>NC_060260.1:34128346-34435221 GCF_021901455.1 Neodiprion lecontei | reverse complement strand
TCGCGCTGCGCAGGAAAATAGCTTTCAATACCCGACGAAAAAACACCGACTGATCGTACAAGCCGAATTTCGTTTCTTTCGGATTTATAACCTGGCAGGTTCCGTCAAGTGGGTATATAAGGTATACCACACACGCGTATATATATAAGCTCGTACTCGTACGCGTAATTACAAGTCGCGCATCATTAGCGCGACTTTCATTCGAGCACGTTTCTTCCTCATCGTGTAGATAGCTGTAGCGCAATTTGCAACCAGTCACAATTGCCCGGCTGTCGGAGGCTCCTCATTAATTCGTCAGTCGTCCTTACGGTCCGCTACGTTTGGTACCGCGCAATCCACCGGCTCGCGCTTTTTGCACAGTGGTAATACACATCGTACTCATAGAGCGTGATCGATTTTTCCTCGTCCCGCTCGCTCGCTCGCTCGCTTCACGACCAATTCGCCCCGAAGACCCGAGAGTCCTCATCTTCGGTGAAAGCCTGATCATCGTTATTGTACTAATAACACCGAAGCCGCACCTGATGCTCGTGACCAAATCAAGGGAGAGTCCAACCCTCGAGAATATCCCCCAGACCGACTCCAAAGGGTTCCGCGCAGGGTCGAAGCCGAAGGACTCTCCCCGGCCATTTGTTACGCTCCCGAAAAGTTAATGCACCAATGGGCGGATTACGGGGCAGGGCGGAAAAAAATTGTATATGTATACTTGATTTGGTTTTTTTTTGAATCGTTATTATAAGATTACGTCCGACGCTTAAGCCGTCGCAATGCGGCCTCTTCTCGACCCTTCGAGGCGCACTGCCTTAGTGTGTAGTAGTTTCAGCGGTGACGTTAGGGCGAGAGATAAATGAAAAAATGAAAAATGCGAGGTGGAAAGGAAAGGAAAGGAAAGGAAAGGACGCTTTTAGCGTCCCGACTGCAGCCCGAGGTATCCCTTGGCGTTATCTACTTTCATACACATATATTCTACGCTATCCTCGAGTCTCTCGCGAGATACGCGTTCCCGGCGGTGTTGGAATTCTTTCTTTTTTTACTTTCTCTTTTTTCTTCACCTCGCACATTAATTCTCGTTTTTTGCGCAATTAGATCCTGCAGGAATAAGAAGAAAATAATCCTCGAAATATATTCATTATAAGCCCTGTACGCGGCAGCGAGAGTCCTTCGTACACCTATTTATCTCCCTCGTTCTTATCGTGTACTTGTGTATAAGCCCCAGGAACGATGAGGTGCAGGGGATTCAAGGCAATCAGGGGTATTAGGCAGCCGGCTTAAAGCCCGATGTCACCACGCGGCGATCCTCGTCTCTTGTTCCGGGGAGAAGAAAAACGAAATAAAGAATGAGGAAAAAAAAAAAAACGAAATGGGTACGGCACCTATCCGTCTCGGAGAAATTCTCTTCGTTTATTATTCTGCCGGCTCGGGGCAAACCCGAGGCGTGTTCTCGGGCACGTACGCATTTTCATTCACGCTCATCGAATGATCTTTGAATCGATCTAAAGCTGGTCGACATTTGGATGACGGAAAAATGGGTGATAATTTTAGTGTGGTCAATCTTTGTTGGTGTAAATTTCTTGTCTCTTTGATCGTTGACAATTGTTCGTTCATCATTTGCAGCGTGAATTACGTATGCGGAGACCCGTCCATTAGTATCGTACACCTTTATATATAACTACACCCGTAATAATATAATATATTTTTATGCCTGTAATGAATCAACGAAAAACGCCCAGAGCTTCAGAAAACTCTGGTATAAACCGATCCAACGACCGATGACCGGCTGGCCAAAGCAATAACGTTGTTTCACCGGAGCTATGCGATACAGGCTTCAGACAAAAGTTTATAGCGTGTTGAGAGTTTCATTCCCAATTTATAACCTATTATTATACAATACATACACTTCGTTTCCTTCACAGTCAGTTAAATATTCCAACATTTCAAACCGCACGGTAACGCCCACTTGCCAGAAATACTGGATTCAGAACTGGTTGTTTTCATTCTTAACACATTTTCCTCAACCCATTTCCAGATCTCACGTAGCAGCAGCAGGAATTTTTTAGGACTAGCCACAGAGTCTTGACGACACATGGTCCACCTGCAGTTCTCATCAACAGAGCTGATCAGAGATTTCTTTTCACTCCAAAACCCTGGGGGATTCGAGAAGAAAAGCAGCTGACCTTCGTAAATTCATTATCACGCGACGTTCGTTCACGTGCTCGTCAAGCTGGATTCGAATTTCACTATCCGCCATCCGTTCCGCTTTATCTCGTTTCTTTGATTTCGAAACCGACACTTGTTTCTGTTTGGCCAGTGATTCGTCATAGGCAATTAGGGCCTGAAGCCCGAGCTGCAATGACTTTGCAGCGAAAACATGTGGTGCTGTGGGAAAGAAACCTTTTTTTCTCTACTTCGCGGGACCCTCTTGTAGGCACAGTTGCACCGAGGGTGTCAAATTTTACCCGCGTGTTGCTGGCGGTTTTCCATTATAGCCTTTGCCTATATTTCTTCCGTTTATACCGTGCGTGGACGTTTCAGAAGTTGTCAAATTTGCAATTAACAAAGTTGTGATTAACAACGTTGAAACGCGGTAAAATAATTGGAATGGCATGAAATTAGTGGCGGAAATCGAGGAAAGAATCCAAGGAAATAGAACTTTATAATTTTCGGCGAAACTTGTTTCATGGCAAAGCAATATCAGGAAAAGCCCCAAAGCCGTTTCAACGAAGCGATTATATCAATTGGTAAATAAAATAATTTTAACGGATGTATTATTTAATTATAGCAGAATTGGAATCTACGATACTTTTGGGGAATTTTTTAACGGGTTTTCACAGAGCTATTAGAGCTGTGAGTCCTTTGATGAAAATGGGATTTCGATTTCTTACTGCCTGAAAATTGAATCCCGTGTCGCATAGAAACATTTTATTGTTTTGGTGCAGCCGCTAAGGGATTGACGTTATCTCGACGTTGAGAACCCACGGTCCTTAAAATTTAAGACACAGTCAAGAGCCAATGGCTGGCTCGGATTTTATCCCTTCCAAAGCTAAGACCATGCATCCATCCTCTACAAGTTTTCAAGCTAGACTCGCCTCAGTTCAGCCCCAGTATCCGATACGCGAGCTGGTGCTTCCTGTCTTGTAAAAAAAAATTTGACTCCTCGGCATCGCGCGTGAATTTTCTTGTGTCATGTACAAATATGTGTATCACTACAATTAAAGTCAAGGTGATTTTTACAAACCTTAAGCGTATCAATTAACTGACCCGAAGTTTACCGGTTGAGAAAATACACAATCAGAAGCTTATCAAAGTTATTTTTGAAAACACTCAATTCTCAGAGTAACGAACAAATCAATTTACGAAATAGCTTTGTCTGAAAATTCATTTATAAAATTTCAAGTACCGTATTTAAGTCCTAACGGATTCCGATTGCTCACTGATGATTAACTGGAAATATTCTTGGGTACAACAGCTTAATCATTTCTCTAAGAAACGACTCTATAATTGTCAACCTTCTGCGTAACCATTATCAGTTGCTAATGATTAACAAACGGAACTGAGTTCTGAAAGATCCATTTTTTTTTCCTCGATTCTCAATTTCTCAAACTTATCTCACGTCCGTCTGTTTTTGCACTAATGGTACTTTTTATTACAAAGGGCTCCTGTGTCCGTAATTCTCAGATCATAAACCCCGGGGCCAGTTTGATTTGAAAAATGATTTGTATCGCTCTACAGGTAGCGACCGACCCTCACCCCAGGGAACCGGGCAATTATACAGTGTTTCCGACGTTCCTTCGATGCGTGTAACAATATTTCAAATGGAAAAGAATTTTCCGCCCTTGCGGGCTGAAAGGAGAAGAATTCGTTCCCCAGTTTTAACACGGGGAATTCCAAAGCTCGGTGCCCACGGTCACGTGTAAGGGATTAGGAAACTTTAAATATTGACCAACGTGACTCTTGTTTATCGCACTTCCTCGTCTATATTCCCGTGCAGTCAGCCACCGTTGTCGTTAGCCGTCAGCGTTTAAGAGACAGTAGTTTTCTAACGCCTACCTCAAGATCCGAGACAAATGTTTATTTATTACGCGCTTACGTGCGTTCTCACAGTATCGACACGTCTGTTTCACCCCCTCTGCATTAGTTACTGGGCGTTAAATTTGATGAATCCTTGATCGGAGATATATATGTATACGGTTTGTTCTATGAATAGACGATTATTTTTATGTAACGCAACAGTTGCCCCTCTTAAGACAAAGATCGTTAAAAATATAACGTTTCGTTTAGCGGTAGTGCGAGCCAATTTATTTTTGCTCGTTAACCTTTTAACACGATTTAAACTTCTAATTTATCGCATCAACCAATGGCTTGAATTAATTTATTATATCCAACTTACACAAGATTGCTCTCACTTTACTGCCAATGAGAATAATTATTATTCTTAACGAACTCGCAGTAAAATGATCGAATTGCAATCGAGTTTTTTCAGTTGTATTACACAGCGGGAAATGACACAATTGTAATGAATTCAAAACCGTAGGTAAAATCGATTGATACCTCGATAATGCTTCACGCGATTCGAATGATTGTATAAGTTACGCAATCGAATTAAACAAATGTGATATTTTTCTGTTACAGGTAAGCCAAGACGATTTTTAAACCTTTGTATCGCGGTCGACGAGATGTGTCGCGGTAAGTAGAGTGAAATTTGAATATGTACGCCCGTCGAAAGGTGAAACGCGCGTCACAACGGCCGAACGTGACATCGAAGAAGAAGAGCCGATAATCCGAACGCCGTGCCGAGTGCATCGTTTCACACTTGCGCAGGGATACAGGTTTAAGGAATTTTAACAAGTTCCATACTAAATTGCTATACGCTTCAATCATTCGCGGCAGTTACCCGGAGGATTGGCTTAGTTACCGCGCGTAGTTACCACACCTCTCCCTCTCACCTTCTTAACTCTCCTCCTCGCCGCCGCGGGAGCAAAGAGAGCAGAATGCGCCATCGGTATCATCGTAACAGTTACACGGTTTTAGTTTTATCATCGTTGTTTTTCTCCTACCGCCACCCATTTCAGTTTGTTATTCGCTCGATGAAGAACGGTAGCCGAAGCCGCGCGGCCGGCATGCGGCGATTCAACCGCCCCGATATCGTTCCGCGATTCCGCAATCTCCGTCGCATCTTTCCGCACGTACCCCGCGTGCATCTCGAACGCGCGTGTCGTCGTCTCGAGAAGGATTCTCCCTCCTTTTCCTCTTCTTCGCCTCATTCCCGGCATCCCATTACTTTGCCTAGATCGAAGATTCTTTACCGCCGCCGCACCGCAAGCAGAACCGAGGCGATTCGCATTGCGCTCCAATCGCATCAGCATCGTCGCCCTTTCGAATGCCAATATCAATCTCGACGGTAGCGGGAATCTGAGAGTTCCTTCTTTATCTTCCTCATTCCTGGTCTTTCTTGCGTCGATCGAACTGGAACAGACAGCCCCGATATATTCCGGTGAAAATTTCCGCTCTCACCGCACACGACAAATAACGAGGGCTAATCGACTCGCGTATATGTATTATACGCGGAGTGCCGGAAGTACGGATGAGACAATTTCCGGCCTGGAGAGCCGCGGTTTTGACGGCACGACGCAAAACGTGAAAGCCTTGTACCGATGATCGGTGCGATTATCGTGGCAAGGGTAGTTTATCGCAACGAAATCTCAGCCGTATCCTTTTCTCGCACGACAAAAACTCACTCGAAATCGGACAGCCGATTAGCCGAATCCTTCGAAGTTTAGTCAGAAACCTAGTCACTTTACCGAGTGACCAGCAACTAATAACTCTCAAATAACTTTGGCGACGAACGAAGAGTTTTTGGTATTAACTACGAGCTCGGAGTTTCTGCTGCGAATTCAATCGAGCGGCGAAGACGTGTATCCCGCGATTCGCGAGAACGCGGCGAGTTTTCGCGAACCTCCATTCCAGCCTTCATGCAGCTCTAAGTCGCGAAGCGCGGCGCGCGAGCAAAGTATCGGTTACGCGAGTTACGATGATGGTCCACGTATTACTCGCCATCGTAGTTATGGTAGATGCAGACGTAGCGCAGCCCGGCTACCACTGGTAGAACCGACTCGAGTTTGCGTGTACCTTGTATCCGGTATATACCAAGGCTACGGTCATATAAATTAGTGTAGCCTCTAGGTACTATTACAAAGGTTCTCAGTCCGCGGAGCACCGCGTGTCTGATCTAGCCGCATGTATACCTACGGTGCGTACCATAGAGTTCGAGTCGAGAAGCGCACCTATTTTCGATCCCTTTTCACCGTTCCAGCCTCTCGATACACGCCTCGGATGAAGAAAATAATACGCGCTGAGATACTTATGTAATGACATGTGACACGAATACCCTCCACACGGTACAACGTGCCCCGAAGCCGCCGCCGCCGCCGCCGCCGCCGCCGCCGCCGCCGCCGCCTCTAAACAAGGAATAATTTGTTTACAACGGGGTTATTAATTCCGCGGAGCAGCCAGCCGGACTGCAGGAATTTCACATCTCGATACGCCTGTGTAACGGGGATGAAAAATTGAAGTAATTATGGCGTGTCGATTGGACACGCTTAGCCCAGATAGATAGGTGGCGGACGATGCCGTGAGTGCAACCGAGGATCGTATAATACCCGGTTTATCCGTGCAGCAGCGTCGTTACGCCCGCGGTAATCCCTGCACAACAACCCGTCTCTTCGTTTCATTTATCCACAATGCCGAATTCTCATTTTCCCCATTTCTCGCTATCCCTCTCTCGTTGTTTGTTTTTTTTTTTTTTATTTTTTTTGCCATGTTTTTTCTTTCCTGTTCATTTTTTCCAATCACATACCCGCGGATAACTTTCCAGAGCTGACCTCGTTCTTGGTTCAACTATTAACGCGGCCCATATCGTTGAATGTCACTAATTAGTTATAACTACGTGGAATGTTTTCAAAAACGAGGAACAAATACCTTGAGCACCGCAGTCGTGAATCACACTCCGTACTGTTTCTATCGTAGTAAAGAATTTTCTTCACCTGCTTGTGCCCCGCCCGTTTCACTCGTGTTTTTCCGACTATGGTATATATATGTATAACATTATACAAGAATGTTACGCATCAACGCGCACGTGCGATTATACCTGCTTGTTTGTACGAATAATTCCGAGATGCGGGTGAAAATTGTTTTCCGGATTCCGTAACGCTTACGCGAAAATACTTGTATCAACTGTTGGTACACGGTTATTCCATTGAAAATGTATGAAAATTTTGAAACGATTTTAAGTCCCGCGATCTAACGGCTGTCGGAAAATTGTCATAGTACGGAATCGCTTATAGTTTCTCGCCGAGCTTTTTCAATTAATTTTAGTCGAGAGCCGTCGCCTAGCGGCCCCCGACGCACGTGTGCATCCTTCAACGCGGCCTATACTTGGCATGGCACGCTGCTAGAGCCACAGTGTCTCGGTTGTGCGCCAGCCAGACGCTTCTTGCTGCATTTTGCATCTCGGACGTTGCACGCGCCGCATCATCTCGCTGCACTTGCTGCCGGCCGTCGAGTATTAAAATCCGAATGTTGGCCGGTTGATTTTTCGCGAATCTTACCATCACACTCCGATACGGTGTGCGAATACAGGCAAGAGCGGCTTACAATTAGTGATAATCCCAGAGAAGGGGAAACGCCGATTTTTCACATGCGGAGACACGAGGATTTCATTGCGAATTATCACTCCGTGAATTCTCCAATGAGATGTGGTGTATGGTGTAAAGATTGTACAGTGATGTGGTTCAAGTTCCACAAGGGATATTACAATGTTCAAAAGCTTCATCAAGATTTGGTGAGTCCCTTTAAATCCTCGTGTAAATTTGTCAGAGCCGAGTTTACCGTTACTTACCTCTTACCCATAAATTTCATACCTGAGCTGCATAGCCACCCTTGTCCGATTTACCGTTACTTTACACGTTTAAGCGTTCAAACTTTATACCTGCAGCGATAACTGGAAACTAGCTTCTGGTCTCGAAGGCGAGAAATCATATTCTTAAGTCAGAGCTGAGGCGAGCCACGCTATCATAACATGATATTGAACTGTCATTGATTGCATTTCAATAAATTACTTCCATCGTGAGTAGGTATAAATGTTCCATTCCAAGAAATTGCACTTACAAGCGATCAGCAGAGCTAGCTCGGCCGCGATTTGAGCCGGTGATAAGTTCTGTTCGTTCGAAGCTTATATAGACGGGACAGAATTTTTACGATCTTGATAGTTAATCATTATCGCGATACTCCGAGATGCATTTTCTCTTCGTCGAGGTGCCGACGAAACCAATTTGTCAGCCCAATTACCACCGCAGCACCCTCGAAAACCCGACACTTACGCGGCTCGAAAGTGCAGCCACTTGTGAAGGAGAGTTCCTGGTGTGAACTTTGAGGACGAAGATTTTTTCCGTTAGTCAACGCGACTCCGACGATCCGACGAATGACCGGGGTGTTATTAACCCCGTAATTATAGCCTGCACGCAGTCATGCGGATTGCGCATGTATCGGACGCATTCGGTGCACTCCTATGATCCTGTATGCATGGCAGGGCGTATTACACCGGGCGTGTACAAAACCGCACCGCATCGCACGCACTCAAGCAAGCGAGGAGGGTACTGTTCGGAAGCTTAGTGCTATCGCCCTGATGCCCGTCCGCTTAGCCAAGCGTGAGATAGTCTGCTTGGATGGGTTCCAGTTGGTTATTTCGATGCAACCGCTCCCTTCCCTGCCCGCCCTACCCTCTCCTCATTCTCTCCCTCTCTCATCGGCAAATGGTCCTGCACTTCTATTTCGGCTCGGAAGCTCTTCACGTAAGCGTATCCGGTTACGGAAATAAAAGTATAAGGTAAAAATAGAGACCGACTTGTACACGCTCGTTCATCGGGATCAACCTTACATTGCTAGGCCATCGTGGTCGGGATGAACTAGCTTTGCACTCCGTAACGAAAAGTCATTTATCGGATCCATGGATGAACAAAGAGACGAATAATAACTATCAGACTTTTTTGGAGGACGCTCGGAAGGGTGGTTTTTTCTAGGGACTCGAGTGTCTCGAGAACTTTTTCTAACGCCACTGTTTTATCTTAATCGGTGATTAACGGTTCAGAGAAATCATTTGACTTATGATCTTTTAAATATTTTGGCGATAAAATGCTTTTGTTAAACAAACGTGATTAATTCTTATCCGACAACTTGCAACGAGATAATTATTTACTGAAATATTGGTAGCTAGAGAATTATGTGAAAAGTATCGAAAACTTTTATGCACACCTGATGTTAGGCTAACGCCGTATAAATAGGATATAGCAGATTTGTGATTTTAGGTTACGTAGAAGTGGAAGCTGAAAAGAATTTCTGGGTGACCCAGGATCCTATGTTAACCCTAAGTTTATTATTCGAGGAAGAATTTACCCCGAGAAAATAGCTACCAGACTTTTGACGCAATCTTATATGGAACGAGGCTCACCCTGTAACCAAAAAGAGTGTGAAAAAGGGTCCCCGAAATACGCAAACGTGATTGAGTGATACCGGTTGTTTAGCAAGATTCAAAATTCACACCTGAATATTCACACGCGTTTTAATCGCGAAGCGATCGTAGTGCACAAACTGAGCAGGCCAAGGGGTCGAAACGGTGCAGCGAAACACACCGAAGAGCGAATCTAGTGTGCAACCTGGCGAATCGGATTCGGTGATTCATACCTGTCGTCTTCGAAAACGTGAGGATGCAACAGGGGCCTAGCTAAGTTTTGTTGGCCGAGGGTCATTGTGTCCTTCAAACACTCGGTTCATCCCTTATACACAAGTTGCTGAAGAGCATCTCATCAAAAGTTTAGCAACGCACCGTTGGGCGTAGAAAAAAGGCGGAACTCGTACTATTTCCTTTCCGCATTTTACATCTGAATAGGTGCGTGCATTCCGGCTGAGATTTTTAAGAAGGGTCTGAACGTACCGGGAGATAGAAATAGGAAGCTATTCAAGTCATACATAATTCATTCATTGATTACCTTCTTCTGTGAACCTGCTCATTTTTACCGAATCTAATTTCGTCTCTCTTCTATAAGTACATTCGGTAATCAGTGGCGACAGGTATACAAAGGTTCAAAACACGTGACACGGATTAGGCGGCCAACTTACGCATGTAAAATATCAATTGCTAGAATGTGTCCTCCAGCATTTGAGGAAGGGTCGATGGAATGTGGGAAAATTTTAAAAACTCTTATTTGTTTCTACGGATATATTCTAACGAGTCTTAATACTTTGAGAGCTGTAAGCCGCGGCTTAATTCTTTTTCCTATTTCTTCTCCTCCTCCTCCTCCTCCTCCTCCTTTTCCTTCCTAAATGTTATTGCTTCTTTTTGTTTGTCGTCGGCCCCTCTTGTGGAATCTTTCGAAATGGTATTTTCGTTAACGAGTAATTGATTAGTTAACTAGCCAGTGTAACTATCCGTACCATAAGGCGTGTGGGTAGGTATATACATATGCATGGGTACGCAACGACGATAAGCTCTAACGATTATTATTACCCTATTTAGTGAGCGATGGCATTAAACGATCGTAAAACTTTCTACATGCGGTAATCTGCACCGTTGAACAAAACGGATTATTAATTAAATAACACCAATAATGACCGAAACTAACAGTCTGTAATGCTGAGACATACGTTCTTTACGTGACATAAACACCATGGAGACGATTTGACTCTGAGAAATATTCAAATACTGCGACCTTTCGGGGGGGGGGGGGGGGGGGGGGGGGGGACGTCCGAGCAATGGCGAATTAACGCGAGAAAGATGACGCGAGGAAGTGTACGTATGAGATTGGAATGTACACAGTTATAATACACATGTAAATATACATACCTATAATATACCACGTTCGAAATTTAAATGTAACTGTAAACCGCAAATAATTACTACCGAACGCCGGGGTATAATACGCTTGCACTCGAAGACTGGTTATTCTGGACTTAAACTAGGCTAGGTTAACCAAGGTTAGGTTAAGTCAAGAAGGTTTATATGCCGAACAAAGCGTCGCTAACGGCTTCTCCGTACATAACCCGCATTAAACGTATAATAAGATCGAACCGAGGCCCAACCCAGCCACTGGAACACGCCAGATTTTATTACGTTCAGGTGTAAGTGTACCGCGGTCAAGTATGCCGTATATCTTACAGAACCTGGACGAGGATCAATCCGCGCTGTAGGTGTACGCGGATTACAGATGAGTGATACTTATCGTCAGGTACGTACACCTACCTCTGTACCTAATGAAATGGACGAAGGCAGAGCCGCCGTTCCTCTTACTACGACTCTTCGATCCGTGAAAGAACGCACGCCGATCCGATAGGTAAGCCATACGATAAATATGCGGGACGGATGACTGTGCAAACATGACACAGTCTCGCTGCAACATTAACAGCTCGCGGCACTTACTACCGTGTATCGATACTGCACAGGTATGTGGAACTCGATATCGCCCGACATGTCGATATGCAGTCAAACTGTCCATTACAACCGAGTGTACGCAGGCAACCAGCCAACCTGTTCACCCGCATCGCGTTATTCTATACTCCCAACGCATATACGCTTATACGCCACAGGTCTAATTGCCTAGCGTTCCACCGTCACTGATAATTTGTGTTAGTTTCTCTTTCTTTGCGGAATTTTACTCCCCCGAGACTTTCTTTGTCGACTGCAGAAACTGTAATTTTCTGCTGCCCCTCCATTACAGTGCCGGTTGTGAAAAACTCCTTGCAGCTCTATGCACCTTGCAACGAATGTGCATGTTCTGGAAGTATTTTTTTTTTTTTTCTCTCTCTTAGTCACTTGTGAATTTTTCACTTCGTAATTGTGGACGCCATTTTGTGCACCTATTTTAAACCCAAAACCGGCTCGTCGGTTAATCCAGATTATAGTTCGGCTGGCCATTCGATTTTCTTTACGGGGACGTGCACTGCACTGCCGGACTGCATGGAAGCTTCTTAGATTCTAAGAATTGTAAAATTACACCGAGGGTCGAACCCCCGCCGCCCCTAATTTTACTGCCAGGCAACTTGTAGGTATATTACCGCTACCCCCACAATGCAGCGATCGCAATGTCTCTCTTAGTCTTCAGTCTGGCGGCGTACCTGCGGAGTTCAAGACGTGCGTCGGTCTCTCGAACGGGGCTCAAACGACTTTGACACTTTCCCTCGGAGTTTTAACTCTCGATAGTGCGTTGTCATACGAATAGTGAGATGTTCGGTGCATCGACTTTTCATTAATAAAAATTTCATCATGTTTATCGTCACAAGTTTCAATGTGTAACAAAACTGCACAGGATCGCGCGGCGAAGGAATCTATGTGGAGTTACGTCTGGCAGAAACTCTTCAATAACAGCTATCAGGTCAGGAAAATATGCATACGTGACGTTTAAACCATAATTTATTGTGAAACGATCGATTAATGGAATTGAAATATTTGAAAATCGACTGTGAATAATTAAAATGAATTTGAACCGCGGCAGTAAATTTTTCTTTGCTGTGTTTTTTTTTTTTCTCTAATGACAAATGTAGGAGCTCATGATAAGCATATAACATAGCATTTATTTGCGGAGATTACAGGAAACGTTGAACTTTGACCTGGAATCGAATGTAACTCATTACTTGTCACCGGTAGATCCATGACATAATTATTAATAAACGACCCAGTTGGCTGTGTACCAACTTCTTGGGAGTTATTCTGCGAACGATTTCCGATAAAATGAGAAGTTTGGCTCGCGAGAGAGCCGCGGATATAAACTGCGAAGACGACACGAGACTGAGCTGTCGTTTGAAGTTATTTCGAAAACTGGGCTGGTGCATTGACCGGCAGTCAGTCTTTGGCGCCTCCTTCGGGCAGAGATCGAATCTTTATCACCTTCTCGATATCACGCCCGAAAGGATGATTTTCAGTTTGATGTTAGCCGCCGTTACACCAATCGGGCCCTTTTCATTGCACGCACATTTCCATTTGTTCTAAGAATTTCGAATTTCATACCTTGCACTTGACGATATCCATGCTCATCAACTTTCTCTAGCAAGGGGTATAAGCTGCTAATACCTCGCGCGTAAGGCTCTAAGTAAACGATGTAGACCGGGGAACCGATTTCATTTCCAATCACAATATCCAAGCAATATATGTCAATCAAACCGGATTGCAATATCGGTACTCATTCAAACCAGTGTCATCGTGCGTGTATGATTATTTTACCGCTTACTGACTCACATATTATGCCTTTATAAGTCGCTGGAATGAAGTCCATCGTGCGATATCTTTGAAGTGAGGTGATTTATCTCGAGTCACTTAATCGGCGAATAATAATACGCGGGAGAAAACTGCTGCACAGGAACAGTAATGTAAACGTGATACAACGATCAATGACAACTTGAATTAGGTATGCACAGTGAATTAGTCGGTCGATTTTTTCGCTCCCTTTGCGCGGTTTTATTTTTGTCTCAATCTCAAATGAATAAAATAGGAAGTATAACGTAAGCGTTACAAATGGAACGGTGATGACAATGGTCGAGGAATTTGCATCTGGTACAACGTGAACTATAAATCGAACGATTCAACAAAGTGTTGCGTCACCGTTCTGGCATGTGCGAAGATAAATAGCATTGACAAATACTCGGAGTAAATATTTTCCTTAAAAGGGATAAAGGTTTTATCACATCTGCCAAGATTGCGCAGGTACCAGTTCGGGGTCACCGGTTATCGAGAAAAGGACGAGATGACTTTTCAACACCAAGGATAGAAAAGGAACAGGTAGCGAAAGTTTTTGGTCTAAAAGCTCATTCAATTACTTGTCTCGGTCCTACCGAATCTCGGGTCATCTCCGGTATCTTTCACCGTGGCACAAAGTGCTGGCCTATAAACTTCACACGGGAAGATCGTTCCAACCATTCGGCGCCCCGACACTCGAAAAACGCTTCTCGACGACGCCCTTGAAGCCGTCTGGTCGATTCAAGCACTCAGAATGAGTTTTACTCGCATTCTTGCGATGACTAAGCAAACTTCAATTTTACTCACAATCAGACCGGAGCTGCTGCAGCAGGCAGCAAGACTAAAGCGACTGTCACGACGCCAGCCGGCGGCCTCCTTACGCACCGGACACCTCTTCCCCTGTCCCGGTTACATTACGCACAAACCTGCACCCAGGCATACCTGCTCGACAAATCGAGCCCCGAGGGATATTCATGCCTACAAGTTGATTTCACTTAAGTTTATTCAATTTCCCGCGCCTAAGGGGACCCGATCCCTGCGTCGCGGCGTCGTTGCATTGACGCGAGAGCCGCTGGAGATTACTTGCACTTAATGCAGCCGATAGACGTGTGCCTCGTACCTTACGTGCCCACCCATCTTCTGTCGTAACAGCGACCTAATATCACCGATGCACCAAGCAGCGGGCTGCTGCAGCACTCTGACAACGGTTGTCACGTTCCGGAGAATTTATCTGCGTGACCTTTGGTCACATTGAAATTTTCCGAATATACTGGATGTACGCGGTGATGGGAATTGTGGACACTCTACAACGCGGACGGCGGAACGCTGCGCGGATGTACCGCGGGGATGTACGAACCCACTGATTCATCTTACACGGGGTATAGAGGACTTACGGAGCCAGGAGAAGCATATTTATGGGACAAGATACACGCCGATAATACAGGCATGAATAAAGTTCGGTGAAAAATTAAGAGCTGCCCGGCTACTTTGAATGTCAAAACTTTCTCCGTACATGTACTATTCTAATTGCCTCGTCTATATTTAAAGCTTCCTCAAGGCTGAAGGCGAAACGTACGCGAGGCAATACATGCCTTCCGTAATCGTAAACACCTGGCATCGTATTCGAACGGTAGCGCCACTTTAGGGACCGAATGACAACGGCTGTTGATCAAATTGTACTTACCAGTGCAACTCACTCATAATTATAATCTCGACAATGCGCGATTACCTGCGATCGTGATTCCTTTCGTTTCTTTCTCTCTTCCTTTCTTTCTTTCTTTCTTTTATCTCGTTTCAATCACGTTCCTTTAATCTCCCGATCTCTCCAGCCAGGTAACGCAAGCCTTCTCATTGTCCGCTGCAGGTAGTCCGAAGGACTGCCGCTGACGTGTTCGGCATGCAATCGTAAACGACATGTGCGCGGTGTATCCACTCGGACGGTTTTGTACGTTTCCAAACGCGTTTCCACGTCTACGGGTATCAGGTTGTGATCGTCAAGTGACAAGTGCGCGGGGTGAATAATTTCCACTTTTATGGTCAAGCTTGCGGTATGACTGGCCGCCGGTGATATGAACGCATGCCTTCACGACACCGTTCGAGTTGGATACTGTCAAGTTTAATCAGTGGCAATTATCAGCGTGAACCCGCCGCGAGCTTCAGACTTATTGGCAATTATCATCCCGCCACTCTCGCACTGAACTGGATGGTGCGGTCAATTCTTGAACGTCCTACCGCAGTTCAGTTCTTCTTCGCATTTCCGCGATATAGAGCCTCGCATGGATTCGCCGTGCGCCGGCAAACCCAGCTTCTGCTGGTCCGAATTGCCCGCAGTGAGGTTAACCCTTGGCTGTGTGTAAGTGCGCTCCCGTCGCAGAACACTTCCTAGTTCCTGCTGGTCTTCTCGGTAATCGTAATCCTCGCTGCTGCGCAGCTCTTTGTCTGCTCGATCGTCCGAGGAGAACAATCGCGGTGACTGCCGTGCGCCGAAGTCAGGATGAGAGAATAAAAGCACCTGTTTGCAGTAAATAGTCGATCACTTCCTGCTGCAGGCATCCTTTCCTTGGATGCACCCCGGGGCGTGCTGTAGCATCCAGCCAATTACCGTCTATCTTGCCTTAGAAAATTCCCGTTTGTCGGGATTTTCGGTAATCTTTGGTCCTTTGACCTCGAGTTTTACTTTCGCTCACTCACTGTACCGTCTGTTACTTAACAACGCTAGGATAGCACGCTAGCAGCAAACGACGAGTGCATGCCTCGGCATGGGATGGATTGAGTTATAGAGGTGGACAGGCGTCAATCACAATCAAAGAACGGCTGGCGCGACGGCATCTTCGACCTCGGATAGCTACCTGATAGATTGTCAGGGTGATGGAAACGGCGGAAGCGTTTGCCACTGCGCGAGTAAACCTTTGAACCTTTTTTCTATACGCCTGAAACTTTTCAAAGGTTTGTTCCTCGGCATACTTCGAGCATTTCCCGTCGAAATCGACTGTCTCAAAACGGAATTGCGAAACACCGCGAACGCAATCAAGAAGAAATAGCAAGGGCGGAGCGAGTGTGACGCGTAGCGCTCGTAACGCCCGAAGGGTTCCAACGATTTTTACCCCTCGCAAAACTGCTGCCTCCGCAACGTGTACGTACGGCATGTTCAAGAGAAGGAAACCATTTTCCATCGTCTCGTCAAAGCCCGCCAAGTGATTCAACGAATGGCTCGGTATAAACCGCAACTGTGCATCGTCGATGAGGCTGCTATAAGCCATTGAGACGATGATATTTGTGCGTAAACGTGCTCGAGGGCAAATAACACTCCAGCGGGCCCCAACGTGTGTGCTGATCACTACTCGGCCCAAGGACACCCACTAGGGCCCCCCAGCCTCTCAACTATTATCTCGTATGAGTAAGAAGTTTCTTCTCTGCAAGCACTGTGTATAAGGAGACTCTAATGTGTAGATGTTGTGTTTACCCTTTTTGAATCCTTGCTTCCGATGAGAAGCCACGTAAGACAAGCAATGTCGTCTAATGAATGATAGGCGGATGTGCAAATCATTTATCTACGAGAGAATATTTGTTGAAAGAATGTAAATTCGAAAAATTGGTGATTTCGAAAAATTAACGCCGAAGCCAGGAATCGAACCTGGCGTCTAGAGATGCTTGACTGGAGCCTTACTCCACTAGACCACCTAGCCACCCTGACTCTGTTGTCGTTAATATCTCTCATCACCAGTGAGGTCGAATTCGTTTTCCTGTGCCCGTTATTATCTCATATCTCGCGAACTTCGGATCTTCGCGGACTGCAACGCCCCTCCGACACAGGGTGGTACTCCCTGGAGCAGCAGTACTCCATGTGTGTAAGTGACACCGATTCTACTCACGTATCTGCACGTCTTTTACCGAAGATGGATTAGTATTTGAACTCTATTTTTGAAAGAACCAATTCTCGTGCGTGGAAACTGCCAAGGCTTGATCATTGATAACCACAGGCAATTCTACTCAACAAACTCGATAAAATTAAAATGTTCATGGCTGTAACGCGTATTGCTAAAGACCAAAGTCCAAACAATTCTGGGAAATTTCTTGTCGCATGGCACCGGTAATGCGAGAAATCGATATGGTGGTGGAGGAAGAATCAGTCTCCAGTTGGTGCCACGGTGCTGATACTAGTTGGACTTACGGTGAGTCGAGGTGATCCCATTCACCGAATTCTTTTCTTTCATTGGCGCCAATTGCGGTTGAGCAACAAAATTCTGCGACACTGTTATACTACTTGTGAATTCTGGTAATGACCTTCGGACACGTGATTATAGCTTAGAAATAGACAGCGAGGTTCCATTTTAAAAATGTTCATGCCCCGAGCCACTTCTCTCCGCACCGTTTGTTTCCTAATTGCTTGCCGTGATATTGTTTTCGCTGGAATTTCAAGCGAAAAAAAATCACTTCTACGTACCTGATTATTCTACCTGGGCAATATAAACGCCGCTGCTTAGCGGTAAACATCGTATTCTATACGCACTGGGTATACCTACGCATCCACAGCATAGGCCGCGCAGAGTTTTGGGTTAGGAATTTTAACGGCAGATTCAAAGTTCACGACACCTTTTCTCCCCTCCATCTTAACTGCCAACTCCATAAGCGTCGGTAGGAGCAGCAGCAGCAGCAGCTCGTCATTCGATTACGTAAATAGCCTCGAACGTAGCTTGATTGCCAAGAGGAGGCCGCAATATTATACATCGAAGAAGTCAATCTTCCGCACTCATTGTCAAAGCTTAAACTCCGGTCCCGTACTTTCGGTTCTTCTCGTCTCTATCCACGGAGTCTCAATATAATGCAATAATGCAAAACTGTTCGCCGTTGTAATCTGATCCCTACTCGACGAAACATTTCCACATTATTCCGTCACATCTCACGCGGCGAGACTTCTCGGTCATATAGCAGTGCAAATCCCATTATAATCACTTATTACCGAGTGTCGAAGGTGGTACGTCATACGACCAACCAGCATTCACCATCCAGCGTCGTTTGTCGTCGTATCTGCATTTATACCTGCAGTGGGTATTGCGAACAAACTACGTGTGTACGGTACTTTCAGACAAACCTGGAATCTAAGCCAAGGCTCTCTGCCACAGCAACGGAGCAGCTATAAGCTGCCTGCCTATTCGATATTTCACTACGATGTAACGCTTTTGATATAGTGTTATACCCGTGGGTTTCACGATACGACTCTTGACGGCGGCAGGCACGCGTTTACGTGCGTTAAACATCATACGTCTTCGTATGGTTCTCACGACGGCTCGTACGAAACTACCTGAGTACCATACGGCTCGTTGCATAGCCGACGTGATAAACGAGTCATTTGTTCATTCTCGAGGATGGATGCGATTCCCGTCTGCGGAGAGATGCCTCGGTTTTATCGTTAGCGCGTAAAACATACTGTCGAAACATTTTAGCCATAAGATAATTCCTTCCGCGCGTGAATTACCTCTTAATACTTGTAAGAAAGTCAAAGTAAATCCAGCCTCTTCCTTCACCTTGTGAAATTTTTAAAACACTACCATTGCCACCTGTCGACAGATTATTTTAAAACCACATCTCTCCGATCCGTTTTATCAATTATGAAACCGCAAAATCTGGCTCTCGGTATCGAGCGAATGTATCGAGGACTGGCAAATATACCCGTTAGGCGATAGACAGGTGTGTATGATATACTCGAACGTATAGATCAAATTTAGTGATAAAATCAAAGATACGTTGACGATGTCCGTTATCCTCGCCCGTGCCTGTAACGATAGGTATGTATTTAATACCAGAACCTGCTACCTGTTGCAAAATCTGCACCACGAGGTCCGCCCAACAATGCCAATCAGTGGTCGTGTATCAACGTGGCCCCGAGACCGTGGGGGACCCCAAGTTGGCATCGTGGTGGGGAAAACCAGGCGCTACCCGATACCCGTCCCATCGCTCATCCTTACCACCTGCCAGCATCGCTATCTCTCGGCAAGTACGGGGGGCATCGCGAACGTGCCGGGTAACCACAACGTCATTCCTTCGGGACGCGAGAGGACTCCAATCATCCGGTACCCCGTGCTAAACCGAGAAATAGATCTACTATCGCGTGGAATATTTTCACCCCGCCAACCGCAGGTCACGTCGTCAATCTACATGGGGGGTTATCCACGAGTCCGGGGAACTTTGAGGAGCGAGTCCCGGAGGACCTCTGCGTGCTTTGCACCCAGGGAATAGATCCTATGAGTCGCGGTACTCGAGGCGATGCTGTATCTACGTTGAAAAAAATGATTGATTCACTAATGGCATCGGGTCTTGTGTTGTTTTTTTTTTTTACTTTTTTTCCCCCATTACGAAAGCGATTACCTCGCCGTCAATTAGCGCATTGAAATTGATAATGATAATTTAGTTACACGGCGATTAATGAGCGGGCTATTAATTTTGCTTCGATATTACACGTGGTAGGCACATGTATATTGCCACATGGTCAATGACTGGTAGTTTGCGATTACACCCCCGTTTGGCAAGTTATTAAAACGTCGTAATATCGATCAATTTTTACAGCCCGTAATATGTTTTCGAGATATACAAATTTGGACCGGTACAGTTGTTGTTGTTGTTTCTTTTTTTTTCTCAAAGATTTTTCTTGTGTGCATACGTGTTCGCGTTCTTTTTCTTCCTTACTTCATTTGTTGACCAGGCGGTAACACAGCCGTTGGTATGCAACGATCTTCGACCGGTATGTTAATCAGTGGCATGATGTTCGGTATGAAAATTAATACTGAGAATTACAGAAAAAAAGCAACGCAATATTATGCCTTCCTATATATCATGTGTATAATAATAATTGAACTGATCCAACGGTGTCAAAAATCAGAAAGGTTGGGCAAAAATCTCACACATATAGTATACAATAAGCTTGGAGAATATTAAGCAATTCTCAGAGACGTTTGTAGTACGCGATTGCATGCAAACGAATTGAGAATAATCAATCTACACCGTTGTGTTGATACAGGAATCCGTATTATTTTCCCTGTCGTACAATAAACTATAAACCGTACGATGTGGGTAATTGAGTTTGTTCCCATAATTAGTTTTATCGTGACATTCGTGTCGGCGGGTATGATAAGTCTTTGAGAGGCCGCGACGAACGAACGAACGAACGAACGAGCGAGTCGGGATCTCGAAACCCACGAAAAGGCAGCGAGGAGAAGATTTAGTTGGAATAAATAATGGTCGAAATCCCAAACGCGGAGAAATCCCCGGGTTTGAGAGAAACCCAAGGAAATCAAGGTGGTACATAACCGAATGAATGTACAAGATCGCGCGGCGCGTGTATGTTGCAACCCGAGAGACACCTGTTCAGTGTTACAAAACTCCGTCGAATACCATCCAGTCTCAGCAGCAGCAGCAACGACCAGTCGAGAGAGTATACCTACGCCACAAGGCGCGTTTAAACGGACAGAGCGAATGCCTTGCAGCCGCGGGACGAAACTCGAGCTAACCGAAAGTAACAAATTGAGTTATTGTTGGGTTGACCTGGCAAGACTTGGCCTCTGGTACACCGGCATTCTTACCTCGTCTCGAAGTGAGGAACGAACCTCTTCGGTCGTTACCCGGGGGAGTCGCCGGAGAGTCGGGGAGACAAGTTTTCAAGATATCGCGCGAAGATTGTACCGTTCAGCGCAGGGCGATCGTTGTCTGAGATCCCTGGTCCAGGAGGAGCCTGGAGCCTGCCCGCGACGATCCCGGGCGAATGCCATTATTCCGTTAACTACCTGAGCGCGGAGACACCTGCCAGGTTAACCCCTAATCTCGAGAGATCTGTCCGTACCTAGTACGCCTAGATATCTGCGTATTCGCATCCCGGTTTCCCTTCCATCGCCCGCAGCACTAATCAGCGGTACTCCCTCGGTGTCCTTTGCACGCTGCACTGCCCGGTATCCGAACAATCTCGCCAGAGATATTCGTACTCCGACGGAGATAATATGTTGTGCCTGTGACGTCAGACCGTCCGCTCTACTCTCGGGATGTTACCACATGCCCAACAGTTATTAATCCTCCTTTCAGATCTTATTTACGACGTAACTTATTATCATCTTGACGCCCGGTACGCATGAGAAACCGGAGCACATACCACCTCGTGAAACATCGTGTAGTATCGTATATGCATAACACGCCCTGAGAATATCGTCACGTTCACGCCATGCCTCTACGTATATCTCTCATCTATGTACCTCCAATTCGTAGATTAACCGTAAATTCTAACGGAGATTCTCATGCTTCTCTTTCAACTCGATTACGCTCTCGCTGCGGCTACCGATGCCGATGATGCTGCTGATGCTGCTGCACTGTGTGTGCTGGCGAATTATTCTTTCTGGGACAGGACCTCGTCTGCTCCTCATTCGACCCTCGAGTCTGCGAGGTGCGAAATGTAGGGTATCGAATCGAGGCGGTTATGCAGTTATGATTCAGAATGAGAACGCAAAGAGATCGAATCGCGTGTAAGGATCTTAAAGTTATTCCCCAATTAAACCAAAACCGACTTCATACTTGTACTCTCGTGTGAAATATATAGAAAACTGCTGAGAATCTTCCATCTTCAAGGCACAAAGCACTCGATCACTCTTCAAGACAATCTGTGTAAGGACTTGAAACGCAAACCACAACTACCCTATTTTCGTATCAACAACGTTGATCCAATATCTGTACTCTGGCATAATAATCCGGACGGACGTGAAACCGCAGCTGAATTGAAAACGAACGAACCCTGTCAGGCACGCTTGCATTGCTCGTACGCCTACCTTGTCGCAGTCGATACCTACCAGTACTGAGCAACGAATGCATTGTGTGAGGCTCAGCGCACACGCACGATGCTGCATCCTCTGATGGAAGTCAGTGCAGTGTCTACCGAGATCAGCTGACCTTGGAAAATATCAGCTGTCGGTAGTAGAAAACTGTCAGGCGGAGAACTTCCTGCCAGTACGAGGTGGCCGAGGAGACTGCAGCGAAGCACAGTCGACAGGGAGTTTAGCAGCAAGGAGTGTAACGGTGCTTCACGGATCGACGGACATACTCGTACACCCGGAGAGACAACGCCGACCTTCGCCATTCACCACTGAACCTCGGTTACACGTACCATGTACCCATGCATGTTGTACGCAAATGCCGTAAAATATCATTTACGTTAGGGACGCGTCGAACCCCTCGCCCTGGCTTTTTGTAATTGACGTAACAACAAAAAGATGGATAGGGAGAAAAGGAATGAATTGGCGTTATCGATACTTATCTCTCGAATTATGAAACGTTGGTTTATATCAATCGATCGTTGTCACGCTACTGTCGCGAATCTCTGCGACGATCTTTTCGAACGAACCACCTAAGTGGACAGCGAGAATAAGTTCTTGATGATGTTTCTTTTTTTTGAACGACGCGAAGCTACAACAGGTGCTCAAAATTGATTAGCACATAATGTTATACTCTTCAAGATTTATTACACACTGTCTCGATTTACCTTTGAAAATTCCTAGGCGGATATAATATTCTAATCATCTCCGGGCCCGGCTGAGTATCGAGAAGTGGGGATATACAACTTCTCTGGGATTATGATTATGATTTGAACACCTTAAGGATCCTAAGAAAGTTCTTAACGAGGCTTTTTAATACCTTCTCGAAACCTAAACACCATCAACCGCGTCTGTGCAACCGATACGCGAAGATGGATTCATATTTCTAAACTTATCCCCGCACGCTTGAATATCTTTCTTTGGAGCTGGTAATTATATGCAAAGTAGGCTTAGTGCCACATTAGCTTAGCTAGATGGACATAGTTCTATCAAACGCTGACGTCGACCTCGTGCGCTATCGTTGAAAAAAAATAAAATAAAAATGATCATATCTAAACCCCTGAACAATCTTATAATAAAACAATAGTTTCTAACCGATCGGTGCACAATTGGTTGGCACAATTTCTTTCTGCTCGTTACTTCCAGTTTTTCATTGAACTCTGTTTCTCTGAGTAAGTTTAATATACTTGCGTCACGCTGGCAGGAAGTTGTATAAATAAAAAAATTTCTGGGTCAACAACAACAGAGCACTGACATAACTCGAATATTGCGAAATACCGCAGCCTGATCACCGGAGGTTAGGACGATTGTATTATATCTCGGGTCGTTAGGGAAATAGCTCGTTAAAAAAGAAACTTGATGCTTGTAACAGGTGCACAGCAATTTCCATTACATCCACGCAATCGCGTGCATACCTACTGCAGCGAGGGAAAATCATTTCTGCATTACGAGTGGGCGGTGCTGTGATCTGCGAAACACTTCAGAACTGATAGAATAATAGACACGTGTGGAAAATGGTACTGGTAATAATTCCGACCGATTCATGGATCATCGCGGCGCGGCGTGGCGTTCCGATGAAATTATGCCGTATTATACGTGCTAGGTGAAAGTGTGCGAACGTCAGACCCTATGAACGGTGAGAAAAATGAACGTGAGCTGAAGCCCTGCTCATTATCGTGGTAATGATGGGAAACGGCGATGGATGAAGCGAGAAGAAAATATGGGGAGGAGAACAGGGGAAAAAGAGTGTTTCCTAAACTAACCAGGAATACTAAAACCCTCTCGCTTCAAAGCCGGCGAAAGCTGAAAACGCTGCAACGCGTGAGGATCGCCCGATGCATTATCAAAGACTGGACGTTAGCGATTCGTGTTATCCGTAAGTATTTGGCGTTGCAAACACGGGGAAGGAACGCGGCCCTCCGTAGTCTCGCATTAGAAAATTTCTCATTTCCGCCTCGGGAGACACATCGCGATCAGAGGTGCAGGTTTCATATTTATCCCGTTTCTAAACGCGCCAAATGGGCGTCAGAACTGTCCCAAAGGTAAATGCTGAAACAGTTCGTTCGTTAACTTTCACGTAAATCTGGCCGACGACGCGTGTGAATCACGCCGAGGTACTCAATCTGCACGTGAGTTAACAAACGAGGTGTGTGACACGGGTAGGAGCAGTGAATGATCGTAGAGATCCGTGCCTCGCGAGACGATGTCCATTTTAAAACTGAGAAGTCGAGTGCGTCATCTTAGGAAGTAGTCAGATCTGAATTCACGGAAGTCGCAGAATCGGAAGTTATGCCGGGGCATAAAAGATGAGCGTAGAAACCAGACGCGGACCAGTCGACAAGATGTAGTCTGTGAGATAGCCGGCTTCCCCGGGTCTCTAAGTGCAAATACCTACGTATAAGTTGAAAATAACCGTGTGCTAATATTCTGAACGGTATACGACTGTCGCTGAAAAAGGCAAGCCTATCGTTTAGGATACAGTTAGTTGTCTACGCTAGAGTTGAAAAAAATTATCGTTGTTTTTGTTGATCTCTGAATGTCCGATGCTAAGTCGGGATCGAGGTGCTAACTTCGAACCCACACGTTCTGTTACAAGTACATTCGCTCAATAAACAAGTGTCAAACGAAACGCGTGCATGCCTACTCGTTGTAAAAGAATGTTTGTCAAGCGTGTGAACGTGTTCGATAACGACGACGGTTATGTTTCCGACTACTCTCAAAACTTTGCCAGCATGACGCTGCAGGTGAGTTCGAGTTATTTTCTTTTTCTCTCCTCCCTCTCTCTCTCTCTCTCCTTCTCATAAGCGTACATGTGTAGCAATAGACGAGGGTTCAAGATGGCCCGCTTCTAGCTGAATTAATTCGGCACCTTCTTCCTGTCCTTTTGGAGACTCTTATCACGTCGTCTCTTATGTAGAGAGCAACGGTACACGCCTTGTGCCTTTGTTAAACTTTTTTACCGTGAAGATCTAACCATCGGCGTCGCGCTATTCCGGCACACGCGGGGCGCGTCTCAAGATCCGAATTTTGATCACAAATCACACGCAGTATGCAGGGTACACTTACACCTCCATCCATACTCTCGAACGACGTGCATGACGACGACCGGTTTGAGAAAACCTGTTTACGAAAAAGCACACGCTGTTCTGTTTCGCCTTGTATACATACGGTGTGGAACACCCAGCTTAACATCTGTTACCACGGACTGACCTTGAGGGGAAACGTGTTACGATAACAAACTACCGAATCTAGCACATCCGTAGTACGCTTTACACCTCCGAGTTCATACACACCTGCGCAGGTGATGCTGACTTCAGGAGCGTTCGAATTGAGTTCGATCTGATTCGTGCCTCCTGATATTACCCCACAATCGTACAAAAATATCATCGTGACATGGTCGGGTTTGCATGCGTCAAGGAAAAAGAGTATCTGAAGTACGATGGGTTTGTTGAACATTTCTACAAAGGGAATTTGCTGAAATCTCATTCCCTTTACACCCTCTGCGTGGATCAAATCACACAACAATTTACATATTGTTCATGTTCGGCATATAAGTATTGAAGTAACAACGTTACCATATTTTTTTCATTTAACTACGTCCTACTGAATCCATGCCATCAATTGTTCTCAGAGTGCTAATTTTTTTCATACCTTTCCTATGTACGTACATTCATTCCGGTATGTGTTCGCACGTTACACCCACACCCATGAAGACATATCGCACCAATACGCGCTTCCTCGTTTAAAAATACGAACTAGGGGGGGGGGGGGCATCGTCACAAAGCAAACTGTGATTCAACCAGTCGTAGTAAGACGAAGTACGTATGAGTCACTCGGCGCGCACCGCGACGAAGAAGAGCGTAACTTAGCACTACAATATTCAATATTTGTGTTTACATACATATATTGTACAAAATTCAATGATACGCTACACTGATTTGATTCGGCATATACAAGATGCAGGATGTATTGCCGGAACCGCAGACAAAATTAATAATTTCATATTACCAGATAAGGTCTTTGTCCTTCCAGTTAACCGTGATTTCAACTGACTAGCCGAGAAAATAACTCGATTTCTCACACCCGTGCTATTAGTCACATTGCTCGTGGTATTCATCTGTGGAAGTAGTTTTCATTCTGAGGCTTTTTTTTCCCAGGTACTCCACTATGGTGCTCTTTATTTAAGTTCGAGACCGCGTGCACCTCGGTAGCTTATGGATGGTCATTAACGATCGGAACGATATCATCATCGGTATACGGAGATTACAGCTCGGTTCTCCAGGGCCATCATCATTCATGCCTACTCCGATAGTTTCAACGGTTTGCTTTATCGAGTGCGTTTGATTTTCATCTTTCATGTTGTTTTTTTTTTATTTTTATTTATTTATATTTTATTTTTTGTCGCGCGTTTGCCCGAACCTTTTTTTTCGATTTTACTCTTCTACGGGAGCTTCTTACGTACTTTAAGCTGCAAGAAAAAGAAACCTGCACGGTAGGTACTCACGCGTGAATCCGATCCTTCAATCTGTCAATAATCGCTCGAATGGCTGTCGATTCCGTTGCTCATTACCTCGGCTTTTTGTGGAGTCATCTCTCCGATCCAGCTTCTTTTTCACACTATATACGCACCTTCTTATTCAACTTTAATAACGGGCTTTGTACGCTCTCTCGAACGTCATTATAGATCAAACGCCTGATATCACCTGCAAACCTGAAATTGCTTAATCTTTTACCATTCATATTTATACTTCGGGCATCGTTTTGAACCCGAGAGGTTTACTCAAAGGATATCCCGCAAACCCATTTATATCTTTCGACTCAGCCTGCCCCTGGTCGACTGGATATCCTTCTGTTCTCTCTGTGGGTTCGATGCGAATGATATTAACGAAAAAAGCCGCATCACGAAAAAGAACGAATCTATTGTATTCGTATATAAAATTGCACCCGCAACGGGAACCGATATATTTTCAGACGTATTCTTCGGCTGATAAATCGATAATCAGACGTTCCAAACGAGTTTTTTCACCGGCAATTCAATTTTTTCCATTCTCTCATTCCAGGTGCAGAGGCTCGCGGAATACGAGAGGTACCTTGGGCAGGAGGCCCGAAACGTTGTGGAGAACGGAAATGGAGTAGGAAGCGCAGCGGTCCTACAACGGGGTCAACTGGAGGGTGATCTTCACCGAATCCAGGAACTCTTCCCCGGGGACAATCTGCGCCTCCACGAGCGAGATGTTCTCACTACGGTGAGCGAGCGTGACTTTTACTTTCGTATAATTACAATACACTCCGGGGCTCCGTGCTATTGCGTATTCGCATTGAAAAATCTATGGCTAAGTGCAAAGTTCAGCACAAGTCTCATATATTACCCGCACAATGTATACCCGCAGCGCGAAAATGTCGCTGGCTTCGTGTGAGCGGCTCGCACAAAGAGAAAGATATTCAAGTCTCTGTCCCTTCGGAAACTGGTACTTCGAAATCGTGTATGATAATGGGCTAATTATCATAGCTCAACCTCGACCTCGACGCCGCCGTTGGATAACTACGGACACGTGTGCTCGCGGTTCTCCTCGTCTACTGCTGGATTAGACGTGCGCCGTATGTCCCAACATGCTTCCATCCATCCTTCCATCCATCCGTCCGTCCATCCCTCTGCGCTGGTACGAACGTACATCAGCTATTATGAAACCCTTTGTAGTCGTCGACGCGACGCGATGCCTCCACACGAATGACACATTTATCGCACGTGCTCTAGCGACAGGCGGGCCAAATGTGCCGACTAATCTTTCTAATGGTTCGTAATCCCCGGTGCACTGACAACGCCCTACGTAACGCCCAATATGCAAATCGCTCACACCACTATTCCATTGCCCACGCTGCTTACGTTTTCACATCCCGTATCGCCAGGGACAATGCCACCTTCCTTCAGGCGCATCTGCACTCTGCACTTGCGCCTCGTAATATTGTTTCTATGCCTGTCGGTTGCTTAGCTTTTCACGCTTCTTATACCATTTCTGTTTGGGCTGTATGCGTAGGTGCGAATTGCTCAATTTAGAAATCAATGGAAACGGAAATGAGTCGACAAATGTGTAGTTTTGAGATGATCGCTGATGAAACTTGATGCAATTTTGCTGGATGCAATTTCCAGTATTTGTTCATTGCTCAATATAGCTGCTCGTGTCGATGCAATGCACGATTTTCAAGTCAATATTCGAACAAAAATTGGCGCATAATCGATCAAGTCCAATTTTTGATCCAGCTCCTGAATTACGTCAGCTGAATCACGTTCTGCAACGGATACGTACGGATATCGATTTATCGGTAATGACGTCATTGAGCTACCTATATCGCAATGCAATCGTGAAATAACTGGTTTATGCGGCGCTACCCGATCTCGACCCCGAAGCCTCGTATTACGTTTCAAAGTAACCTCAGCGATTCCGATTAGCTCGATTGTAACTAACAAAAAAAAAAAATCAAAAAAAAAACACAAACGAGAAGGAATAATGCTTCTTACCGGTCCTGGAACGAGTTAACCGAGCATAAAGAAAGAATTGAAAAGAGTTTATAAGGTGTAAAATAAGAGAGAAAAATGAGAAGTAAAAGATCGAAGAGCGGGATAACTGCACGTGCGGCGTCGTGTCAAAGGCCGCGTGTCTTTAAAGATAGGGATAAAGAAATTCACGCCAATTTGCCGTTGAGAAATTGCTAGGAATTCAGACCGGCCTCGCGGGTCTGGCTCTACCTTACACGTACTACTGACTCGCGGCGGGACGGGAAAGTACAACGAAGAGCGGAAATAAGGGCACCTAATACCGCTATAATATAGCGTGGCGAACGTCCACTTGCCGCGTTGCACCAGTGCCGTGATCTTTTGCCTATTTCGTCATAAAATTCATGCATCCGATACCTCCACCTCCACCTCCAGCTCCAGCAACAAGGAATAATGAAATTGTACCTTTGCCGCGGGATCGATGAAGCGGTACGGTATCATACCATGGAGATCGGCTTCTCCTGGCGCAAAAGATAAGCCCGTATAATAATGACTCTACGGCGACCTGCAATGCGAGGAGAAAGATATTGCTGTAGCAACAGCAGCGACGGTTGGAGCGCCAAGGAGGCCAACGATCCAGCGAATATATTTTTCATTCTTGTTAACTGTCGGTGCTCCGATATATATATATATATATATATACATATTTTTTTTTCTCTGTAAATTCTTTCAACTTTTTTTCTTATTCCACTCGGCGTCTTGTCGCGAGTTGGCGGTAAGCTGCATTGAAATTCATTATTACGGGCAAAATTGCTTTCTGTTGTAAAATGTACCCACCTACAATACTCCAGCAATCGCCAATGTGTGCAAAGTTGCCTGTACGCAGTAAAATTTGACCGACAGTCTCTTAGTACAGGTAGTACAAAAGTAACTCTGTTCAATTGCAAACGAACAAACGGAAGGTCGCGCCCGCTGCTATTACAGGAAATGTACCATTGTATTTACTCGCGAACCATATAACCATTGTTATGCGTCAATGCTGTGCGCGACAACGAGTAACGACCGTCACACGTCACAGTTTGTGGATGAAATTTGTTCTTTTTTTTACCCAATTTGATGCATCTGAGAGAATCATTTTTACGAAAATGTCACGCGATACTTCTATTTGCCAGTCAAGAATTCGACCTGAGGCAGTGCATCGTGGGGTACCGTACATAGCAGAGACGTGCAACACTCGATCTGATAAGCTTAGGGATCGGATTTATTTTTCGAAAAATCGGCAAGGCCATTTACAATATTTTTCAAACCAATCACATCCTATTACATTCATATGAATATTTCATGAACGAAACGGAATGCCGCATGGTTTGTCTCATGCAGTGTACTCCGGGTACGCGGAGTATTTGTTGTAACATACGTTTTCCGTTCTGTTCCGTTGATTGGGAAATATATGTGTTTGAAAACTTTCTACTCCCGACGAAAGAAGGAGAAATATATAGAAATACCTTATACCTGTTTATCCAGGGACCGCCTAACCATACTAATGGAATCTACGTCATTCCAGGTCTCGTGACTTGAAGATTTTCTAATACGTACTTGCGCATTCGCAGCAGGTATCTTGAAAAAATACTAACGATTTTCATGTCCAATTATTTTTCAGAAAATGAAAAACTTGATACGCAAGCGGACTAATGGTAGCACTGGACGGCTGACGAGGGTACTTTCACAAAAATGTCTGAACTCGGCTAATGGCGCTCCAGCTCCAAAGTCACCACCGAGAACCTTTCTGCTGGAAACACCTGTACAGTTTACCACCGTGAGTTTATACTACCTACGTGTAATACAAGTCTGCGATTTTATATGCGCATATCTACGTGTCGAGTAGATGTACTGACGTATATTTTTTCGTTGAAATTTCAAGGGAATGCAGTCCCAGGAGAGACACTTGTTCCTCTTCTCGGATCTCCTTCTGATAGCGAAAGCACGAAGTGGCGGTAACTTCAAATTGAAGCAGTCTGTCCGCATGAGCGAACTCTGGTTAACGGCCGGTCATATCGAGGATGTTGCCGAGTCGAACAAGTCTCAGGATACGAGCTTCGTCCTGGGATGGCCAACGACGAACGTCGTAGCGACTTTCATGTTAGTTTACAAGCAATAAATGCTTAGCAAGTTTTTGAAACTATTTCCCGATCGCTCCTCCAAAAGAAATACCATTTTACACATTCTCCGCTTCTTCTTTACCGAACAGGACCGCTGCAGCTAGAGATTTGTGGTGGGGACGGCTTACGGAACTCGTGAGAGAGGAGAGCATGAAGGAGCCTCCAGACACGAACATTCAAGTCGTTTACCACGACAGCGATACCAACACGGAATATGTAAGTACACATACCTGCTCCTTCAAATATTAATGCAACGAAACATTTTTCACTTAGCTTTATTTACCGCGGGGTCATGCTACTCGCCTTCGACGCATTCATTTTCGACCAACCAGCTCGAGCACGTTGTGTTTCTCTCTTGTTTCTCACATACAAGCTTCGAGCTTTTTTCATACCCCAGATATCAAACCGAATACTCACACTTCGCATACTTTTATAGATGTTTTGCCGAGTAAGTTTTTTCGCTCTGAAAACTGAAAGTCATTGCGTAGAACAGTCTCTACCATTCATTGTCTCATATCTGTGATAACTGACGCCGAACCTTTGCTCGATTACAGTGCAAGACGATCATGGTTGGGCCAGAGATGACCGCAGGCGCGTGTGTCAATCTAGCAACGCGTCTGCTGGACCTCCAGGGACCGTTCCAGCTTTGGGCTAGAACGTCATCGGACGAGTCCCCGTACCCGCTGATCGGACACGAAAGACCGTTCGCCATCAAGTTGTCAAACCTGCGGCACACGATATCGGCAGAGGAGGGCTTCGACCTGGAACACTGCAACAAAAGCGGCCACGACAACTGCCACTTCATACTGAGGCCCGTTCTCAAGTCCCCGATAAAGAAGAACAAGTCGAAGATCTCCGGCCTCTTGAGGAGATCTCTCTCCCTGAACCCCAGCATCTTCGGCGTGAATCTTTCGAGGCTCGACGAGAACGGACTGCCGAAACCCGTGCTCGTAATGCTCCAGCAACTGTTTGCAAAGGGCCCCTTCACCCAGGGAATCTTCCGGAAATCAGCCAACGTCAGGATAGTCAGAGAACTCAGGGACCAAATCGAGTCGACGGGGGATCCGAGCTGCCTCGAAGATGCCCCTGTGATCGCGGTCGCGGCACTGCTCAAGGACTTCCTGAGGTCACTGCCCGACCCCCTACTGACGTCACACCTGTTCCCACTCTGGATGGCGAGTCTGGACACTGCTAACTCCGTACAAACAATAAAAAGGTGAATTATCTGGCAAGACGGTGAATGTCTAAGGCATGATTACGCTAACGCAATAGTTGCGGGGTTTGATTAACGCCTTGTTACGGCGAGTCTTTATTACAACGTTTTTTCTCATTTTCGTTACAGCATTTTGGACCGTCTACCCAAGGCCAACTATACCCTCCTCTCCCACTTGATATGCGTTTTGCATCACGTTGCCAGACGGTCGAAGCACAACCTGATGTGCGCTAGTAACCTCGGCGTCTGCTGCGGACCCAGCCTCCTTTGGTCTCCCAGCCCATCCGTTAATCAAAGCAGGGCGATACCGGCGCTGACCGAAATGCTCATACGCCACTGCGAGACCCTCTTCGGCGAAGGAGTCACCCAACTCCTTGGCGAAGAGAGGAGCGACAGCGGTGCCGAGGAAAGCACCGATAGTCTACACTGTAAGTCTAACTTTGATATTACGCAATTGTGTCCACTGCGTTAGTCGCTATGACATGAAATGTAAATGTAAATTTTAAAGCGATGTCATTACGAGTGCATAATAATTTGGTTTGTTGCAGCAGGTGGTCTTTCGTTGGACAGTTTAGACCTGACGGAACCGCCGCGAAAGGATCACATGTCGTTATCCCGGGACTCGGGTCTCACCTTGTCGGACTGTCAATTGTTCATCCCAGAGTCGCCGGTCGGTTCGGAAGATTCGACTGTGAACGCGTCGACATCGAGCTTCGACAAGACCATGATAAAGGAGGACAAGTCGAGTAAATCTTACGTGCGAGTTTACAGTGGCTGGGAGGAGCGTATGAATGGTTACGCGTCTGGGAACCAGAGTAACGTGAGTCAAAACTTCCGCGAGGACAAGGGCAACGCGCATCCGAACCCGAATTTCCAACGTCAGGACTGGCTCAGAGCGCAACTGAAACGAACGCCGAGAACGAAGCTCGAGGAGCAGGAACAGCGGAAGGAGAGATTCGAGGACAAGGATATATACCGGAGAGATTTCATGCGGCAAGATTCGATGAAGGAAAACGTCGAGAACTGCAAGGACATGTTCAGGTCACAGATGGATCTTGCGCAGGAGATGCGGGTCGAGTATGACAGGCTGTCGCAGCAGGAAGCCTGCACCGAGCGAGTATCGATACACGACTCTGAGCAGGATCTGAACAGCCGTGACTCACCCCTGTCCGCCGACCGGTACGACTTCAAGAAGGACCATTTTGCCGATTTCAAAAAGGTCAAGTCCGAGGCGTACATAAACAGAGAGTCGCCGGTGTCTCAGAACGGCAGTTATCACTCCGGGAGCGACTTGTACGAGTTCAAGAAAGTTAAAAGCGAGATATACGTGAATAAAGAGTCTCGGAGCGAGCACTATGAGTACAATAAATCCGAGAACAATATATACGGCAACAGGGAGACGATAAACGACATTTACACCGCCAGAGAGCAGGGTGATCTTTACTCCTTCAAGCAGGCCGAAGCCATCGACATTTACGGGGATGAGGACGACGGCGAGCGCACTTGGCCCGATACTCCGCCGCCGCTACCTCCGAGACTCAGGCATCTGCCACCGGTGCATATGAGCCTCGATGACAGGCACAAAATCGCCAGCAGGTCCAGGTCTCTGCCTCCCCCGCCCCCCTACCGACCCCCGCCGCAGCCCCGTGCCCCAATCACGACGAGACATCTTGGATACCCGAGATCCATTGTGGATGACGAGAGCTACGTTTAGGGGTCTTCGTTGTATATACCTATAGCTTAGCGCGATGAACGCGTGATGACATTTTTATGCGAATGATCAAACTTGCGCCTCAGATGTAATATTGCCGTCGTCAAAGTCCAATTCGTGCAGGGAACTGATCTATATAATTGTTGTATTATGTTGGTCGTTTTTCAAGCCGCGGTATGAAATCAAAAATTAGTCATTCGATTATCTCTGTTTGTAACATTGATTTTTCAAGCCTGGTTATCGGGTGTCTGCAATCAATGTTCTCACCCACGAGGTGGTTTTTCGAGTTTCTTCATGTATAAATACTATACGTTACATATACACGAATTCGGCCTTGGACTGTTTGAACTAAGAAGGTCATTGTTTAAGGTTGATGATAAGGAACCAGGCGGAGTATATATTTTACTATAGATACTACATATGTAGTTATCTGGCGGATTAACGTTTTATAAATACATACAATACACATACACACACACACACATATGTATCACACTCGAAACAGTTAAGTTTGTTCACATTTGATTGTCGAAATACGTGGTCCTGCAGTGCGATGGTTCACCTAGTCTAAACTCAGAAAACGTCCGAAAGGATATTTAGAAAGAAAAGTACTGAATATATACTTCGATGTAAGTCTAGATCACAATATAACAAATAGGCATAGACATATTTTTCACCTATTGCGGGATCTGCCCTTAATGATAATAATGATAATTATTACTATAAAAATAAAAATTATTATTATTATTATTTTAACTATTAATATTATTATTGTTAAATGAATAAGAATGCTCCAAAACTATAATGTTATGTACACATGTGTCTTTTATATATTTAGAGAATATTGTATTCAGATTGTTGATATATGTAGTGTACGCGATAAATCACAGCTTTTTATACTGACAATGAGTTCCAGGGTGCTTCCAACCTTAACATACTTATTATTACAGGTAAGATACTCGTATATATGAAAATTATAATTAAGCTTAAGTTAAAGATATACTGACAAGACTCGAAACGAGGTAATATACGATTTTTATTTTAAAATATAAGTTATGTGTTTATATATTCTTTTAGGTGATCAAGCCCGAAGTAATGTAATGACAGAGAGTTATGACAGGTATAGATGAATATCAAACAAATTTTTAACATTGTTAATTCTCACTTTTTTACTTCTCTTGACACAGGATTACCAGTGGTCTAATTATTTTCATATATTTTTGTTCGTCTAATGAAAATATGTATTCGTTAAAACTTATTAAATTAAGGATTTTCCCGTAAATTTCGGCTTTCTTCATTAAAGAATACGAACACACGCACAGTACGGTGTCATAAAAAAAGTTCACACTGCTGTATTTCTATTATTATTTATTCCTTTACAATCACCCAAGTCTGATGTCTCCAGTTGCAAAACCAAGCCTTTCGGAAAATAGATTTCAGCAAGCTCATTTTTATTGAAACAGTTTTTTTTGGAAATGAAACGATATTCTAAAAGTTTATTCGTGAAAGATACACATCTACAAATCTACTCTAACGACGCATAAATTCGACAACTATTTTCCTCAAATTTTCATCAAAAATTACCTCTACTACTCTATTTCAGAGAGTCATGTTCATACACCGAAGATGCGTTCAATTGAAACGAAAAAGGAGTTATGCAATTTAGACACCGTATAGATATACATATATATTATGGGCAGCCACTCAAATATTTATTCGTCATCTTGCTTTCGTTTTTCGACCGTGCGGAAAAAATTCAATTATGACCAGTCTTGTCTACACATACAATAAACATGACAGTAATTATTATCAATTAGTTACATGAGACAATAGGTCTTTATATTTAACACATTTAGAATGCTGCTTTGTACGTGGGACGAAGTTATGTGCGAATAATCTTAAAAATATACATTACAGTTTTATGTGAATTAAATATAAAGGATTATTTTCCGATTTTTCGTTTGTAAATAATATACGTTATTATACATATAATACTACTGTATAATTTTATATAATTGCTAAATTTATAAACATTCACACCGATGAATATGGACAACGCCGATTGAATATGTATATGTATACTCCTTACCTAGCTAAATTATACGACATATTATCAAAGTAAATATCTTTCGTATTTTATACTATCGTTGTTCATTTTCAATGCTTCTGCAGTACATTAAAGGATTTAAAACATGCGGGAAGATAAGGTATCTCAGTAGCGCATTTACGCGCGCACATTGTGTACACGTAATTGCGGATCTGTAAAGAAAGACAGAAAGGTAGGTAATGAACGTAGTCGCCGAATAGATTTGTTTTTGTTTAAAATTGTGAAATATTTTATGTACCCTAGTTTTCCATTACGTGTAAATGATTTTAGGGTTACGAGTTAATAGTTCGATGATGAAAATTGAAAAATCATGCAATTCGACGAATTTGCAAGTCTCCAATTAGACAGACCTCTAGAGAAAAATTTGAAGGTATCTTCATGGACCCATTTTTATTCGACATTTCCATCGGTCCAATGTATAAACACCAATTTCTTTAAAAGTAACCATGAATTCGTTGATTTAGAGTGAAGAGCAGCTGCAAAAACACTCTTTGGACGACAGCTTAGATCGAAAACCGATCGAACGAGCTGTCTACTTGCTAATGTAAGTTGAATTCAAAATTAAGCTTATATCATTCGATACGAATCGGCGAAGCATTAATACAACATGGAAGACTTATAAATCTTCGCATGCTGCACGCACACTGCCGAAGTCGTATTCGATACTATTTAGTGAAATCGGAAGTTTTTGTCAATCAATGAAAGGAATCACTCAACTTTAACGCTAATGTTCATCTGTCTATACGTAATTATACATTGCATGTAGTCCATATGTGCCTGTAACAACCACGTGTCGCTGCAACGGCAATCGGGTTTTTGTCTACATGGGTTTATTGTTGGGCATATCCGTGATCCCAAATTCTCCGAGCACATTTATATACAATCGTGCGCTGCCGGGGCGTTTTTTAATTGAATCTCTCAAGGTGCACAAATTCCACCTCTTGCTAGCTAGGGCGGAGCATGAAACGTGCGCGGGAAAAAAATGACTTTCAATGGAAGATGAGATGCGAATGGAATATTAAAAATTTCTAACAGCCACGTTGGAACGTATTCTAGGAAATCTGACGGGTCTAAGCTTTACAACAATGGTAATTGTACATTAGTAGATTTTCCTGTATTTGATACTTTGTTAAAAACTTTTAAAAAAAATTCTCAAATTCCATCAAAAAAATTTGCCCGAATCCGCTGCGATGCGTTGTAATACTTATAACTATACAATCTGCACAAAATAGCATAAATAGAGATATACTGTGAGTTTTTACAATGCAAGAATGGTTAACAATTTTCTTAAACAGGATAGATAGAACTATTTAGACCCCGTATCACGATCGGTTTTGCATAATAGCAATTCTGTACCAGGCGTAACGTAACACGTGCTACCCTAGCCATGGTAAGCCCGATACATTTAAGCATGTAACATACATACACACACACTTATGGAATTACAGTAGAGTCGATTCCGATTAGAAACTGGACCAGCTGCAATAGAAATTCTTGTACATACCTGCGCCTATAGTCAGGCCGTACATACTACGAATATAATACGCGTGTCGGTTTTAAATCGTGGAACGGTGCCGTGTCCAATGCATACCCATACGTATGTTCCTACGTTACGTGCAGCAATCAGCGGTCAAAATACTGCTGCGACAAGTTACGGTTGGGGGGGTCCTTTGTGAACTCTCTAGATATACGTGCATGTACTAATCTATTGCCAAGTTACTACGTAAGAAGTATGCACGGGTACGCATACGCATCTGTGCGTCAAGAACTCACGTGAGGTAAATAGGAGTACGGTTGCATATAGATCGTGATTAAGAAGTCAAATAAAGATGTAAAAAAATAGTCCAAGCCGCGGCGTGTCGGAGATGCACGAAAGGACTCGGGTGAGCTCGTGATGCATGCGGTGTATCCCCCCCCCCCCCCCCCCGCCCCCCATGCCATCCTCGGCAGACCGTGCGCACACAGTTGTCAGTTGCGTGTTGGTGTTTGCGCGCGGTGTGTACGCCGAGTTGTGTCCTGGTACTTCCGAGTTGCGACGGCTGCGACGTGTGCATTTCAAGTTTTATTAAATTATATTGTGTAAAGTTGGGGGTGATTGATGGGTAGAATAAGTGCGAAGGATGTGGCCAGGGGGAGGTGAAGATACGTGATTGAAAAATTTTACCGATACGAGAGTGTGGGCGGGCAAAAGATAATATAATTGAAAAGAAACATGAAACCGCAATCAATGGTCTGTCCGCTGCTACTCGTACGTATACAACTGAGCAGCCTAACCACGGGCTTCTTGAATCTGTACACTATAAATACACCCGTCCCATGCCTTTTGGCTCCTCGCTCCTTCTCCCGTCGTTAATTATACCTTTCCTCCGCGCAATCTGCTTGCACGCACATCAATTTCTAAATTAATAAACATCGGTGATAAATGAATTGGAACCAGCCGCGCTGGCTGCTTCCATCAGTTCAATCCATCTACGAGCGTATGTATTACGTACAGGTTATCTTCCGTCTCTCATCGAGTCCTGTTCGGTGATTCAAACAAGTTTCGAGAGAGACCGACCAATGTTTTGGCCTTTCTTCTTTCTTCCCAAATGGCTGAATTGCAGCTAGCCGAGAATTGGCACAATTCGATATGGAAAGACCGCTTTACAGACGCGTTATGCAACTCCTTGAGACCTTGAAATCCTCATCAAGGACTCGGTCCTTTTGTATACTGCAAACTCACACTGACGTGCTCGCAAGGTGTTGCAGAATTACGTCACTGTCATCCCGCGGTTGAATCGATTTTCAGTGCACTGGCAGTTCGTGTTGGTTAACCTTGGAATTGTGCAATATGCATCCTTCCATATTTGTAACACCTGATATCACTTGTTGTGTTACCTCATCCTTCACGTCATCCTCATCTTCTTACCTTTGATGTTCGCAATTTGCACTCTGCTGTGGGTGTATAATTAAATAATCATGTTAATTTGTTTTGCCTTTATAAATACAAACGATGATGATTTGCTCAATCATTACATTTTTTCCAGGAAAGGTGACGACATACAAAAGTTGAGTGTAATACATACGCTGCCGACGCTCCTGGCTGGAGACGCACAGTTATGCGTGTCACGATTAATTCCCAAGATGCAGCAGACTCTGTCGAATGCTTCCTCAGAATTCCACATGGCTGCCTCGTCGACTTTCAAAACAATTCTCGAACAGAAATTGGTCAATCCTACGACCTTTACTCAAACATTTTTGCAGAGCATTCTAAACTCCCTGGACAGCAGGGATCCGGGTATAACAAACTTATCTCAGTTAACATATAAGATTTTTAAACGAGTTTCTAACAGTGCAAAATTTTTCTCCTCGGTTCCAGTGGTCGCTCATGCGTGGTTGGAAACCCTGTTAGATGTCATCGAATTACTACCTACAGAAGTCATACGGCACGAGGTAGCTGAATAAAATTTAATGGACTAATCACCGATAAGTCCGTGTGTAAACCGAGCTAAAAAATTAAGAATGAATTTCTACAATTTTCAGAGATTTTCGATAAATACCTAACATTTACACTACTGTATTGTTCCGAATATAAATCTAGGTTCTTACTATTGGATATGACATAAGAAATTCGTACTTGACTTACATGCAAGATTAACTTAACAGATATATTCAAAGACTATTTATTGTGGTAAAGTCTCAGAATTCGTAGTCGACTTACAGTCAGGGTCGATTTATACCTGAAACAATCTGGTGTATTATTGTGAAAGGTGTACACTAGACTTTGGAAAATTGTCAACTCAGTACCAATAGAATGTCTACAAAAGCAATTTAATTTTAACGCAATTTATTAATAACGTCTAGTAGTTTAAGTAATGTAATTTAACTTGCCATGCTAGTAGTCTAATTCCAAATTGAACGTGCATAAATTACATAAATTATATTTATAAACTCTTGATAACAGCGTGCTGTATGAAACTTATCATTCCAACAGATCCTTCCTATGGCTATATCGAAAGGACAGTTATCTCAGCCAATTAGCTCTAGAATAACATGCTGCAAATTACTAGGAAAAATTTGTACCCGTTTTGACACACTTTTGTGAGTATATTACATGTTGACCTGATCGATATTGACCACGGTAGTCACCTGTTCTCAGACCGTTCTTGTAACAAATATTTCGAAAATCACTCTCAGAATTATTTGTAATGGATAGATCCAGTATTTTAAGAGCTATCAGACAAAACCAAATGGTCTACATCTATTTTAGAATAAAAAAGGAGGTCCTGCCAACGGTGCATTCGCTCTGTCAAGATGTGAACAGTGATGTGCGAGCTTGTATCTGCTTGCAGCTGAGCTTTGTTGCTCAGGGTCTTGGTGTTGAATCTGTGAAGCCTGCGCTACTTCCATCACTAGTTGAACTTGCCAGCGATGAAGAAAGTACTGTGAGGCACGCTTCTGTCCAGACCATTGTACATTTATTACCTCATTTTCAACAAGGTATCAATATTTGTGTTTTGATTAATGGAAAAATGTTGAATATGACTTTATGGCGCAAGTTTAAGTCCCATTGATACTGACCAAAGTTTTTTTTGAATAATAAACCTTTCAAAAAAATATTTCAATTGATAATTACAGAAACAATAAAGGGAATCATAGCACCCCTTATAAAAAAACTATGCGAAAGTGCACTGAAGTCTGACGATAATGTGATCTGTGTAATTGCCCAAGAATTTGGCAGGCTTGCTCTTGGCCTTGAGCGTACGTAATTGATCAATTACTATTAATACTGCTAATTAATTAATGCATTATGTATATTCAATTAATTTTTATTCATTTCCAGGAGCCTTAACAGTCAATGAGAAAACTTGGCTGATAAGATATTTCCAACAACTTTCCCAGCTAGGCATTCCATCTATGAATAAGGATATGAAACAAGAATTTTCATTTGCCAATAAAGTAAGTTCAAAAAATTTGCTCAGTTATGTTTTCGTGTACACTACTGTTTCATAGATAAGATACCTCGATAGTCATTTTATTATGTACCATATCAATATTGGGAAAAAATAAAGTAGTGAGCATTTGAGCAAAGATGCCTACAAAACTAAAACTAACAACTAAGACTATGAGTAACTTATATATATGGTGAAAGAATCTTCCATATAAGTCTATCTTATTTTTATGCCATCGTCTACGAGTCACAAAAGTTGTTCAATTTGTATGGACTATAGTCTCGTTTTAAGAATGTAACTTGTTTTGCATATACTGGTTTTAGGCAGCCAACAGTCCTCAGACCAACGAAAGGTATGTGGAATGCCGCCGTCAGTGTGCATTCAACTTTCCGGCCATATGTCTTTTCACATTAAATACCTTTGAAAAATTGGATATAATATTACCGACATTTACTGATTTGACTTCTGATCCGTACTACATGGTCCGGAGAACAATTGCTTGTGGAATTCATGAGGTAAAAGATTATCACATAAAATGTCATTATCTGGTGGAGAAGCTCATTTAATAATTTGCTTCATATTCCGCACATTCGCAGACGCGTGAAAATATCATGACTCATTCACTTCATAGGTTGGCAAAGTTCTGGGCTCGCAAAATGGATTGATAAAAAATGAGCTTATTAGATTGCTGAAGGATGACTCTGAAGAAGTTTTGCAAGGACTGGTGCCACATTTGGCTCAAACTTTTGATCTTTTGACTCAGAGTCAAACAATTGGGACTGATCAGACGGTAAGTATAAAAAATAGGTATAATCTTGAACTATTCAAATTGATTTGGATTTAAGAATGCCACCACATGCAATACTTTCATGATTAATGAATGAGGGAAAAAAGTCAACTTTGCTCTCAGAGTGATCTTTCAGTACAGCTTTCTAAAGTTCATTTTTGTAGATGCACAAATCTTAAATTCAAAGTCATTTAATTATTGTGTTTTCACAGGATGGAGCTATTTTGGATGTGTGTAGAGCAATTTTAAAATGTGAAGTCGAAATTGCTAATACCTACAACTGGAGACTTTCGGCTTTGATATTAAATCAGCTTGAGATTTTACCACGATGTATTCCAAGTGATTTAATTAATTCCCATTTCACTCCGATGGTGTTCAATAGAGCATTAAATGCGGTAAGTACATATTCCAACGTTTGGACAGTGACAAGACAGAAATATAAGTTTGATAAACAGTGAACACTTTTTTAACCAGTATACCTTAAATCACAGTAATTTACTTTTCGCCCACAGAGACCATTGCCAGTGCGTTTAGCTGCTGGCAGATTACTGCTGATATTTTTGAGATATAATCTAAAACCCATGCAACGAAATGAGCTTCGGAATAGAATTTATACAGAATTTGCACATAGTAGTAATTGCTATACTAGAATGTTGTACATACGGATGATGCAGGAAGCCATGATCATCTTCTCCACAACTTACTTTAAAGAAAATTTCTATACCACACTGTTGAGCATCACTGAAGATCCAGTTGCAAATATCAGAATGAAAGTGGTTTCAATGCTACCTCAGCTGAAAGCTATGTTACGAATGTCAAATGACAAAAGATTGTTGGCTATGCTAGAAGGCAACGTGCGGGCGTTGATGAGCCTTGAAAAAGATCGGGACGTTGTGTATACATTGACTAATGTCATTCACAAATTAGACAGTATTGACGTTAAACAAGATGGTCAACACGTAAAGGTATTGTGAATTGAAACTACTTCATCTTCTCAATTTTTTATTTTCTGATTAACCCTAAAAATATATCTTTTTTTTTTACCTTCATACTCATGAGTGGGGTTGACAAAGACCCTACGCGTTTCTTGTTCGTAAAACCGTTCGAAAAACAATAATAGGACTCGTAATTACATAGATCTTTTCGTTTAATGAGGAAACGAATGGTGAAGAGCACGTTTAATTGCATTGAAGTTTAGTTGTATTAGTGTATGTATCGATTGCACAATGTCCGTTTCTAGCTTAGGAGCACCATTTAAAAGTCAGCTGGGGTTGTTTACGACCCTGTACATGTATTCTAGGATTAATTTAATTCTGTTTATAAATTAACACATTATAAATAAAATTTCCAGGTGATATTGTTGTCCATTTTAAACAGTTTTCAATAGTTGAGAAATGTCTGAAACAGAATTGTGAAAATAGATCACCTGTTTCAGCCTGCAGCAAAATTAACTCGTCAAGAAATCGATGATGCGAGGAAGCTAGAGGAAGAAAAAAAGCTAACAGCAATGACTTCCTCTAAGCCAGTTGCGACAACTGCGACAGTAAATCAACCTACCACAACCCAGCGGAAGCCAAATGCATCCGGTCTTCCTAAACAAATATCCCCAAGTGAGTAGCAGCATTTTTGGTAAAAAAATTTGATGTTTCTTTAACGGTATAACTCTTATACTTTGTATTCCATTACCTAACATGTTCTTCACGATTTTTTTCTCTACAAAATTTCAACAATTTTTATATTTTTCAGCTACTCCAAAGCCAAGTACAGAAGGATCCATTGGGGCAAATAGACAAAGACAAGGAAGTCTGTCATTGGTTGATAACCCATATAAACAGTCGTGAGTAAAATAATACTTCCGAATTTATCAACGGTTAACAATTTTTATACAGTTCATGAAACAGTGTATGAAGTTCTCAATTCTTTTAAAACTAATCCAATCAATATTATCATATTTTCACGCTGTAATTATACTTCTGTATACATTTTACAGTTCCCAGTATTCAAGAATCAAACAGCCTAGTTCATCTGAGCCGCCAAGCAAACAACCATCTCCTAAACGTGAGCATTGAATTCTTATGATATAAAAAATTGATGTCACCGAAATTCGGGCCCAGATTTCTAATGATAATATACATTTTGACCAATCCCTACTTACAAATTTTTTCTAATTATTGCAGGCGATGGAGGCATGACTCCAATTACCAACAAGAGAATGCCAGACGCAAAAACAAGGTAGGATTTATTTGCTGTCTTAAGTAATGCATCTAAAGACATTTACATATTCACTTATATGGATTCAACGGAATTTCTTAATGACTATACTTTCCAATAGAAAATACATCAAACTATTTAATCAGCGCTCAGTGAAAGAGTTGAGAATATTTTTTTTTTGTGCTGTTTGAGCGACGGTTCACTTATTTTTACAATTTCTAATTACAAAATCGAATAACACACTTTTAGCTAAGTAGCACATTGAAATAAGTATTCAGGATCGTTTAACGTGATCTTGATTCTTACTTCATCTTCAGAAGAGCTCATTATTAAATTACTTCATAATTTAACAACCTGATAGAACGTGGATAAATGGAAAATGCCTAAATGACAAGTGTCTGTCTGCTTCTAGTACCTCTAGCAACAATCTCACTTCGAGCTGGGCTCGGCTTACCTCTAACAGCATGCTACTAACTCACCCTTGGGAAACTATCAACCACACAAGCTCTAACGCTGGTGTAAGCTCGGTTAATTTTAATTATAACTTTTCCGGTGATAATCATAATACCGATTTTAAAACAGCATGCGGTTGCTCAGAGTCTGCGGAAGATATTTCTCGAAGTAGATACTCGTTAATAAATTCAGGCGAACAGGAACATAAACCAATTATGCGTTGCTGTTCTTGCTTTGACACTAATACGGAGTATTTGAAATTAAACGTACCTCTGCATCACAAGCATCATGGGCACCCCACATCAGAGTTTGCTAAGTCCTTTGTACTAACGCATCTAAAAGAAAATAAAAACGAGTTGCAAGATTTTCTACTAACAAAGGGAAATCACGAGGTGGTTAAAGATAAGGAACCAGATTTTGCCGCTCTACGGGCCCTAACAAATGCAGCTCACTATAATTCTTGTTGGGCTTTTAGCTCAATGCCTGAAATTCCAGTCACTCTCCTTGATGACGAGTTTCTTGTTGATGCGGGGATTCGTATTCCAGCACAGTTATCGTCAAGCCAAAGTACATCAAAAATACCCAACTTACAGGACATTATTTATCGTAACAGAAGAGAGGGAAGTGTCGATAGATCGCATCGTAGCAGTGTTAATTTTGACAAAGGCAAATCTAAAAGGCAATCTGCTGAATATGAAGATTGTGTTAAACCGAAGGTACTAATTAGTGATCCAATGAAAGTGAAACGCAATTTAGACGATTTTGAAGAAGGTTACAGTCTTGGGAAAATGTCAGGCAAATCGGATGAACAAATTTCCAAAGAGGATTTGAAGACCAAAAGATATTCGGGATCATATGCAAAAAATAAATTTGGTTACGAGCCCAACCAGAGCAAATCTAGTGATGAAAAACCAAAAAGAAACTCACTGTACGTGGACAAGGAAAAGTCAAAGCTTTTACAATCTAAAAGCACGATTGATAAGAACAAACGCTATTCCGCTAATTATACCTCTCGATTACCGGATGTTAAAGACGTTAAACATAAATTTAAACGCCACAGCTTAGAAGTAACTGAATGTACTCCTATGCCACGCGCCGATCGCGCCATACGAAGGTATTCGGCACTGGATGTAAATCATAATCAAGGGATAAGTAAAATTCCTTTGAGAAGTAATTTTGTTTCGGGTAGCAGAACCGCACCAGCAACTAGAGCTTCTAGTCCTGTAAGATTATGTACCAAATTATATTTTAACAAATCAAGTGGCAGCGAGATTCAGACATCTACAAGAAATAAATTTTTAACTAGATTTAGCTCAAGTGACGAGGAAGTTGATAAACTTTGTCATAAATTCAGTACTTGTCAAACAGCTACCAGTAACAGGGCAGAAAGTCCCAGAACAAGGGATAGCAGATTGCCTGTGCGTCTTCAGAAAAAGAAAATCTGAAATATATGTCTGTTATCAATTAGTTTCCATAGAAATTAAAGTATTCTGTTAATTATATTTATTTGTTATATTCTAGTTTTACCATGAGTATTTCGCAAAGTATAATACTTCTAGTGAACATAATATAATAATACGTGAAATAGTAGTATTTTCGATTACTTCTGGTATCGATCTCTTATTACAGAAACGTGTTTCAAATATGTAATACCAGCTTATCCTGATTTGTAATTTGACTTCTTCATCACGCACACTTTATCTTTGATCTGTATCATCGCATTACAGTAACACTTTAAATCTGTACAACATTTAGAAGTAACATTGCGACAGAAGCATAAAACTTTTACAATGTTTTTGCTTGTCCATTATTGATGGTCATCGATAGATGAGGAACGAGGCTAATGATTATTCAAATGCAATTTTTTAAATTCCAGCCAGTGATTGAAACCTGTGTTTTATAGTCGAAAACAATACTGATATTCAATTTTTAACAATTTATTAATTATTCGTTATCGTAATAGATTGTTTAGGTCGTGATAGTTATAAAATAGGACCTGAGTGTTAAACTTGTTAATACTGATTTTAGTTTATTTAACATGATAAGTTCATTTATCGTATTTATATTTATATTATTCCTATGAACCTCAAGCATTAAAATACCTGCTGTTATATATTATACCGATAAAATCTCACATATTTATTGTACACATATTTTGGAAATATTGACTTCGATTTTTTCAGTTAAGAAAATACGTGTTGCGAAATGCAACAATATTGTACCAGGGTACATAAAACGATTCTCACCGATTCAATACTGTTGTTACAAAAAAGTGCAGAACTGAAATTGTATAACTGTTCTATATTTCTACGTAATTAGTTTTAAAAGAAAACTAGTCATATATGATCTGTTTGAGAGGGATAGATTAATAAATATTACAAACTGTAATTATAAACCATCTGTATTTCTGCAGCCCCAAACAACCGGCCGCATCTACCAAGAAGTGATGAAAATTTCTTTATAACAAGACAAGGCTTGTGTACTTACGAATGTAAAGGTTTGATGAGCATAGCTAAAGATCTTTATTGAATCTCGAATGAAAACCTATGATTAGAGCTTTATTTACGCCAAACAACATTACATAAGTTACATAAATCGAAAATTACGAAGCTTCACTTTTGAGTCATTATTGAACGCTGTTTTTTTTAAGGCTGATTCGAATGGATTTGCCATGTGAGGAGAGCAAATCAACCAACATCCACTGAAAATTCAGATCGGTTTTTCAACACTGGTGAATCCATGTAATATTCTCATGGGCTGCTGAATGTAAAATGCAAATAATTCTAAACTATGTATCTTCGTATAGATCGTATTATTTATTTGAAGCATGTTAACAATATGTATGAAAATAGCGGCTTCTCGAGAAGACGAATGTACCTCGGTGCGGAAATGGCTTTCAGTGCTACAACAATTACTAGGCTTTTAATCGGATTTACGTTCATGATTCGATACTATCAGTTTTATTTTTTATAAAAATATTCAATGGCTGACTTGGTAATTGGCACGTTGAGTTCTTGAACGCCAACGCATCGAGGTATGTCTGATCTGCTCATATTCTTGATAGAATGTCTTACATTGATTAATACAATCATGATGAATGAGAGTTTATCCAATTGAAATGTTTTATATTCGTTTGGTATATCTTGTGATTTTATTACGTCACTGTAATGCTGAAAACTTGGTAAAGTTTTTTCAAGATATTATGCCGTACATGTATATACGGATATTTTTAGTTTGGTTGATTATCAGACGCAGCGGCACATGTATTGAAATAATATGCATACTGATTGTAACTCTACCAAATTTTCAGTGAATATACCAAGTTTAGACCATACAAAATGGTTATAGTTTCACCAATCATGCTTAAATAACGCTACTTATTTTTGTATAGATCTACAAGAATGCTATCAACTGTTGTGCCAGTGAAACGAGAAATAGGCATGTGTATATCAATAGAGATATTATATATCATTGAATGAGACGGCGTGTGTTATTTTTGTATCATTAAACCCTGGGCACGAAAATTGAAATTCTTATTGTTTTCTACCGTTTTACCATGTGTGATGAAAAACTAGAAGAACCCTTCTTTCAACCAAACCGTCTGAGCTCAAACGTTTTGAAATATTATCAAAACAACCGTTCGATGAGTGAACGAGTTCTGCGGTTCTCTGCGCCAAGTTTGAATCCTTCCACAGTAGAGACAAAACTTCTTGCTATAGTTTGATGTCGCAAAATTTATCAATGAATCGCGTAAATTAATGAAAAAATACGTTTAAAACCTCGTGGCAGCATCGGCGGCGAAGCTACGTAGGAAATTTCGCGTTTTTGGGCTGTAACTTTTGACCCGCTACTCACAGCACCTTTAAACAATGCGCAATTGTGCCTCTTGCAAAAGTACGTCGACATAGGGTATCAACGGATTAATTTTATCACTTTTGAGAATCGGCAAATTTTCGACTGAAAAAATCCAAAGGGGTTAGCTTTCGTTTTTCGACGATTACGGAGCCAAAAATTTTAGGTCTCGGAATCGATTGAAATGACCCTTTCTAGACTAATTGCACCCCAAGAAAACCGGAAAAGACACCTGGAACCTCGTGGATAAAGTAACCGAAGGAAGACGAGCAGATTTTCATTTATTTATTTATTCCAATTCAAGTTACATTAAAAAGTATTGTAACAGTATGATACATATTGTAACCTGTACAGGTGCATTGTAGCTACATGCAGACGTACGCAATAATTAGCAACTAAAGTAATTATTATCGCATACAACATTCTTCAGATTCTATTTGGGGTGATGTTGATTGCACTCCTATTTCTTTACATAATTGTCAGATTGCTTACGTAATATTCAATCATTACTTTCCATTTCTATGTGTCTTTAATATTAATTTGGCCACTTCTTAAGGTACTATACTCTGACACCGGAACAATTGTACTAGAATAATGACATGTTGAATGATATGATAGTAGAACATTGTAGCTCTGAGTTTTTTATTTTTCTTCCCCACCTCCTCGAAAACCCGAAGTGAACTTCATAATTTCCGTCCGTGTAACTCTGGAACCCCTGCTCGAATCGATTCCAAACTAAGCGCAATCGATTCCTTTCGCAAAATTACGTCCATATATGGATTGAATGAATTCACTCTCGATTATTTCCACGAATCTTCTGATGGTTAAAAACTTAATAGGCTGAGTGTCGGTTTCCAGTTCTTTTATTCACCCACTCGTAATTTTATGCATTTTAAACAGATCCTGGTTTATGATGTAGACCTTTCGAGACACAAATCACTACAATAATCAGCGGTAATATGAAAGTAAAAGATTTGTTCATTTCGAAATGGGATTCTATTCGACACGCGCTCGATGTATTCCATAGCATTATTATTCATAATTATTCGAACAACTTTTCATTTACTCTCTCGATCTTGAATTTTCGTACGCGTAGAATCGAAACGCTGTTTTAGCTAGTCGCAAGTGAAGTATCTACGTTGGGTAGAGAAGCAGAATTGTTTTTCGAAAAGAGTTCGTATGGCAAAAAATTAAGAAGTAACTGTAATACATCACGGATGCGCTAATTTTGATCTATGATTTAGAGTCCTAGAAAGAGGATCGTCGGCGATTTTTTTTTTTTCATAGCGAGACATAGAACGAAGCTTCTCGAAACTTCAAGTGTATTTCAACACACATTTGAAAGGTACGAGCAAAAATTTTTATCATCCAACTGTCGCAGAACGGCAGCGTTATTAGCTGACCCGCTAACTGAAGAATGCATCTTTAGTTAACGGCTGACCATCGAAGGGCCTAGCCGCTTGAGTCTGGAATCGGCAGGGAAGATGAAGTGCGTATTTCTTGTCTGAAAGGTAAAGACTAAAATCATTATGCACCATATCATATCATCATACATCATACATCATACATCATACATAGTATTGAAGTTCGAAACCAATTTTTTTTCTCTTGATGTCTTCGACCTATAGTAATCGAAAATCAGCTAGCGGAATTCCTCAGTCTGGAAACAACCGCGCAGTAGAGCGGACGCATGAAAATCGCGCTCCGCAAATTTCGAATACCGGGTTCTCTACCTCCTGATTCCTGTACTCCGGGTCCGCTTCCTGGTCCCACTCGAGTTCCAGGACAAGCGCTCCATGGTTTCTTCGCTCAAGGTACGCTACCTGGTGAAATTCGACTTCCAGGACAAGCGCCCCGTGGTTCCTGCGCTGCAGGTACTTGACCTGGTGACTTCTGACCTTCAGGACTAATTTTCCGTAGTTCTGGCTGTCCAGGTCCTCCACCTGGTGGATTTTGACATCCAGGAAAAGCGCTCTGTAGTTCTGGCTGTCCAGGTCCGTGACCTGATGACTTTTGACCGTCCGGACTGATTTTCAAGTTTACAAATTTGATTATTGAAAACGTCATGTTTTGTACTATCAAAGCAATATGCATGCTTCAGATAACATTTTAAATCGGAAAACAATCGAACGACCAGGATCAACAATTATATTTTATCTAAAATTTTTGAAACTTTACACGTTCACAATCAATTATTTCAATTCATTTTTCGCGCAAGCACAAATTCAGTAGCTATAAATGGGCTAATAAAATTTATGACATTATTAATTAATTAATTAATTACATTAATCCTTACATAATATTTTTTATGTGAACTTATACTGATATATTTATTACTAGGGCAGAGCGGGGTCTGTTGAGCCGCGGGGTCTAGTGCTCCACCTATAGTATTATGCACATGGTGTGTGATATCTACGGGTGGGTGGTATAAGACGAAGCAGGGGGTTGAGGGACCCGCATCACTGTTGCATTAGTCGCCGACCGGCATTTGTTTTGGGTAGGAGCACGTGATGTTGGAAGTTTAGTGCTAAAAGTAAAAAAACGTCGTGCCACTGAAATTTGGTTGAAAAACTACGAATATTATCATACGGTCATCAAGTAAGTATATTGTGATTTTAACATGATTACTGTTAATGTTTTAAGTTTCATAAATAAATTATTTTCGATAAATTTTTAGTTATTTAACATATTAAATGAAATTCGGAGAAGGGGTCATTTGAGACACAACAATCGGGGTCGAATGAGCCATGTTTAGTCATGTTCAAATGACTTCTAACATTTAGTCACGTTAAGAAAAATAATAAAAAGGTTAATGAGAAGAAGATAAAAAATGTAAAGAAAACAAAACTTCCATCAGACACCAAAGAGGATAATTATTTTTGTCTAGTGTGCGCTGAGTCCTATTCAATCAGTCTCCCAGGAGAAGAGTGGGTACAATGAACCAGTTGCTGAGATTGGGCTCATGAAAAGTGCACTTCTGGTGTCTGTGCATTTTATGTTTGCATGAACTGTGACAGTAACTAAACTATTGAAGTGTTTTTTTTTTAAATACGAAATTTATGTAAGTTTGTTTTCGTTTCTATGTTTCATATATTTTAATGTGTCAAGTTAGTATAACCCAATGGCTCTAGTGACCCCATTGGGTGGTTCAAAAGACCCCGCCTGTGGGGTCTTATGAGCCATATGACTGTTTTCATTATAAGGTAAATTTAGTATAGTAAACAACGAATTTGTTAAAGTTTTTTGATCTGAATATGTAGTCCAATGAATAAACGACTGATTTAAAATTGACTCTGTTGTTATTATTTCTTTGAATGCACCTTACACTGATTTGAACAAAATGCGAATCACGTGACCTCGCTCTGCCCTACTTCGGGTATAACCCGAGGTGGTTGGCGGTGGTCGTTGGAGGTGGTTGGTCGTCGTTGGAGGTGGTCGGAAGTGGACGAGGAGAAGGACGAGGAAGACGAGGCAAACGAGCGAAAATGCGCCTGCTAAAAAATGTCGGAACCACTGGTTCTCGTTTTTTGGCTGTAACTTTTGATGCGTTGATCGCAGCGTATTGGGACTGAGCCCAATCGATTTCTCTCGCAAAATTACATCGATATAGTGCGCCAAAGAATTGATTCCAGCACTTTTGAAAATCGCGAAAATTTTCGCCAAAAATACAAAGGGGTTAGCCTTACTTTTTTTTTGGGCAAAAAACTTTTGGTCTCAGATTCGATTCAAATGACCCTTATCTGACCAATTGGACCCTCAGGAACTCAGAAAACGCAGCGAAAAGCGCGTAGGATCAACAGGAGAGAAATGGCGAGCGAAAAAGCACCTGCTGAAAAATGTCGAAAACACAGGTTCTCGTTTTTTGGCTGTAACTTTTGATGCGTTGATCGCAGCGTATTGGGACTGAGCCCAATCGATTTCTCTCGCAAAATTACATCGATATAGTGCGCCAAAGAATTGATTCCAGCACTTTTCAAAATCGCGAAAATTTTCGCCAAAAATACAAAGGGGTTAGCCTTACTTTTTTTTTGGGCAAAAAACTTTTGGTCTCAGATTCGATTCAAATGACCCTTATCTGACCAATTGGAGCCTCAGGAACTCAGAAAACGCAGCGAAAAGCGCGTAGGATCAACAGGAGAGAAATGGCGAGCGAAAAAGCACCTGCTGAAAAATGTCGAAAACACAGGTTCTCGTTTTTTGGCTGTAACTTTTGATGCGTTGATCGCAGCGTATTGGGACTGAGCCCAATCGATTTCTCTCGCAAAATTACATCGATATAGTGCGCCAAAGAATTGATTCCAGCACTTTTCAAAATCGCGAAAATTTTCGCCAAAAATACAAAGGGGTTAGCCTTACTTTTTTTTTGGGCAAAAAACTTTTGGTCTCAGATTCCATTTAAATGACCCTTATCTGACCAATTGGAACCTCAGGAACTCAGAAAACGCAGCGAAAAGAGCGTAGGATCAACAGGAGAGAAATGGCGAGCGAAAAAGCACCTGCTGAAAAATGTCGAAAACACAGGTTCTCGTTTTTTGGCTGTAACTTTTGATGCGTTGATCGCAGCGTATTGGGACTGAGCCCAATCGATTTCTCTCGCAAAATTACATCGATATAGTGCGCCAAAGAATTGATTCCAGCACTTTTCAAAATCGCGAAAATTTTCGCCAAAAATACAAAGGGGTTAGCCTTACTTTTTTTTTGGGCAAAAAACTTTTGGTCTCAGATTCGATTCAAATGACCCTTATCTGACCAATTGGAGCCTCAGGAACTCAGAAAACGCAGCGAAAAGCGCGTAGGATCAACAGGAGAGAAATGGCGAGCGAAAAAGCACCTGCTGAAAAATGTCGAAAACACAGGTTCTCGTTTTTTGGCTGTAACTTTTGATGCGTTGATCGCAGCGTATTGGGACTGAGCCCAATCGATTTCTCTCGCAAAATTACATCGATATAGTGCGCCAAAGAATTGATTCCAGCACTTTTCAAAATCGCGAAAATTTTCGCCAAAAATACAAAGGGGTTAGCCTCACTTTTTTTTTGGGCAAAAAACTTTTGGTCTCAGATTCGATTTAAATGACCCTTATCTGACCAATTGGACCCTCAGGAACTCAGAAATCGCAGCGAAAACAGCGTGGACCAACAGGAGAGAAACGGCGAGCGAAAAAGCACCTGCTGAAAAATGTCGAAAACCCAGGTTTTCGTTTTTTGGCTGTAACTTTTGATGCGTTGATCGCAGCGTATTGAAATTGCGCCCAATCGATTTCTCTTGCAAAATTACGTCGATATAGTGCGCCAAAGAATTGATTCCAGCACTTTTGAAAATCGCGAAAATTTTCGCCAAAAATACAAAGGGGTTAGCCTTACTTTTTTTTTGGGCAAAAAACTTTTGGTCTCAGATTCGATTTAAATGACCCTTATTTGACCAATTGGACCCTCAGGAACTCAGAAATCGCAGCGAAAACAGCGTAGGACCAACAGGAGAGGAACAGCGAGCGAAAAAGCACCTGCTGAAAAATGTCGAAAACCCAGGTTTTCGTTTTTTGGCTGTAACTTTTGATGCGTTGATCGCAGCGTATTGAAATTGCGCCCAATCGATTTCTCTCGCAAAATTACGTCGATATAGTGCGCCAAAGAATTGATTCCAGCACTTTTGAAAATCGCGAAAATTTTCGCCAAAAATACAAAGGGGTTAGCCTCACTTTTTTTTTGGGCAAAAAACTTTTGGTCTCAGATTCGATTTAAATGACCCTTATCTGACCAATTGGACCCTCAGGAACTCAGAAATCGCAGCGAAAACAGCGTGGACCAACAGGAGAGAAACGGCGAGCGAAAAAGCACCTGCTGAAAAATGTCGAAAACCCAGGTTTTCGTTTTTTGGCTGTAACTTTTGATGCGTTGATCGCAGCGTATTGAAATTGCGCCCAATCGATTTCTCTTGCAAAATTACGTCGATATAGTGCGCCAAAGAATTGATTCCAGCACTTTTGAAAATCGCGAAAATTTTCGCCAAAAATACAAAGGGGTTAGCCTTACTTTTTTTTTGGGCAAAAAACTTTTGGTCTCAGATTCGATTTAAATGACCCTTATCTGACCAATTGGACCCTCAGGAACTCAGAAATCGCAGCGAAAACAGCGTAGGACCAACAGGAGAGAAACGGCGAGCGAAAAAGCACCTGCTGAAAAATGTCGAAAACCCAGGTTTTCGTTTTTTGGCTGTAACTTTTGATGCGTTGATCGCAGCGTATTGAAATTGCGCCCAATCGATTTCTCTCGCAAAATTACGTCGATATAGTGCGCCAAAGAATTGATTCCAGCACTTTTGAAAATCGCGAAAATTTTCGCCAAAAATACAAAGGGGTTAGCCTTACTTTTTTTTTGGGCAAAAAACTTTTGGTCTCAGATTCGATTTAAATGACCCTTATCTGACCAATTGGACCCTCAGGAACTCAGAAATCGCAGCGAAAACAGCGTAGGACCAACAGGAGAGAAACGGCGAGCGAAGAAGCACCTGCTGAAAAATGTCGAAAACCCAGGTTTTCGTTTTTTGGCTGTAACTTTTGATGCGTTGATCGCAGCGTATTGAAATTGCGCCCAATCGATTTCTCTTGCAAAATTACGTCGATATAGTGCGCCAAAGAATTGATTCCAGCACTTTTGAAAATCGCGAAAATTTTCGCCAAAAATACAAAGGGGTTAGCCTTACTTTTTTTTTGGGCAAAAAACTTTTGGTCTCAGATTCGATTTAAATGACCCTTATTTGACCAATTGGACCCTCAGGAACTCAGAAATCGCAGCGAAAACAGCGTAGGACCAACAGGAGAGGAACAGCGAGCGAAAAAGCACCTGCTGAAAAATGTCGAAAACCCAGGTTTTCGTTTTTTGGCTGTAACTTTTGATGCGTTGATCGCAGCGTATTGAAATTGCGCCCAATCGATTTCTCTCGCAAAATTACGTCGATATAGTGCGCCAAAGAATTGATTCCAGCACTTTTGAAAATCGCGAAAATTTTCGCCAAAAATACAAAGGGGTTAGCCTCACTTTTTTTTTGGGCAAAAAACTTTTGGTCTCAGATTCGATTTAAATGACCCTTATCTGACCAATTGGACCCTCAGGAACTCAGAAATCGCAGCGAAAACAGCGTGGACCAACAGGAGAGAAACGGCGAGCGAAAAAGCACCTGCTGAAAAATGTCGAAAACCCAGGTTTTCGTTTTTTGGCTGTAACTTTTGATGCGTTGATCGCAGCGTATTGAAATTGCGCCCAATCGATTTCTCTTGCAAAATTACGTCGATATAGTGCGCCAAAGAATTGATTCCAGCACTTTTGAAAATCGCGAAAATTTTCGCCAAAAATACAAAGGGGTTAGCCTTACTTTTTTTTTGGGCAAAAAACTTTTGGTCTCAGATTCGATTTAAATGACCCTTATTTGACCAATTGGACCCTCAGGAACTCAGAAATCGCAGCGAAAACAGCGTAGGACCAACAGGAGAGGAACAGCGAGCGAAAAAGCACCTGCTGAAAAATGTCGAAAACCCAGGTTTTCGTTTTTTGGCTGTAACTTTTGATGCGTTGATCGCAGCGTATTGAAATTGCGCCCAATCGATTTCTCTCGCAAAATTACGTCGATATAGTGCGCCAAAGAATTGATTCCAGCACTTTTGAAAATCGCGAAAATTTTCGCCAAAAATACAAAGGGGTTAGCCTCACTTTTTTTTTGGGCAAAAAACTTTTGGTCTCAGATTCGATTTAAATGACCCTTATCTGACCAATTGGACCCTCAGGAACTCAGAAATCGCAGCGAAAACAGCGTGGACCAACAGGAGAGAAACGGCGAGCGAAAAAGCACCTGCTGAAAAATGTCGAAAACCCAGGTTTTCGTTTTTTGGCTGTAACTTTTGATGCGTTGATCGCAGCGTATTGAAATTGCGCCCAATCGATTTCTCTTGCAAAATTACGTCGATATAGTGCGCCAAAGAATTGATTCCAGCACTTTTGAAAATCGCGAAAATTTTCGCCAAAAATACAAAGGGGTTAGCCTTACTTTTTTTTTGGGCAAAAAACTTTTGGTCTCAGATTCGATTTAAATGACCCTTATTTGACCAATTGGACCCTCAGGAACTCAGAAATCGCAGCGAAAACAGCGTAGGACCAACAGGAGAGAAACGGCGAGCGAAAAAGCACCTGCTGAAAAATGTCGAAAACCCAGGTTTTCGTTTTTTGGCTGTAACTTTTGATGCGTTGATCGCAGCGTATTGAAATTGCGCCCAATCGATTTCTCTTGCAAAATTACGTCGATATAGTGCGCCAAAGAATTGATTCCAGCACTTTTGAAAATCGCGAAAATTTTCGCCAAAAATACAAAGGGGTTAGCCTTACTTTTTTTTTGGGCAAAAAACTTTTGGTCTCAGATTCGATTTAAATGACCCTTATCTGACCAATTGGACCCTCAGGAACTCAGAAATCGCAGCGAAAACAGCGTAGGACCAACAGGAGAGAAACGGCGAGCGAAAAAGCACCTGCTGAAAAATGTCGAAAACCCAGGTTTTCGTTTTTTGGCTGTAACTTTTGATGCGTTGATCGCAGCGTATTGAAATTGCGCCCAATCGATTTCTCTCGCAAAATTACGTCAGAATAGTGCATCAAAGAATTTATTCCAGCACTTTTCGAAATCGCAAAAATTTTCGCCAAAAACACAAAGGGGTTAGCCTTACTTTTTTTTTGGGCAAAAAACCTTTGGTCTCAGATTCGATAAAAATGACTGTCATCTGACCAATTGGACCCTCAGGTACTCAGAAATCGCAGCGAAAACAGCGTAGGACCAACAGGAGAGAAACGGCGAGCAAAAAAGCACCTGCTGAAAAATGCCGAAAACACAGGTTTTCGTTTTTTGGCTGTAACTTTTGATGCGTTGATCGCAGCGTATTGGGACTGGGCCCAATCGACTTCTCTCACTAAATCACGTCAAAATAGTGCATGAAGGAATTGATTCCAGCGCTTTTGAAAATCGCGAAAATTTTCGCCAAAAATACAAACGGGTTAGCCTTACTTTTTTCCCCATTTTCGGAGCTGAAAATTTTCCGCTACAGACTCGATTTCAATGATCCTTTTTTGACCAATCGGACCCCCAAGAACTCAGGAAACGCTGCGAAAAAAGCGTGGGACCAACAGCAGAGAAATGACGAATATTATCTCTTTTTTTTCCGCTGTAACTCTTGATGCGTTGATCGCAGCGTATTCAGGCTGTGCCCAATCGGTCTTTTTCACGTGGACATTAACGATTCTAAAAAAGGCGTGTAAATCGCTGTGGGACTAACAGCTGGCAAAGTCTGAATAAAATGCATCAGAATTCAAATGTTCACAACTTTATTAGAGGGTATATAAAATATTCGCAATAAAATATCATACATAATACATCGTATTCTGCAGAGATGCTTTGCGCTTTTACGCAAGTCGCAACTTAAACTATCCTCACTATCCACGATAATGATTGTCTGATATAAAGTTTGTCATACTTTGCTTAAGGTAATATATATTGGACTTCTTTATTCTGTTATAATAATCAGAATTATCATGCAATGTTTAAGCATATCTTTGCGACTGTTTTTGTTTCACACTTTCGTACAGAAACGAATTGTATAACCCTTTTTAGACTAATTGGACCCTTTGTAACGTAGAAAAGACATCAAAAAGAGTATAAGACTAACAGCAGAGGGGTGACGAAAGAAATCTTTTGATTTTTGGGTGTATCTCTTGAGGCGTTCCTTTCGCAATATGTTTCCTCTTGAAATAGATTTTCGAACTGGGGCTTGCTTCCTGCTTCGTAAATATGATCTACCTGACTCAAAACATTAACATGATGTTTATATTTACTTTACAGTCATGTAAATAGAAACTGAGTTGGTCGTAATTTTACTAATTTCAGCTTGAATCGCAATTGTTTATCGAATTTGAATTTAAGCCTTTTTTTTACGAACAATCGAAAATAAACTATACAGGTAATATATTCAAATTAAAATTTTTATTCAAAAAGTAGAATTTTAGTTTGCTGTTTCAAGTCAATTTCGGGCAACCGAAATGATTTGGAAAAATTCCAACATTACTTATTTTGCAAAGTTCAATTCAGGACAAATTCATAAACTACCTCGTTTTTGTATAAATACAGGCCCGGTTTGGACTCGTGGGGCAATAGCGAACCAACTAAATTTCTTCCGGACTTGAGAAATCATTATTATAATAAACGAATAATCTTCTTTTGAACTTTATAATTTATTTATGCAATTCAGCTTCATCCCAGATTACAATAATTTACATAGGTGTGTGAAAATAATTACTCAGTTTTTCACAACCACAGCAAGCTTGTGGCCATAGCATTTGAAATTCGTTTGTACTAATTCAGTAGTTATAGATGCGCTAATAAAATTTATTATATTATTATGTAATTAATTAACTATATTAATGCTTACACAATAATTTTGATTTGTTTTCATGCTGAAAATATTTATTACTATTCAAGGTATAACCCGAGGTGGATAGCGGTGATTGTTGGAGGTGGTTAGCTGTGGTTGGAGGTGGTGGGAGGTGATAGAAGATGGTTGGAGAAGGAGGAGAAGGCGGGGGAGGAGGACAAGGATTTGTGCTCGCTGAGTTTAACATTTTTATAATATTTATTGGCAATTATAATTATATTTTACTTGAAATTTTTCAAATTTGTCATGTTTACAATAAATTATTTCAATTCATTTGTCGCGCAAGCACAAATTCAGTAACTTTAAATGCGCTAGTAAAATTTATTATATTGTTATACAAGCGCTCCGTAGTTTCCATCACCGTCAACCACCTACGACCACCTCCCACCACCTCCAACTACAGTCAACCACCTCCAACAACCACCGCCAACCACCTCGGGTTATACCTTGAATAGTAATAAATATTTTCAGTACAAGAATACATCAAAAATATTGTGTAAGCGTTAATACAATTAATTAATCAAATAATAATATAATAAATTTTATTAGCGCATTTATAGCTACTGAATTAGTGCTTGCGCGAAAAATGAATCGAAATAATTTATTGTAAACATGACAAGTTTGAAAAATTTCAAATAAAATATAATCATAATTGCCATTAAATATTATAAAAATGTTAAACTCACCGAGCACAAATCCTCGTCTTCCTCGTCCTCCTTCTCGTCCACCTTCGACCACCTCCAACAACCGCCAACCACCTCAAACGACCACCACTATCCACCTCGGGTTATACCTTGAATAGTAATAAATATTTTCAGCATAAAAACAAATCAGAAATATTGTGTAAGCATTAATATAGTTAATTAATTACATAATAATATAATAAATTTTATTAGCGCATTTATAGCTACTGAATTAGTGCTTGCGCGAAAAATGAATCGAAATAATTTATTGTAAACATGACAAGTTTGAAAAATTTCAAATAAAATATAATTATAATCGCCATTAAATATTATAAAAATGTTGAACTCACCGAGCACAAATCCTCGTCCTCCTCGTCCTCCTTCTCGTCCACCTTCGACCACCTCCAACAACCGCCAACCACCTCAAACGACCACCACTATCCAACTCGGGTTATACCTTGAATAGTAATAAATATTTTCAGCATAAAAACAAATCAGAAATATTGTGTAAGCATTAATATAGTTAATTAATTACATAATAATATAATAAATTTTATTAGCGCATCTATAACTAGTGAATTAGTGCTTGCGCGAAAAATGAATTGAAATAATTTATTGTAAACGTGACAAGTTTAAAAAAATTTACATTAAATATAATTGTTGATCCTGGTCGTTTGATTTTTTTCCGATTCAAAATGTTATCTGAAGCATGCATATTGGTTTGATAGTACAAAACGTGATGATTTCAATAATCAAATTTGTAAACTTGAAAATTAGTCCGGACGGTCAAAAGTCATCAGTTCATGGACCTGGACAGCCAGAATTACGGAAAATTAGTCCTGAAGGTCAAAAGTCACCAGGTCAAGGACCTGGAGCGCAGGAACCACGGGGCGCTTGTCCTGGAAGTCGAGTTTCACCAGGTACCGGACCTGGAGCATAGAAATTACGGAGCGCTTGTCCTGGAACTCAAGTTCCACCAGGAAGCGGACCCGGAGCGCAGGATCCAGGAGGTACAGAACCCGGTACTCGAAATTTGCGGAGCGCGATTTTCATGCGTCCGCTCTACTGCGCGGTTGTTTCCAGACTGAGGAATTCCGCTAGCAGATTTTCGATTACTATAGATCGATGACGTCAAGAGAAAAAAAATTTTGGGTCACTTCACTTTCTGAACATCCAAACTTTGGTTTCGACCTTGAATACTGTGTATAATTATGATGTATGATGTATGATGTATGATGAATGATGTATGATGATATGATATATATGATATATATGATATATATGATATATATGATATGATATGATGTATATGATATGATTCATAATGATTTCAGTCTTTACCTTTCAGACAAGAAATACGCACTTTATCTGTCCTGCCGATTCCAGACTCAAGCGGCTCGGCCCTTCGATGGTCAGCCGTTGACTAAAGATGCATTCTTCAGTTAACGGGTCAGCTAATAATACTGCCGTTCTGCGACAGTTGGATGATACAAATTTTTGCTCGCACCTTTCAAATGTGTGTTAAAATACACTTGAAGTTTCGAGAAGCTTCGTTCTATCTCTACCTATCAAGAAAAAAAAAATCGCACGCAATCACCTTTTTAGGTCTTTAAATCAGGACACCGCGTTAAATACTGTCTCATATACGGAGCATCTATTTCATCTCGATCAAAATTAGCGCATCCGTGATGTATTACAGTGACTCTGAATTTTTTGCCATACGAACTCTTTTCGAAAAACAATTCTGCTTCTCTACCCAACGTAGATACTTCACTTGCGACTAGCTAAAAATTTACCCAGGGGTATCCGTCTTTATATTCTTTCTGCCATCAACCAATTACTTCTACCCACGATCTGGCTGCACATCAGTGGGCTGCACTGCAACCAAAGCCTCAATCATCAGCGCCCTCTGCTGGTGATACGACGTTCAATTACGTTTGTCGAGCATCTGGCACTGCAGTCCTATGCTGCGGTCTGTGTTGCAGTTAAGCATGGCGGAGGGGTAAAGTCGACGAAAGCGACTACATACTCCGATTCAAACTGTCGAAAATACCTGCTTCACGGTTCATACGTGATGTTACATGTTTTATTTCTGCTTCTATAATAGAATCATAATACTGAAAGATGGTTCGAAGCGGTGAAAAGTAAGTTGATCATGGTTTTTATTAAGTAATTCTGAAAACTTTTGAGGTTAAGTTACCAACGCCTTGCTCAATAATAACTATCACTAAAGGGAGAGGCACTACCGAAGGAGGTCCAGGTCCCGGTCTGCATCGCCAGAGAAGAAACGGAGAAGATCCAGGAGCCGAGACCGAGAAAGAGAAAAGACTCGTCACAAGGAACGTCGAAGCCGATCCAGGGAAAGAGAGCGCGAAAGGGGCGATAGGAAGGAACGTACGGACAGGGAAAGAGAACGTGATAGAAAACGGTTTGATACAGTTATTATACGTAACCTTTTTAAGACTTTCTGTATTAACATCTCCGCTATTGTTATATAATCTGTTCAATGCTTTTCATTTAGAAATGATGTTCAAGTTTATGAACTTGGATGATATGACATACACTTTCAGCACTGCAACGTGCGTGAACATTCGTAGCGCGGAGTTGTTTTCTCATGTACGAATGCAGATAAATCATCTTTCTCATAAAGTATTCCAATCCATCATCAGGGGTTCTATTGAAAATCTCAAGAGGCATAATGAAGTTTGCCGAAATCGTACATTTCCCGCATACTTAGATGTATAAATTGTTGGACATTCGTCTTAGAAATAATAATATAATAATTCAATAATCTATTGAAATTGATTGTTTTCGGTATACTAGTGGCGACAGTAAAGAAAAGCGTCTTACAGGCTCAAAATCCTCGCGCTCGGGTAAAGATCGATCGAACAGATCACGGTCACGAGAACGTAAGGACAAAGACAAAGGTGACACTGAGGATTTGCCATTTGACCACACAAAATTGGATAAGGTATATTTTATATCTTTTTTGATATCTTCTATTATATGATGTCGACTGTGAACTACTATATAAATTTGCTGTGTAATTCATTCTAAATTTAACTTACTAGGAGGAGGAACAAAAAAGGCTGGAGTTGGAAATGCAAAAACGACGTGAAAGAATAGAAAGATGGCGTGCCGAAAGAAAGAAAAAGGAATTAGAAGCTACCAAAAAGGATGGAAAATCGTCTATCTTAGCAAACCTTCAGCTTCCTATGAAAAAATGGTCCCTAGAAGACGACAGCGATGAAGAGACTCCCGTCATCCTCAACAGTACCAAAGAAATTAAGGAAGAAGGAGATATCAAAGAAGAACTCGAGGTGATACCAGAAGAAATTAAAATACAGGAAGAAGAAGTCGATCCTCTCGATGCTTTCATGGCTGAGGTAAATTATCTCAGAATTCCCAAGAACTTGCATAGTCTACATTATCTTACGCAATGTCCTTTCTTTTACTACAACAATGTGCTTGAACCATCCAAAGATACTTGAAACATTATCGCACTCCCCTGCCTAACAGTCAAGAATAATGCCTTGTAATACTTACAGGTTCAAGAAGAAGTACGAAAAGTTAATAAACTAGACCCTAACCGATCGAAACCGGCCAATAATGGAACAGGTACTGGAAACACACAGAGTGGTGGAGTGGTTATAGTTACTGGTGTAGCTAAAAAACAGGTTGCAAAGCAGAAGGGAGAATTAATAGAACAGAATCAGGATGGATTGGAATATTCTAGTGAAGAAGAAGGTGAAAACCTTCACGAAACTGCCGCTGGAATAGCCAATAAACAAAAACGTGAGCTGGCCAAAGTTGATCACGCAGCAACGGAATATCAACCATTCAGAAAAGCGTTTTACGTTGAAGTTCCTGAAATTGGTAAGTAATATGGCCATGCATGAAATTTCTGACGAGTAGTTTCTCAAGCATTTTGCATGACGTATTTTTCCTAAAAATGAAAAGATTCAATGCAAATTCACATCTAATATTGGCTCATAACTGAATAATTATACCTTATAATGTTTACAGCAAGAATGACGCCTGAAGAAGTAGAAGTATATAAGGAGGAGCTTGAGGGAATCCGTGTAAAGGGAAAAGGTTGTCCAAAGCCTATCAAATCTTGGGCCCAATGTGGGGTCACGAAAAAGGAGTTGGAAGTATTAAAAAAGCTCGGTTATGAAAAACCTACACCAATACAATGTCAAGCCATTCCAGCGATCATGTCTGGCCGCGATTTAATCGGTATTGCGAAAACTGGAAGTGGTAAGACACTAGCCTTTCTTTTGCCAATGTTCAGGCACATACTTGATCAAACTCCGTTGGTGGATGGCGATGGACCTATTGCGTTGATCATGACACCAACTAGGGAACTCTGCATGCAAATTGGCCGAGACTCAAAAAGATTTACAAAATCCTTGGGCCTCTCTCATGTATGCGTATATGGTGGTACCGGAATTTCGGAACAGATAGCAGAACTGAAAAGAGGTGCAGAAATCATTGTATGCACACCTGGTAGAATGATTGACATGCTGGCTGCCAACAGCGGACGTGTGACTAATTTGAGAAGAGTGACTTATGTCGTTTTGGACGAGGCTGACCGAATGTTTGATATGGGTTTTGAACCGCAGGTAGGATTAATGAGTTTAAATTAGTTTGAAGAAAAATCCATTGATTTTAATCTTACCTACATATTCAAAATAGTAGTTGCATGATAATTCAGTTGATGAAAAAACAAATTTCTCAGGATTGATAATCATTGTTCGTGTGAGACATTTTCCAGGTAATGCGAATAATGGAAAATGTCAGGCCAGACCGCCAAACAGTCCTCTTCAGTGCTACATTCCCTCGGCAAATGGAGGCCTTAGCTAGACGGATACTTACTCGTCCCGTAGAAGTTCAAGTGGGTGGTCGTTCTGTGGTATGTAAAGACGTTGAACAGCACGTCGTAGTTCTTGAAGAGGATCAAAAGTTTTATAAGCTTCTCGAAGTGCTGGGACATTATCAGGATAAAGGCTCTACGATAGTTTTTGTGGACAAGCAAGAGAATGCGGATACACTGTTGAAAGACCTAATGAAAGCTTCGTACTCATGCATGTCTCTACATGGTGGAATTGATCAGTGCGATCGAGATTCTACTATTATGGATTTTAAAGCTGGTAGAACGAAATTGTTGGTTGCCACTTCAGTTGCAGCCAGAGGACTTGATGTAAAACATCTCGTTCTTGTCCTGAACTATGACTGTCCAAATCATTATGAAGATTACGTTCATAGATGTGGGAGGACTGGACGTGCTGGAAACAAGGGGTGCGATCATCAGATATATGATTTTCCATCTGAACTGTTGATTGAAGCTCATTTCTACTCTGAAAAATCAATCTGTCAAGTTATCTAAGTTTGAACATTCTCTTTATGCCCTAGATATGCTTACACGTTTATCACACCTGAACAAGAAAGATATGCGGGTGATATTCTACGTGCTCATGAATTAGCAGCTGTACCAGTTCCGGAACCGTTGCGTCAACTTTGGGAAGGTTACAAAACTCGTCAGGCAGCTGACGGTAAGAAAGTACACACCGGAGGAGGTTTCAGCGGGAAAGGTTTCAAGTTTGATGAATCAGAGGCAGCTCTGGCGAATGAAAAGAAGAAATTCCAAAAAGCTGCGCTAGGTTTGCAAGACTCCGATGATGAAGACATTGAAAATGACATTGATCAGCAGATCGAAAGTATGTTAGCACCAAAGCGAACTGTTCGCGAAATTTCCAGGCCATCCGTGGCAAATATTTCTGTTCCTGGACAACCTGTACCAAGTGCTACAGACAAATTAGAACTTGCGAGGAGAGCCGCATCTAAAATTAACATTGCCAAAAATCTGGGTGCTGAGGCGAAGGGGGCAACTCAACAAGCTGCAGAAGCTATTCTCAAGGGTGCAGGTCCCACAAATCTTATCACCGTAAGTTTATCTGACTGGTATTATTTTATTATACAAAGAACCTTCAAAATTTTTAAATATTAATAAATCATGAAATAAGAATGAAATTAATTTCACAATTCATAACTAAATTGGTAAATAACAAAAATTGATTTTATCAGGCCAAGATAGTAGCTGAGCAACTCGCTGCAAAGTTGAATACGAAACTGAACTACCAACCGAGAGAAGAAGATCTTGTCGAAGGGGAGGGTGAACCTGGTGAACAGACTTTCCGAAAATATGAAGAAGAGCTTGAGATCAATGACTTTCCGCAACAAGCGAGGTGGCGCGTTACAAGCAAAGAAGCTCTCGCTCAAATTTCGGAATATTCAGAAGCCGGACTCACTGTTCGAGGGACATATATCACACCGGGAAAAGCTCCGCCGGAAGGTGAAAGGAAGTTATACCTTGCAATTGAATCGACCAGCGAATTGGCTGTCAGTAAAGCAAAGGCGGAGGTATCCCGACTTATTAAAGAAGAACTCATTAAACTCCAGTCGTCGGGAACGCACACAGGATCGCGGGGACGATATAAAGTTTTATAATTTGTACGGTTTTCTATGTATAATGTTACCCGCACCGGATTAATTCAAGAAATAGTTTTTGTACACCGAGTACAGTTTGAATCAATGATGATTTCAATACAATTCTGTATAATATGAATTGAATAATTCAATCTATACATGTATCGTAAGATGCAAAACGTTGGTATTTAAAAATAAAAAAAAAAGGAAAAATTGACACGAACGGAATCCATGTTTCTTATACAGCCTGAAAAATATTAACTCACCCCATTCATCTACAATGGTTGAAGAAGCAAATGCTAGTACCACACACAATACGTTATGACAAGTAATATAATAAGTGCAAAAATTCACAATAACAGTTTTAAGAAATAGCTAATTTTTAAGAATATGAAGTAACAGTCTTATAATTTTTTATAAGTGGAAAATGTTTCGGTGTCCGAATCATCACAAATTTTCATTCACCTAGTATGTTGAGGCCTAGAAACTGGGATAGCACAATCAAAATGTTGTAAGACGAACCATTTAGGCAGAAGACAGATTTCTGTGTGATTTTTACTAGCACTGCTTATCCCACAATGTTTTAGCTGCAATTTCATCTCTACATGAAGTTGTAATCTGTAATCAAATTGCAGTTCTCTTAGATTGGTGAATTTTCGTTAATAATGCGAGAATCTGCTTACAGCAGCAACTTGGTATGATCGGAAAATAATTTTATTTTACAACACTAATAATTTAAAATTATTACTTCATAGGTATATTCATGCACCATTGCCTATAACTCTGCATTTCTCTTTCTATTCTTTGGTAATATATAAATTGAAAAGTACTTCCTATACTACATTAAACTATGTAGGCACTAGGAGGATCACAGACTTGGAGCGAACGCAACGCAAAAATGCATTCGTAATGGGTCAATATGTGTCATAGCTTAATCTGATGTAGAATAAACTATTAAAGTCAACTTAAAGTTTCATTTCTTTGTCATCTCTGAAGTCACTGCACTGTCAAATGCCTGTTCAGACAACCGTCACTTAACGTACAAAATTGGTACACAACCGAGTGACAAACGTGCGATCTCCGTCGACTTCCAGTGTCCGTTGACCAACGCATGCCTATTACGATCCCAAAAGCAGCATCATCGCAAATGAAAGCATGGCAATCCATGATCGGTTGGACGAGGAACCGGACACATGGCCGTGCATTATCTCCGCTCTTGTCAACGAGCCGAGTGGCACTTCTGCCAATATCTTAGGACTCCTTTCCGAAATCCGTGTTACAAGCTTTTCAATCTCGGCTATGCATGCTTGCAACTGAAGTGCCGATGGCTTCGTAGGGAGCGGTTGATTGATTACGAATATGTCTCCCTCGGGGGTCAACGCGCCCCTCAGCATGCACTGCGATACTTGAATCTGTCGCCCCAGGGCAACGAGCATAGCACCCAGCGTTACTGCATCCCGGTCCAACTCTTCATCCATCACGTGCAAGATCCTATCAAGCTGTAAAAGAACAAGTAGATGCGGGCCTTGTCTTAAATTTGAAAAGCACGACTTGGAAAAGAAATGATACAGGTATAACAGGATTTAAACTATCTAACGATCCGCACTCTAAATATCACTATTAGAAACCCTATTGTCAAGATCTGACCGAAACCCTTGACTGAACAGTTTTTACTCCTCTCAAATGCGCTGAAGAATTCTAAATTCTCACCTGCTTCCGAGAGTAGAATAATCTCGCGGCTCCTCCGCATACGGGGCAGCAAGCACCGGGAGGAGTAACGCCGATACAATTGGGGGCAGCTAATGGTGGGCATTGTACGATCTCTCCGCATCGTTGTATCGCCACATTGCCAACGAGTCCCACAGCAATGCAAGGTCCCACGTAATCGACCGACGTCCCAGCTCCCCATGCGGAGCACTCGTTCGGATAAACTTCGCCGTTTATACCGCACACGGGACCGCGAAGACTGCATCCCTGGAGGCACGGTCCTCTGTACCCAAGTGCGGCACCGGCGCGAATCAGAGCACACAAGGAAGCGTGCTCTCTGTTATCCTTATCGCAGACGGGACCATTCGTATCATGACGAAGATCACAGTCGAGTGAAACGCACTCGTGCTGGGCACAGGGCTTGTGGATATTCGACAAGCATACGCGGGGCCGTCGAACACATTTTTCTGTACTGTCGCATGGGTCCGGAGTGCATGGATCCCTGGATGAACAGCTGCCGAATTCGATCTTGTTCATCCGAACGCCAAAGCATTTCGCCAGGCAAGCCGATGCGAATGTAACCCCGAGTCTTCCGCATACGGGGACATAGTGGGCCGGACAATCACAGGGTAAGGAGGCCGCCCTGAAATCGCCGCAGCTTTTGCGAGAGCACGTGATCTCACCTTCGAAACAAGTGCACGGATTACACTCGAGGTAGAAATTCGATCTGTGCGTGACAAACCTGTCTTGAACCCAGCAGGAATTGAAGCTGAAACAGTTGAGGTCTCTGCACTTTTCCAGACCGTGCAACGTGCACTTGCAAATTTTCAGACAGCCTTGCTGCTCGGCTCTCGGAACCTGGACCCAAGTGCCCAGAGGGACCGTTTGCTTGGAAATTTCACCCAACAAACAACTAGCTACGCACTGATGAATCTTCGCGGCGTTCGGATGCAGAATGCAGACCTGATTAGGCAGGCAAGGATTCGGCAGGCAGGGTGTCGTGATGTCCTCATCGGGTAAAAGCGTTACTCCGAACTCCGGGGAATCTTCGAGGTATGGTTTCAGCGAGACACACGGCATGTCTTGACGCGGAGGGGAGAGTTTTGCGCACAACGTGGCCGCCGTGTGAGGTCCCGTTATCGCCGACCAATCCACGCATCCTGAAAGAAGCTCCAAGCAGTCGTCTCTGCAAAGACGCGTTTCGTGAATCCGCGATTCGCACGGACGCAATTGAAACAAACAGGCCGCTGCGCGAAGCGTTTTAACAGGACACGAGGGTGCAGCTCTTACTGGTAGCCCCAATCCTGTTATCACACCGCCTCGAACCCAATGATCGGCTTCCCATCGTGCAGCGTTGTCCGCGGTCGCTGAACACGTTCTAAAGAACAGAGATCAAAGTTACTCGCTTTTTTTATTCATCTATAGTGACGCAACAATACGTTTTGCACAATTACCTGAACAACGTGGTCGGCCTGTCATTGTACCGTGAGCAATAGCTCAGCCCGGAGCATCCCGGCTCGCATGGATCGTCTGAATCGTCTAGACACCTTCTAAGCTCCCCTTCCATGGGGGACGATAGGCACTCGTTGTCGAGTTTCGACCAAGCCGACTCCCAGTCTGCTTGAAACACCCGCCAGCATAATTTTTTGCAATTTGATGTATAGGCTCGGTAACAGCACGAGAGTTTCGCAGCATCTAGGGGAAGACGCGGGGGTTCCGGAGCGGTTGTGGTCTTCATTATACACCCCCATATCGGCGAGTGAGGCAATATCAGACCACATTTTTTCTCCAACGTATCGAAAATATCCTGATTAGTAACCGCCGTGCGCAAAGTACTCCGACAGCTTTCTAAACATTCGATGCTTGTGGCTTCGTCGCAGCAGTGCAAATCTGGTGGGGGGAAAAACAGAGTTTAAAAATTATCCATACATTTAAAGAGACGGTAATCGTTTGTTAACGAAGGCATCGGAAGCTTACATTGCTTTGGATTTTCGGCACTCTCAGCTTCAGCAACCGTTTTCAAACACTTGGGCATTTGATTCTGGCAATTGTTTACGCTCAGCTTACGCGAAGACTGTTTTCCAGGATTGTGAAAAGCCGTTCTGCACACACCCCGGCACGTCTCATTCGTTACATTGCTGCAGCATCTTTCGCTTTCTTCCTGCTTCTCCAAGCACGAGAACAATTCCAATTCATCACTCTGCCTGCAATCTGCATCTAAATCCGACCTGCTGCCTGCCAAAGCACATTTCATCCCACAAATGAAGTTCTGCGACAAATGACAGCATCCTCTGCCCACCCAGTTCTCATTCTTTCGCGCTTCTGTAATGAAAAATGTTTATCTGTGATGCTGCTTTGTGTGTTACTTTATGATTCACCGCTGATATTATTATCGATATTATCATTATTGCCATGTTATGTTCTGTGGCTCCTACGGCTATACCTGCGATATCGTCTTCTACTAGAAGAACAGCACTGAATAATATTTATTACACTCCATTTGCATCTCGCCAAAGAATAGAACGCATTACGCATAGCAGCGACTTTGACATGCCGATATACATTGCAGATAAACTGCTCGGTCACAGGTCAAGTAAGCTAAATGTTATCTATTGCACGGCTTATGTCTGAGAAAAAGCAAACTATTTAAATTTCGAATATGCATACAAGAGAAGCGGACAACTTTGACTAAAGTACATGCAGTCGAGCCGTTGTGCAAAAAGCAAGCAAACTGGCAGCGGAGGATTGTAGCAAAGACAATTATTTGAAAACTACAAGCCATTCTTGAGATATTGACCTCACCGTTTACAACAATTTTTTTTACCGCGGTACCATAATTAAGTACGAGTAGGTATAAACTGAGGATTTTAAAAAAGTGTCGACAATGCGAAGTAATGGAATGGCAGTATACTGATTGACATAGGCGTTTAGTCAGGACATTATGTAAATGGAATGTTTAAATCGCGTCCGCGATGTAGCGTTGAAAGAATAATTCAATATCGGTGGGCGTCGGCGACGCACATTATCCTGCAATCAATCTTGAGGGCAAACACCCGGTCGGCAGAGCCCGGTAGTAAGGCAAACGATCTCGATGTACCGAGTAGCGCTTGAAAGTATCACATGACTCTCAATGGAATGGCAAAGAAACAATCAAGAACGATTTTCGGTGCATAAGTAGGGGTGCGTGTGTGTATAAAGTACTGCAAGAAGCTACTTACTTTCCACCGTTGAGTTGAAGCAGTCCCAGAACTCGGTCTGAAATAAGTTCGCGCTTTAGACGAAAATAGAAAGGTATATAAAACTGTTGAAACGTGAAACTATTCGCATTTTCAAGTTCTTGCGGGTATGCATGAATCAAGATTATAATGGATGTGAAAAAGTAGGGATCAGGTTGCATCCTGCCTTCGCATTCATCTTTTATTGAACGCGATCTAAACGTGTTGGGTAACACCACGAGGTAACACCATTGTCATCATTTTCTACGGTGATATGTATAGGAACTGGCACTTCACAACGTGCCACCGGTCAAATGTGAATGCAATACCTGGGGTACAATGCGAAAAGAGGAGAAAAGAATTCAATAGATCAATTAAACGCGGCTTACCAGTTCCACCGAACAAAGCTGCGAAAGGTTCCGACTCGCCTCCTCTCTGATCTTCGGGTCTGCTCCGATCTCGACCAATCGAATCTGGAGAAATGAAAACCGTTAGTCGTGATAGTCTTGCAAGAATATTTCACGTGTATCGAGGAATGTAGAAAAGTGGGGTTTTTAATTTATCGCGTCGCGTTGGAGAGACAAAACGGTTGGCTCCTTCTGATCGTTGAAATTTGCGTGTAACTTGATAGCGCGACTGCTGTTAATAGCTGAGACCTTGTATACAGCAAAAAGGAGTCCGGAATCTGTGGACATATTTACGAACACCGTCACGACGTGAGAGGCTTCCTCCTTGGCTGCGGAGGTGAATATCAATTATGGAGAAGGAATTGGAGACCTCACGTGGCGTATCGCGTGCTCATTCAAAATTCAATAAATGTCTCTGAGACGAGGACGAGGCATCGCGCGTCCGTTTCTTCATGTATTCCAAATCACGTGGCAACTCATGTTGGTTTTCTACGACCACCAACGGTTCCAGCGAACTGTTCGTGTCGTTCGAACGACTACGTACGACGGGAACTTAAGTCTGCGCAGGGGTCAGAAGCGACCACCTTCACCATAAGTCACTGTCCGCCTCCGCTAATTCGATTTAACCTGGACCCTCGACCCAGTCATCGCTGGTTCTGCAAGGGACACAAGGCGAAGGGATTCTGAATTCAAAAATGACCCCATGAAAAAGAATATTGTATCCAATTTCGTCTGCAAGGTTCCATCCTTCTCGCCCGTTGACATCCGCAGCGGATGATTGCTCCGGTTTAATCAGGGGATGTCAACGTGGCGTTTGTATACATTAAGGCTGCAGGACGAGGATGGCCTGTGGAGGAACGACGCAAAGCGTCGCGACGCGAACCCGCGTATTTTCGTCGCGTGTATTCTCGGAGGTATGTGGAACACGGATGGCGTAAAGATGGTCTGGACCTATAAGACAACACGAGGCTTCGCGATGACCCCCCATTGTCAGATACTCGAGCTTCCCGAGTTCGGGTGTATGATAAATTACGAACCCTACTCGCTACCGGGTGACCTTGACACCTGTTCGAAGGACTCTGTAAATGGTACGCCTGATATCGACCTCGGAATCATTGCCATTTACCCAACGTGCAAATTTCTGGAATCAATTTTCGACGACGAAATGTGCGTGTCACATTACCGGCACAATTGTTTTCGTAAATTTGTTACTACGTTGAAGTTTTTTCTCGACTCATACCGTACCCGACAGTACGGTAGCAGAGTTTCGGATGAATTTATCCAAGTGAAGAACTTCGTTAGGTATAATAATCAGACGAATCCAAGTCGTTTCAATCTTCTTTAGTCGGCGACATTTATTTGCGCGTGTTTCGAAATTCCTTATCCGAGAATATGGTAGGTATATAAAGGTGATTATAAATCTATCATACGCATACACAACTTGCGCGACGAGTAACACATCCCGTGGATAATTAACGGCGTCGTTAACGGCGAGGGTGATGCAGTGATCGCTCAGCCACTCGGTGTATCCAAACTGAGATATAAGTGTTACGTGCAGCGGCTATGAAAATACCAGTGCGAGAGTATATGAAAAATTCTAACAATCACATATGATACATAAGTACGCGAGTGATTTATCCACCGACGCCCGAGTTACTTTGTGCGTTTCTTAAATCACCCGCAACGTACGCGATACGTAAAACACCCTGCGGAATCCGGTTAATGTGATTCTGCACGTGCCTCTTGTCGCGAAAAACGAACGTACGCACTCTATTTTAGTTCCTTTTGATCCGCACTCGGGTTTAGAAGAGCGTCTCTCTCGCCTTCTCTCTTTTTCCAGACTTTGCGAGCTCGTGCCCACGCTACGCGATGCGCGGCGAGCGATTGCGCCACGGTGTTGAACATCGCTGGTTTTTGGGGCCCCTCAAATACCCTGCAGCAGCTTCTTTCGTCGCTTCTCGGACCCGCGGCCGAAACTCTCGTGCCTAAACGTCGTAAATATTACCCCGGGGGTATTTGGAAGAAAACACCCAACAGCCACCATACGGCAGGACGCGCGTACGTGCGCCAAGATTCAGTTGCGCTTCCACGGGCCTTGGGCCCTTGTGTACGAATCGGTTATGTACCTACTAACGTAGAGGACGCGGGCTGCCGGTCCGCGGGTTTCTACCTCGGATCCACGAGACTTCCGGTTATTTTACTTTTAGATTCCTAAGCAGGAAGTCCTCATCAGCGTTAGGCCTAACGCGAAGATCTGTCTTTTGCCTCGTGTTACATACAGCATTGCCGTGCTGCAGCAACTGTAAGCTATAGCTGCAGGCGCAGACCGATTGTCTCATTGTGTATCCCCGGAGTGCTTACGGCAATGCGTTATCGTGTCCACTGTTTTTACTGCCGCTTGACTTTTTCCTGGCAACGGCCAACCGAGTGCAGGGATTTCCTCCCAGCGCTTATAATAATACAACCGAGACAGGGAAGGAACTATGAGACGTAACTTGATCTATGTTTGACGGAAAATGTACGTTCTGTTATATATGTATATAATGTATATATAATGTAAAATATTCTAGCTACTTATGGTAATAAATTGTTACAACAGAGAGAGCTCTGTGTTGTGCTACGCGTGTATTTTTGTTCTATAATTTAGAAATATACCGTTTGGATTTATCAAAGCGACTCGCTGTAGGGATATAATGCAGCTGACGCGTCGCGTCGCGCGGCGTGCGGCTCGCGTGTGTATATATAGTTGCATACGTAGGTATTTAGCGTTTGAGTCCTCATCGCGCGTTTCAAGAATATTATCCTATTTGTGTAAATAACAGATAGGCAGCGTTAAAAGAAGACTGTTACTTTTCTAAAACAAACGAATATCTCGGCTTATACAGGCCGCAAAGCGCGGTGGAGGCTATAAAGATTAAATTTATACCCGCGCGAGTCGGAGACGCAAAGTTGATCTAAAATTCTTTTTAATCTGTTCTCTTTTTTCCCCCAAATTCCCGGACTGTCTATACGCAGAGGAAACGAAGATAAGGAATGTCGTAAAAACTTGCAGTATTACAGACATGTACGTGTTTGGTTTTTTTTTTTTTTTTGTTCCTACTTTCTTCTCCTCTTTTAATTTTCTTCTTTTTCGTTTTACTTCACGTGGTAACAAGACACCACGCATACCTAACGCGTAGAAACAGTATCAGTGATATCAAAAACCCGCGGCTTATTTTCCGAATCCAGTTATAATATTTGCGTATGAATGAGCCGGCGCCCCGCTGCTCCTACGTAAATCTCTCAGCGGGTCCAACGCCATCGATACCATCTCCGCTCTCGCTTCGGGGCCCCAACAGCAGTCACAAGGCCCAAAATCGTCCCACGTTGCATCGAGCGTATAGTACACAACGAGAATCAGTTTCAAGCTCACAGAGATCCTTCGGTCCACGAAACGATGAATGATTTCCGCGAGAAACGGTATTAATGTAATGGTAAAAATTGTTCGAGCCTCCCGCAATTTTTGCATGGTTCGCATTAATGCAGGGGATCTTCGGAGAAAAAAACGACGAGTTCCTGCGGGAGACTAACTCGACACCTGAGCAGCCCTTTTCAAGTTTTCACCCACGTGCAGGGCCCATTCCTCGATGGATTTACGGACCGGATAGCCGAACCAGACCCGATGTGCCACCCGCAGCCTGGCATGCACTCGGACTTGGCAAAGAGACGAGTGGAGGAGATGGCTGAGTTTTATGTAGGTGTGGAGGGTTTGTATATAGCTGTACGCATACGCAGAACGGCCGATCAATCGGGGCTTTATTTTATTTACAATCCATCGTCTCTGGCTCTCCGCAACTCTAGTTTGAATATTTATGTTCGCGTGATTTCATCGCGCGCTCGATTGAACCGTAGGTATACTGCAGCTCAGGTCTGGCTTTGATCCGTTAGCTTTAACGAGGATCGATTCATCAATCCGGGCATATCCGACGATTAAAATGTTCACCAGCTTCGAGGAGCCCTGTAGAGCGTGATGTGATTCGGCTGACAATATAACCGTGATATTGCGAAGATAAAGAAACGCCGACGTCTAGGATGACCGAAAGCTCGCGCGCAAAACCGATTAATCGAAGTGTTTATATTACAGGCATACGCCGCGTTTGAATTGATCGCTTTACCGCCGGTACGTATCTGTTATTCACGTCGGTTACTCTTCGTCCAAGAACACGTGGCTAACACGGTACTTTTTCTCGCGTCGAAGAGCTCGAGTTACTCCTTGGATGTTTCAACTTCACCACGTGCATGTTTTAGGTAGGTACGTAGAAACTGACTCTGCAAAGTGTAGTAACTTAAGTGTGTTCGACGTACCTTTGAACAAACACTGCGACAGGAACCAGCCGCCAAGTGGCAACAGAGAATCTCTGCAACAGACAATAACAACGAAGTGACGTTAGTGAGGGATAAATGAAGTGGACAAAATGGGACCATACCTCTCGACCCTCGTCCGTACGCAGGGCCCAATTGAGAAAAGCCAGAGTCGGTGGTCTGCCTTGCGTCAGGACCCGGGCTGACCAGCGGGACAACTATTCTCGGGGCATGTGGGCCCGATCCGTCAAATCTCGAGGGCCCACCCGTATCCCGAGCCCGGAAAATCTCTTATTTTATCCAAGTGAAATTTAGGCGAACCCGGATGAGAGTCTCTTCTTCGCGGTATGGACGCATAGACCGTGATACATGTTCTTAGAGGGCATCGGTATAATTCCATCGTTTTACATGCGTGTGTCCGCGCATAGCGCATAGGTCCACCAATTAAGTTTAATAGACAATAATTAGTCCGCCAACCTCCGTTTTCTCATCACTCGTTTCGCCCCCGCCGCCCCATCGCAATCCATCGTATGTTCGTTGTATACCTACTGTGAAATTAACGTCATGCACTTTGTCGTCCGAGGAATAATGAGAGCTTCTCTGCCTCGACGGTCGGTTCGATGAAATTTCTCGATATTCTCGGTATTCAACGATACGCGACTACGCGATATGTAAATAATCAATGCCATTCGTGCATTATGTAAGCCCGATACCTTGTAGTAGGTACCTACCTATAACGGCTTCGAGTAAAGCATAGACCGACGATGGGACTCGTTCGAATGATTTTTACGGATCGTACTTGCGGGTCGACAAAGTAGCTTCATTTGATGTTTCAACGAAGGCTAATGACCCTCTCCATTAAGGGGTTAGTGATTAATAACGCAACTCGCGCTCAAAGATCGTTCATCGTGTGCACCGCGCGCACACACACGGATGCGAATGTAAATATAGGTGCGTATAGAGCTATCGGCGTCCCCGTTTAGGTACGCGATGGGAAGGTTCAAAGGCACTGCCAATAGTCGAGTTATTATAACTTTGAAGGCTCGCCGGGCGAACCGGAAGTCTTTGATTTCCACCCGAGCTGCCGCTCGCCGTTTTTCCCGAGAAGCAGTCAACTATTGCTTATCTGTTCCGAGACACGCACGCGTTACCGCTGCTAGAAACGCGCGACCCAGCCGGCCAAGTGTAAACTTGTAACTGGAGCAGAATTTAAGGGTGTTCGTTGATAGACCTTTCTTCTTGGCTGTCAGGAGATCAAAGGCTTTTTCGGCTCAGTCTCGTAACGAGTCAAAGTAGCCTTTCGTCTCGGACTCCTCGCGTCACCACCGCATGTCACCGATATACGCATGTCGTAATCGAAACGATGCCGCGGACTTAATTGGGTGAATTTCGAATCGAAACCGGGAAGTTGTAGCAGGTTAAAAGGTAACTTTGACGGCGCGCAGTGTCTTTGACAGGGGACCCGGACGATGACGCTTGGCGCGTATTATTATTCGTCTGCATCTTAATTAGAAATATCGCTTCTGATGGTAATTAGCGCAACGCTGATTAGCCAAGACTCGACATCCTCCTCCGGTCGGGTCCTCTTACACGGGGCGACGTCTATCCAGCGGTGGTTGGTTGTTGGTTGGTTCGTTGGTTCGTTGGTCGCTCGGTAGGTCGGTTTCCGTCGACTACTGACACGGTGATTGCCGTCGACATACGAAAATAACTATAACCGAGGAGCGGGTTTCGTACGGTCTCTTCGCGGTCGGCCGGCGAACACCGTGCGGGTTACCGGCTTACCAAAATTCAAACAGTTAAACAAACGACAGAAGTTCCGAGGACTGCGTGGGCTTCGCCGTCAAATCGGGTTAATCTAGATCAACGACTGCGGGATTCATCCGTGTTCGCCTCGCGCCTCTAAGCCCTGGACCGCTAGCGTCACGCCCACCCGTCCCATCGGGCCCAATACCGACTCAATTAACGTTATTCCATTACGGAAGCAATCGAAACTCCATTCGACACACCGATCACTCCACCCATCGCAGCAGCAGCACCGAAATTTTCTTAGACTTGAGTCGACCCTCATCGCAATCGACGAGACAACGTGGCTGTTTCCGTTCTGATACCTACGTCTTACAATCGGAAACGGACCTCGCTTCCCGGTCCGCGCGAGATTTCATCGGCAAAGGGAAGTCGCGTGTGGGCGACAAGCAGATAAGTCCCTAGTCCCTTTCGGTAGATGGAACCTTGTAAAGAACCCAATATGAGAAACAGTTACGTTACAATGCAGAAGAAGTTCAAACTAACTGGACACCGTACTCGGAAACATTCACGCGGTAATCTCAAACTCTACTGTTTTATCAGCTTCTTATACAAGCTCAACAAGCGGCACTGCCGTGATGGTGATACCATTAGAGCCAATGGCAGGTGGCTTGAGAAGAACGATTCTCGAGGTGACGCTAGAGAGACTCCGAACCCACTTTTAACCGCATGTTGAAGAACCTTATCTAGAAATATCTATATAGGCATGGCACGTATTCAACTAAATTTCAGGGCTTAGAACAATACTGGGATTTTGTTTATATTCACCCATTATTATGCGGTTTGGAGTAAGCACATCGGATGAGCGCGGCTGGTGCTGGTACAGCTCGGGATTCCTCGAGCCTGCGATGTTTCGCCCTGAGCAGCGGCATTCGAGGGGCGAACGACACTTTGGAATATTACCATTCCTAACGAAGCGCGAGAGATTAATCAGCATGGTGTTGCTCTCTTCACCTCATCTTTAGCATGCGCTGCTGAGTATTAAGCAGCCGTCCGCGCTTCCCTTTCTTACACACAAGCACAGCCTCAATTTGGTCAATTACCCGATGACGCCACCCGGCCATGCCGCATTTTTCTCCCCGTCAACCCCGAGCTTTAAATTTACAAATTTCTATCCAAAGCATAGGGCAGTGCAGCCGAAGGCCTTGTCTGAGTCGCAATGAATTCAAGCGCGATTAACTCTGCTCCCGTAATGATGATGCGAAAGAAATCGATGTGGCAAAATTGCATCGCCTAAGGTGTAAAGCCACAGATTTTATCCCCGCATGGTTCAGACTGGTTTAAACTTTCTCGTTGTTCAGTGTCAGTTTCACAAGTCAAGATAATTGCGCCAGTCGTATGGGCCTTGTAGCTACACACCGGAAATGCGGTACCCCATTCCTGTATCCATTTTCCGTTGCACTCAAGACTATAACGACAGTCAGATATTCAACGGTTCTCAGAATATCGCATATATCGGAGATTCTTGTTGAATTTTCAACGCCATTTTTGCATCCTCTTCTTTGTTTTAATGCGGATTACGTGAGATGTAATAAAAATCGAAACCTGACGTTTCACACCTCCCCGTGAGGCTGACGGTTTCCTCACACGGTTCACCTTGTGCAACTACGTACGAACCAAGGAAGTGTCGCTTTGTTGCAAACGTTGCACTTTCTCCGAGTCGGCGTGACAACCGGCACACGCCCAGATGGATTCTGCATGCAGCTCAGCCGGTGTATCTATCCATCGATCCGCGGAATAGTAATTATACGATGACGTCCTTGCGATATATTACCATACAAACGTTCATCGGAACTTAGAATACGCATCATGTCCCAGATCGGCAAGTCGCGTTGGAGTTTCTAACATAGCCGGTACACAAGACCGCGGACAATTAATAAGCTTTCTTCTCGTTGACTATTAACACATTTCCTTGTTACGGCTCGATGCGTACACACGTATGCGATTCGTTGATTCGATCAATTGCCAGATGACGTCACGCCGCGAGAATGTGTCGCCGTGGATCCTCGCCGGACCGGCTTATATCGGTGCAGCGGATCCTCTCGTGCATTAATATAAAAAAAATTACAAGAGCGCAAACCTATGCATGCCGCGACGGCGCAGGTTACAGTGCAGTTTACAGTTTACGCCGTATGCCCGGTGTTTACAGGGCACGGTTTACTGCCTGCCTATATACTCCCTGAGACGCGGCTTATGCAGCTGCATGTGCGCTCCGTATCGTTCCGCGACGACGGGGCCGACGACTCGAAAATTTAAAAGTTAACATCCCACGCCATGAGCGTATGCCACTACCGGTCTTTCCGCTATGCGCGTACACCATTGTCTTATAGGTATATATCCAGCTATATTGCGTACGTCACATGACCAATGATTGGATATTCAAATTCAATCCTGGGCTTCGATTGCCGCGGGGGCGCGGGGGGGAGTTTCTTTTACAATTTTGATGCGACGAGAAATTATGTTGAGACAAGGGAGTCGCCGTTAAAATTTTATCACCGCATCGCTGAACCAGTAGGTACGATGAACGAGTCGTTGCATCCTCTGAGTAACGAGCGTCGAACGTGTTCGATCATTGTTGTAGCTATGGTAGGTAACACGCGTTCTACTGACCAGATACGTCTCGAAGAGCGTATTGGAAATAAACGGACCACGTCGCTGTAATGGTCCGAGCTATCCGAGTGTTCGTGAGGACCGTTGAAAGCATGCGTGGCACTATCGCTATAATTAGGGACTGTCCACGATGTTATAAGAGCATATCTTTCTTTTTTCTTTCTTTTTTTGTTTTTTTAAATTTTGTCAGGATATATACCGAATTTAGGACGCGTAGTGTGAAAAATATTCTACGCTGCACAGCCGTGATCGACGAACGTTTCGTTACATGCACATCAGCGTGACGTATGAAAATAGTTTTTTAACTGCGAGGTAGCGTGTTTTTTCTTTTTTTTTTTCATTTATTAACTTATCGCACTCGTTTGTCATGGAACGATAATTACTGTACCCGTAGTAGCCTTCTGGTGCACTTTTCTAAACCATGCAGGAGTATAACTCTTTTTCGAAAGAGCATTACGATCAGAGCACGAAGGTTACGAACGAGTGAAACTGAGAAACTAAGTAGAAGAAAGTTTGACGAAAAGCAAAGTGGATGATTCCGTTAAATTGTTTGGTAAATCTCGTGGAAGCACGAGCAGGGTTGAAGAAATTAATTTTATCGTCGTGTTACGCAACGTATACGTTACAGATACAGTAGAGCTGCAAGTTTTTATGGGGTCAGATTTCTGAACTCTTAAATTGAACCGTTCGATGCACGCAGCTGGCTTTTTGGCTCCCTCGTAGAATCTCGAAATAACGATTGAGCCAACGTTTTATGAAAAATGAATAATTTTGGCCGAAGAGGACGACGTACGCGTGCCTTTTATTTATCCTACACTAGTCTTATGTAATAATTTATAGTTATACCTACAATATAAGCTCGTGAAGCCGAATGTCGGATACGCGCTGACGACGCTACGTCCGCGTCGGGGCGTCGAGCGTCGGTGCGTGGGCCCGAGAGATGTGTCTTGTTTGAGTTTTTCTCTCGCGCGAAGCTGTCACTTGTTTTATGTCTTTATTTATCTTCTGCCCTCGGCGCACCGGCCCGTATCCTTCATACCGGGTGTCGGAGTTCGATTCGTCGATGGGAAACAACCTCTTCTCACCATTGGGTATAATCTTATACGATCAGGCAGGGATCAGCGAATCCTACTAAACGTAAGCCCTTTTAAAGAATCCTGCACCGGGCATCGATCTCGCTGTTCAAATTCCGTCTCAGATTTGCGTTTTTTTTTCATATTCAAAGTATGCAGTATATGCTAAACATCTAAAAAACGAACGGAATAAGAGTCGTTTAATCTCTCACCGTAGAGCGATATTCAACAATGGAATAACAACGCAACCGAAATAAAAATTCAATCGTACCAGGCCTGCAGCTCGTCTCCACGAGAAGCTTAGGAGCATCTTACTCAAAAAGCGCATCTCTCCAGCAACCTCTGTGGGGACTGGACCAGGACCGTGCTGCAGTAAGTCACGCCTGGCACTTGTACCGAACAGTTTCACGCTCACTTAAACTCCCATCAGATATCCTCCCAGCTCCCTATGCCGTGCAACCGTCACCGCATGCGACGATTGCATTGAGACGTTCAAGATCCGAGATCCCTCATAACGCATACATAATATTATACATTCGGCGCTTTACTTCAGATATTATTCCACGATGGCGTGTGAATTACGACGTGGGTTACACGGAAGTGTAATGATGCGTGATCAGCGATTTTATTCAGAACGACGGAAGCGAAGATGCGAAAGTGAGGAAATATGACAACATTCTGTGCCTTCCGGTCGAACGAGATTTATCAGACGAATACAGGACGCAGCTTTGGATAAATTTGAAAACTCTGGTCAAGATACTCGGTCGAATCTCGAGTCAAAATGTTTATGGTCCTTGGACGTATTTGGGTTGTACAGTTACCCCTAACACGTCAGCTATAAGTGGCGTACACCTTGTAACGAGTAAACGACCCGACATGTGTAAAGCGTGTAGTATATCGCTGCACCAAGTTGCACCTAAATGGTAAATGAAAATTTCCCCAGTTTAATGACTTCCCGTTTAACCCCGTTGACGTGTATAACTATAAATTTACGATTATACGCACTTGCGCGAAGCCAGAATGCAGCTACCCTACGGACTTCCAACTTTTTTACGACTCGCTGACAAATAACCTTCCCTCCTGTTTCTAAAGCACACTTCTTACACAAGGTTTGAGGAAACTGATTTTTATCAAGCCTCAAGACTGTCCAAGAAGTACAATTTCTTGTTCAATTAATTGATAAAATTTTGTGCGTTTGAAATAACTTCACTTAACGTTGCTCAAGGTTGACTTCGATAAGTCGTGCTGGAATATGTTTACTAGATATCGTTGAACGCGAGGATGAATTACACCGAACATCTGGCCGCGGAGAAATTACTAGTGGTGCAAAGTGTGTGGGACAAAAATTAGAACACCGTTAGCAAACACCTCGGGTAAAGACGGAGGTTTCAGTTCGCCTGATAAATTTAGCAAAAATAAAAGAAGTAGAAGAAGCCAAGTGGGAGAAAAACGAAATGAGACGAAAAGAGAAAAGATAACATTTCGAAAAAAAAGAATAGTGGGTCCGATGGAAAGACACGCGCGCGACGGGGACTGCAGTTGTTAATAAGAAAAAAAAAACAGATAATGACTGACAACTATTTATATCCAACGGGGTGCGTAACCGCCGCGTACCGCATTTATGTGCTCGTCGCTCTTTGCCGCGGCTCATTTGAATAGAAGTGCATTTGTGATTTTCACCTTTACTTAAAAACTCCGTCACGGTAATTATCATTCGTCCAATGCATCTTTCATATAGTTAAGCGCATCTGCTGCATTTCATATTTGACATTCGAAATTTCTACAGGAAATGAAAATTGATTCTTCTCAGCGTCTTTGTCGCAGTGAAGATCGCGATTAATCGAATCATAGATCGTTCCGAAGCTGTTTCGTAATATGAACGTTGAGAATGAATTTAACCTAAATAAATGTCATCCATGGTTCGACTTGTAAATTCTAAGAAAAATGCGGAGTATGTCCCGTATAAGCATCACGCAAGTATATAACTAATTAAGTAATTAAGCGTGATGTACAGTGCAGATCGAACACGAAGCGAGAGAACATAACGGAACATGTTGTAGCTGAGTTTTAATAGGGCTGCACACATGAGTAACACCGAGCTTTGAATATCTCACTGTTTCGTTGTCCAAACCCCGAAAGCATATTCCCCTAATTCATTATTACGCCGACCGCGATAAGCCCGACTATTAACTGAAACATGCCGGTGTTCCTCGTCTTGTCACTTGGCAAGAACCCCACCGACCAACGAACGCGTATGAACATTTACATGTGCACGGTTACATGTGCATGTGCAGCAGTAGGAACGTGTGTTCAAATGAACTCGGGCACACGAATTAAGCTCCTCGGTCCGGCGACTTTGCCGCGTCGAGTTATTACGAGTTAGCTGCACGGTCTCCGATATGGTTATTAAAAGCAAAAAGGAGATAAGAGGGTGGAGCGGGGAGTAAAAAAATGGAAGAAAAAGTAGATTCTCCCGGAGACGCATGTGTCGGGAAGCTGTCGTCGATCTCTTCTTCTACCCATGACAAAGTGTCGAACCCGGGCAAAAGTTCAATGAATCCTCTTTAATATCCTACACTCGTTACACACATCGCTTTTTATTACTTCACCAAAGATAAGCTCGTATCTTTCGATACGACGACGTTTCTATTGCGCTGCTTGAAAGTTTAACGAATGCTTCTACTTTTCATTCTCCTTGTTTAAATTACAAGTCGACGTACATAAATGCGATACCGTGTTCTATGCTTACCCTCGTTATATCAGGTGTCGCATTTGTTTCCCCTCCCCAATTAACCGAATACCATTAACCGTGATCCCCTCGGCCACTTAGCGCGCCCCGGAGAAATCTAATTGCAAAATATGACGATCCACCCACTGCGCGTTGAATACGAGATAAAATATTTTTCCTCGCATTGTCATCGGACGGCATGTGAGTGTTTCGGTTAAATTTTGCCGCCATTTCTCGAGAGGTTTGAATTTTCCCGCGCAAATATTTCTATAATTAAGATAATGAAAGACTCACCTTGTCCAGCATCAGAAAGTGCAGAACCGGCGTAAAAAACGACGAAGAGAGTCAAGTAGGACCCAAAGCTCGGTGTCATCTTGGTCAGAGATCGATGAGGTTCGCTTAATCACCAAGTGTACGTATCGAGTATAAATAAGCACGCGATGTGCAAAATAAGTATCAATTTAACGAACGGTGGTTGTCGGAAGGGTCAGGTGGCGAACTCGCGGTTATTCACATCACGGCTCACATCGTGAATCATGATTCTCGGATCCGTCCGGCGGGTTTCGCTTAATAATGCATTTCACGGATTAGCGTGCCGCCCGATTTGTTGCCGGATAAAGGGACACGCGGTTGTGCGCGTTCGCCGCGCTCGCTCGCTTCTGACTGACTGACTGACTGAGCTTTCGAGCCATTTGAGCATCCGAAAGCTTTTGCCGCGCCTCCTTCACCCCCCTCCCCTCTCCAACTCCGGAGGCCATCGCCATCCTTGAGGAAGAGATCGCGTGGGCGGGCGGGACGCGTGCTCAGTGTCACTCGTGCACCCGATGTTGTGACACTCGACGTTATCCCGTGTCCACTGCACCGTCGGCCGTCCGTCCGTCCGTCACGCTTATTCCTTTTTACTTACTCTCTATTGGGCCAGTCGTTTCGGGCCCCGACTCGTTCCTCGTCCGGAAACAGACTTTGAACCTCGAAGATATCCGGTCACATTGTTTGACACCCTCTGTCACTTGTTTGACGAGAAACTGCGCAGTCACTCTACATTTGTCCGCCATCCCATTACACCGACTACCGATTAAAGAAAGAAGTCAGGACAAGCTTTCTCGTCTAGTTCTTCTTTGCTGATCAAATTCCGTATTCAAGTAACTTGGACATTGTCGATTTTTCTTCTTGTGATTTCGTACAGAATGATCGAAACACTCGCAACATTGACTTTTCTGTAACGGAAATTTAGAGAGCTGAACATATGGCACATGCGACTTGAATGCGTGGATGGGGATTGATAATAACTTATCCATCGTAAATGGGTACACCGTATTTCGCAGAGGCAAATCCGTAATCAGAGGTATTATTTTATCCTCCTTATGCAAATATCGCGAGGCAAACTTAGAATTTATATCGCGCTCGTATGCGATATGCTGTTTTACGCGACTTGCCTTTTATGCTTGCTGCAAATATGCGGAACGGATTGTTCTACACGTTCTACTTGTACGCAACGCGCGTCGGACTTTCCTACGAGTTGTTCTACGATCGACGCCGCGTTCCACCGCTAAATTCAGACAATGCAAAATGATAATGAAAAAGGCGATAACCCAAGGGCACGCATCCGTTGACATAAACTTTTTACCCTCACCGTTTACAGATGATGGCTCAACTCAATGAATCAAAAACGATATGATATACATACAAGCTATAAAGCGCAATGACCCTCTCGGTGCTGATTCGAGATGCTGAGGTTTCGTCAGCCAGACGTCCATAAAATTTTTTCAAAATCGTAACGGTGAAGTTAAATTATTATCGCCTGGATTCTTCTGTTAATTTTCATTCATCTATTGCCCAACATAATGGAGATCGCGAATATGTACATCGAGTAACGAGAAGCGAGGAAGGAACGTAACGCAACGTGATTGACGGATCGGAGAGATTGCAGGCTCTATAGAAGAGAGATGTAATTTATTAATTTATTCTAACAATAAATTGCTCTCAATCCGCACGTGGGTAACGGGCTGCCAACGAATCTCCGCAACAATCGCCATGTATACAGGAGTAAAGCAATCGCGTATGTATGGTTGAGAGATGCGGGAGTGTGCGTCAATTCACGTAGAACGGCCGATAGCGTTGGCTTGAAGCTAAGGAGACCTCACAATTTCACAAGGTTCTCAAAATTAGTCTAAAGTTCGTTTGACGCCTTCGGTTTCTTTTTTTCGCCAGGTATCGTCGCCATGCAGACTCAAGAAATCGCCTTCCGTTCGGGATTTTTATTTATGTACTTATTTTTCTTCTGCGAAACTAACTTTTAGCGCGTATTTTTGGGCAAGATTATTGATCTCGCCGGAATTTCGGTATGGCGACATAAAACCGTCGGACGATCAGCCACGCAATATTCATTGCGTAATCGATATCAGATATTAATTTATGCCCACGCGGCCGCGCAATGCGTACGATTTATTTGATCAATCCATCGAGGTGTTTGAACCTCTCGCTGTTGGACGGATATGTAGGTACCCCACTGGGTACGACTGGTTTCTTGACCTAAGCCTGTCGCACGGTTCTCTTTATACTCTGTTATGTTAATCGTTTCGGTATACATATAAATATTCAAATGAAGTCAAAACTGCTTATAGTATTAGTTATCACAACAGACAGATTGTGTGGCAGCTTCGACAATTTCGCGGTTCATCAGCAAGACCTATTAATGATCCGCGATCCTGCTGTCCACATGGCTCTGCGGGAGAACCGCTCTGCGAATGAAAAAAAATTCACGTGTTAATTGAAAGGCTTGAAGCTACTCGGGAAGACGAGGAGCGACGAGGTGATTCTGAGAGGGGGAAAAAAAGACACGCGTGTATTTACGTATAGCTTCATACCCAGAGGTGATGCTGTGAGCGATAATAATTATACACGCGAATCATTCAAATGTTAAAGAGGAGATTCTATCAGCACGCGAGCGAATTGAAATTTACCAACTACGTGTAATTGTACATATCTGTAGGTGATCGCGTCGTAAATTCTGAGACTGTGGATAATGTATTTTCTGATTACGTTGGCAATAATGTTAAGTTGATAGAAAAAAAAAATAATATAATTACTCAATCACCGTTACAGGCGGCGCGATTATCATAAAAATTTGCCCTTTCACTTTATACGACTTGACAATGAATTATCACACGATGAAAAAATACTACCCGATCAGGCATGCGGGATCAAAAACACGTTGTAGAAATAAAACAAACCGAACTACGTATATTATACCTATACCAGCTATTCGTGGATTGATATTCCATGCCTGTTTCTGTTACACCCGAGCCGAATACGTACCTGCAGGCACTCGATTCAACTCGTCGAATTTTCCATAGTTCACCGTGTTCATTCGATTTATGCAAATCTCAACGCCAGATGATTGTTAAGTATTTTCAAACATTCTACGCGCCAGTCATTATTTATAACGTCGATATTTTCCGATAAGGGACGGCGAGTTTAGTACATAACTCCGGTAGCACGAGCACAGCCTTTGTGGTGAACTGGTGAGTTAGGAGGTCCAGAGCCGCTGGTTTGCCCGCGTATGTACATATTTGCCTCGCACGTTCTACCGTCGATAAACACTTCTGGAGACAAGTGACGGAGTATGCGAGGAGAGGAAAGTAAAAAAGATGCTCGTGGGTAGCAGAGGGGCGCAGTGGGGAGGAAAGGAATGAATGAATAGTTCCGTGAACGAGCGCATCCTCCCTCGACCGCCGGCTGCATGGCAATGAGGAAGATCCCGACGTTCATGGGAAACGACACGCGGTTGGCTCCTAACGCGCTACTAAAGATTGTCGACTCGTCAGGAGAATGAATTGTCGTCAGGATCCGGGCTGCTCGTTGAATACTTAGCAGAAGGACTAAATTTACAATTTCCGTTCTCTTCGATCTTACGAGCATTGTTGTTGCCCTGTCGATGCACCGCACGGTCGCCGCGAATTTTTCCACATGCTAATGGGATTCACCCTCTCTAGCTGTTTCCCCACTTCCGTGTAATTTTTACCCATTTGTCAAATTGACTCGCACTGATCTCGAATGCCTCTTGGCGTTACAATTCTTGCAGCTTCACCGAGACCGGTGACCTTTCCGGTGTGTGAGCCGCTGTGAAACCCCTTCGGGGTGCGGCATATGCGGTATGAATAACCAAACGTGAGCCGGGGTCAAATTAGCATGAAATATTTTACCGGTATTAGCACAGGGCGACGGGTATAATCTGACGCAGGTCCATCATTAGGTAATGTCCATCCGTCTTCGCTGCAAATTACTGTATTCGCGTTACTGATGTAAGGTATTATTTACTCGACAGAACACAATCCTGCCCGAGATGAAACAGAATGACAATATGTAAACGCGCACGACGCACCGAGGTATAAATTAGGTCTATTTGCAACTATACATCGAACCTCGCACTCGGTGATCGAAGTACCAGAGATGCGATTTGACGAAGCCGTGCCTCAGGGATGATGCACGTTTCGTGCATTCTTCGCTTGGAAAAAAGTTGGAAGAACAATCTTCTTCGTTTTAACATGCAAGTAACAGCCACCGCATATTTATACTTTCGGGACACATGACTCGGGTTCGATGTTTACGACCTATAAACGCTGCGGAGCCGACGGACTTACGGTGTCCCTTGAGAATCATACGCGGCACTCGACAGTTTTGTACGTGCAAGACGTCGTTTGGAATTGAATTCCTACGGGATGGAAAATATTCTGCGAAAACACGAGGTTGGCAGTCGATCGTTACAAGTTCAAGTAGCCACAAATTCTACGTGACTTGAAAAATGTATATTTTATTTTTCAAGCCTTTTCGCGGAAAAGAGTCTTGGGAGAACGTTTAACAGATGCTTCAACTTGGCTTTCAACACGCAAACACATTTCCTTCATTTTTCTGCGTTCGAAACTGCACTTGTCAAGAGTGCACCGAAAACCACGTGAAGTGATAAAAACATTCGCGTACAAAACCACCCTGCATCACGGGAGTAATATTAATTTACTGTAAAAATTCCGCAATTCCGTGCGCTGACAAAGTTTTTCCACCATTGTTGCTTACCCTAGTTATATAAAGGGTCGTCGAATCGTCAGGTCTAGACTTTGACCGCATGGCTCGTGGCTTCGCAAAGACGTGCAAAGAATGTTCTGACTTACAGATAGGAGAAGTTTTGCTCCGCGGATGGTTACAATTCAGTCTGGATGATCGATACGAAACCCTCTACTATTCGCGTGAACAGCTGTCGTGACTATCTTTCGTTGATTCAAATCACGGTAGAAACTAATGCGACGTAATACAGCAAGGGACGTTGATCTCACCGGTGTGATTTGTTTGTAAACGGAGTTCAGGGTTACATCCGGTGAATAACGTAGCGATTTGTTAGAGCCTGGCGAAATCGATCGAAATTCATAAACCTCAAGAGTAAACAATATCGGAGAGTGTCGTCGGTTTACCGACGGGGTAAAAGCCGGAAGAGGGTGGTAGTCGTGACCTGAAAATGTAGTCAAGGGGTTGAGAGCCAGGCGCGATGTTTCCGCGTTTGCGCACCACGGCTTGGACCCCCTGTGTTCCAGTATCTCGAGGTCACGTTCGATCCGCTCCATGGCTGATACGCTCTTCCGCATAAACAGCCATGTATAATACAGCCATGCATATACCGCATTTTCGTGCCAAGCGTGCATTATGCCAGTTGTAACTACACCTGCGAGTAACGACGACTGCACCCCTTCCAAGGCCCATGCCTTGAAAACTGTCAAAGAACCGTACGTGTGACGCGAGGTGCCATCGCGTCGTCGCCAAGGGGCTTTCTTCAGTTTCTTTATCCTCCCGTAAGCCATGAACCCTGTCGTGAGAACAACATCCTTGTTCCGCGGAGCGAGTGAAACGCCAGCCTTCTAAGAAGCGCGACCGTTCCGAGGCTGGGGGAAACGGGAACAGTGGCTAAAACGTAGCGCCGTGCGCGTTGGGGGTAGAAAATTTCGCATATGGAGGAAGTCAGGGCACCGTGTTAGGCAACCAAGCCTACACGGAACCCGACCCGTGTTGCATAATATCGCTTTTCTCGTAGACAGTTCCGTCGCGTCCAGTGCCAATCCGTGCAAGTAAGTGATCTTTAATTAACACCTTGCGGTTCCCACGCCCGAAATGGGTCATCCTAGACAAATAGACCCTGCTCCACTTCCTGTTCTCAACCCACACTCTGCCCTAGATACGGTCAATTGTAGTCGAGATACACGGTGCGGTTCACATATTTTCGCGCATAACCGTTGCCGGGATTAATTATTTGCCCAGTGTCGTCTTCGTGGATTTGGATTATTCCGAGTGATAATTACCTTCGTTACTCGTCGCCTTTCGGCCGAGATTCAATTGATTCGTGACCCGTCGTCCAAGTGGGAATAATCGGTGTTGTGTACGATATGCGGTAGCAACGCCTGCAGTCCATGGGCGGTTATTTCAAACCGAAAATATCCCGCGAGTTACACGTCGTTGTATGCTTACTTCCAAGGTATTACCGGGAATAGCGCGTTAATCGCTCTTCCTCGCGTTGGAAAAATTTTCGGTTTAGAATGCCCGCGGACTGTGTTTCTAGCGATTTTCAACGGAAGTTTAAGATTAAACATTTACCGACTAATACACCGCTCGTGAATCGGCTTCTATTATTTTCATTTGTTCAATAAATCTCAAAGAATCAAATTTTCTCTTGCGGAACACCATAATTTATCTACTTTCAACCGGTTTGTAATATATTTCAATCAAAAAGTGTAATTATTATACTCATTTAACGATATTCATTTTTCACATTCTTTCATACACTGAACACTTAAGATCGTTACTTCTTCTCAAGAATACAACAGTGAATCAATAAATTGTTCACATACTTGGTATTTTGCTTAACATAAATGTCAAAAAACAATAACGTCAAATTCATATCAAACAGATTTATAGAGCGAATAATATTCAAAATATCGACATGGCATCGAGTAAACCGTTGGAAATGAGCTACACGTGCGAAATTTGCGGTCTGGAAGGCTTCAACGATGAGGAAATGAGATCGCACATGGTAGTCTATCATCTTCAAGGAGCAGCTAGCTGCCCTTTTTGTGACCTCGGTGAGGTTTCACCTGCCGAAATGCTCGTCCACGTGAACAGCGCTCACCTAGACTACTTAACTCCAAGGTATTTTTTTACAATTTTCATACTGTAAAATAAATCTCCGAATTCGATACTTATAACGTTTAATCAATGGTTTAGATTCAGACAGAATAAAAATGCAGTCTACCGCCACAAATAAATATAATTCGCCATTTGAATTAACATTCAAATAATTTTTAATGCTTGTTACCATACGTAGCACAACGGATCAGCAACTGATATAAATCACTGTCAGATGATCTAACATTTTGTAAGTTGATATGTTTTGGAGCACGTATCCCCGATCTTATTAAAGCTAATCGCATAAAACGTTTGTCGACCGTAATAAATCGTTTAAATACGTTAGCGCCAAGTAAAAGGATGGATAAATTCTTCTCATCAAGCAGGCTTAATCTGCTATCCAATCGTGTTACAACCTTGCCAACCTTGATCTGCAAAAGATCAGCTGTTCGATATTTCGAATTAGGCCTAGAGTTGGGAACTAAATATATGTGGCAGTTGCGGCATGTAGTTGTGTCATGAGGAGTAACCTCGTTGGATCGCTTGTCTAAAATTTCGTTGATCAAGTAAAAGGCGCAATTCTAACCACACTTCGTGATGTTGAACACGTGTAACGGTCGTTTGACCAAAAGAAAACGGTAAAAATTCTCAACCACTGTGCAATTTTCATACGTCAACTTATTGCCGAGTCAAACGCGTAGCGAGCTATTTGCTGCGAGACTGAAGTTGGGCGTTAAATCGAGTAATCACGATTTATGATACGCGAACCGGTATTAATTGATCAAATGTTTCCAGCACCCCGGAGAACGATATGATGGCCTTCATCGACGACGATCCTACAACGGACAGTGATCGTTATGACGAATGCCGAGGGCCTTCCCCGCCAGCATCTCCGTACGCCCCGCACCTCCAAAACGGCTGGGGTTCTCCGCCACCCTCCAAGCAATTGCAGGAAGAGCGGAAATCCAGCAGTTCAAATCTAAATAATAATATAAACAACAACAACAACAGTAGCATTGTTAACGGTAGGTCTGCTTACTTTTGCCTTCTTCAATCACGGTGCAAACGCATCTTGAAACGTTCTTGCGTTTCAGTACCCGAGGGTGCCGCTGGTCATGGTTCTCCTCTTCGTTCTGGCCTGAACCTTCAGCTTCGTTCACATGCTTCACCTAGGCCACCCGTACAGGAGTGTCCAATGTGTCCCTACACCTCCGATAGCCCACTAAGGCTTGAGGAGCACATCAATCGTCAACACTTTGATTTAACGTCACCATCCTATCCACCAGAATCACCCCCATCTAGAGACAGTGTTTTCAACTGCCCTCTCTGCGTCAGATCTTTTCCCCATGCATCTGACCTCGAACTACATGTCAACATTGAACACAAAGATATACTTAGGTGAGAAATTTATTCGTAGTTTTATTGGATAGAATATGGATGCGTAACAATCCAATGAGTTCTCAAATGGTTAGAAAATGCATCTTGCTCACAATATCGACTATTTTCTTTTCTCATTTAGCCCAGCGAATGGCACAGCGATGTGTGAACAAAATGGAAGCTACACACCAACCTGTCCCGTTTGCTTAAGCACTTCGTTTACGAACAGCGATGAGCTGACTGCTCACATAGAGGAGCATTTCAATAAAAAAAGTGCACCCTCGCCGGTGACCCCGGATATATCTAGCGATCGGTTATTGGCTAAGGATATGGAGAGAAGGGAGAAGGAAGTGAGAAGGTTAAGAGAGCAGCGTGAGTTTGAGATGTTGCGAGCACAGTATGGTATGGATAATCAGGGTAACTTTCGGGAGCAGAGTGTAACTAACATGCAACGGGCTGTCTATGCCGGTGAAATGTCAGTCGCCGATTATTATGAAAGACAAATCGAACTCCGAGTTGCCGAGAGCAGTGGGATCGATGACGGTAGCTCCTGCACTCGTGGTAAGTTACCTGCAATGTAGATTGATTAAAAAAAGGAAAGGGATCGTAAAAAAATTTATCTTGATGCTTGCAGGACTGGTTCCAAAAGTGAGAGCAGTCAGTCAGGCATGCAGTAACGTAGTAACCACTTTAATGTGCTCCACTGTCGACCATTATGGGTCAACTTACGGTGATAAGGGTTGGGGGTGTGGATACAGGAACATGCAGATGTTAATTTCCAGTTTGCTGCAACATACGGGTTTCAATGATTTAGTCTACAAGGCGTGGGGCTCTGGAGTAGGAAGCAGCAGTACTACCGACTGCCCATCTCGCAGTGCCATGCCATCTATTTCCCGACTTCAAACAATAGTTGAATGGGCCTGGGCACAAGGCTTTGATGTCCAAGGTGCTGAACAACTCGGTAGTAAACTAGTCAATACAAGAAAATGGATCGGTGCTACGGAAGTTGTAACACTTCTGTCCAGTTTGAGGATAAGGTGTGACTTGCATTCCATTTTTCAAATAAGTTTCGATGAAGTTAACACTCAAGCACATAAATGTTCTCTATTATACATAGATGCCAGCTGATTGATTTTCATATACCAACAAGTTCTGACGGTGGGCATCCAGAAATGTTCAATTGGGTCCTACAATACTTCCACAAAACAGAAGAGTTCAAGCCACCACTGTATTTGCAACACCAAGGTAGCAAGGAATAGTCATTTGATAGAATACCTATTTTCAACTACAAATATACACAGATATGTCAATTGAGTTTCTATATGCCAGGTCACAGCCGAACAATAATGGGCGTAGAACAATTAAGAGATGGCTCAATCACGATGTTAGTATTAGATCCAAGCCATAGCCCCTCCCAAATGTCACAGTTCAGCAGCACCAGTAGTGCGCCTGGTGCGATGCGCCTTGTACGCAAATCTGCTGCAGCGATGAAGGCTAGACAGTACCAAGTAGTAGCTGTTACTGGTATGATGGATTCGGAAGCTCAGTATCAAGTTAGTGTTATAGTTTAACGTTTTCTTTAGCTTATTTCATTCGTTACTTAGAAGTCGAGGGAACTAATTGTTTTAATTATTTCAGCAAAGCAAGGTGCTACGATCGATGCGCATCCCACAGGATAGGTGAGATTCAGTGAATAATAACAATAATTACAATAGTAGTAATAATAACAATAACCTACGTCCTTCGATAAGTGTCCTATGGTATTTCCTCGCTGCCATGACGAGTGTCAATCATAATACCTTTGAATTAATCTCTGTCACTGTTAACAAGACTTCGTGACCATGGGACAATAGTCTACTAGTAGAAATCTAACACAACGTTCTTATTATAGTTGATTAATGAATCAATATTCTTACAACCCTAGCTATCAGTGGATAGGACCAGATTATATCTGAGTTTAACGTTCTTCAAATTATATCGAGTGTAGATAGTAAAATAATTCGAACGAATTTACACTAGTCTATACATAAAAGAGATATTATATAAAATTATTCGTCAGACGCGAGTTTTAAAGTGTCTTCTACATACACTACTGTGGTTTCGTCTAGACATTTTCGTTATGACATTACAATTTTTTTGGCCGATTCATCTAAGGATAAACTCTTAATGATAAATATATTCTCGAGAATGTACCTGTGATCAAGTCAAAACCATACAAAAACATATAGGTATATATATTGTATATGTATATACATAGTCGGGAAATTAATTTTGTAATTAAGTTGTATTCGTATCATGCAGAGACACTTTAAAATTTTATGACTATTCCGAAATGCCCGGCCCAGAGTAAACATGCTCAAAAAAAAAAGAAGTAAATTTTTGCTCGATTATTACCGTTTAGCACTCAATGAGATTCCAAACTCTTCCAGTTGAGCATGTTAAGTGCATACCTGACTTTAGTCACAACGGTAAAGTTTAGGACGGTTCGAGGACTGAAAGGTTAATAGGTGTGAGCCAATAATAAGTGTCCATTTATCTGCCGTCAATGCTCAATATCTACAAACAATGCTAATTATGTCAATTCTTTTATTGATCGCCAACTAATCATTGTTTTGTGTGTATACTGGATGTGATGGCCGGGATCGGAAAAGAACCCCTTATGTAGCTGTGATGCTATTATCTAATTATTGCTAATCACTTACTAACCAAAGCATTTTTGACTACACTCCAAACTCCTTATAATCCATGTTATTTAGTTGATTAGGGACCATTGTATGTATGCAAATGTATACATAGGTATATTGTTACTGCATTTTAATTACTTTTGCCTTGATATTTAGGATCAAAGTTTTCACGTTTTCTTGATCATTGGACTGCATTTTTAATTGAAAATTTTTCACCACTATATCATCATTATGTTATACCTTACGGCACAAATGAATTCAAATTATCTATTCAAACTCAGTTAATGTAGGCCTAACGTTTTACATGAATTTTTTTAACCTCGTTTTTGCTTATCGTTTTAATTTTTTATTTTTTGCTGATTTTTTAGGGCATCAAACTCTGTTATAAGATTTAAGTCGAAGCGTTAAAAAAAGGGGCTTTACCAAACGTCGCACCAGCAATCAACACTCGTCCCATAAACTGCACTCACTCGTTCCACACATATAAAGTACAACTACTTTCATACAAATTATAAGTAATATATTTAATTACGTTAATCAATATAAGGCAAACCTACTCCCTAGATCGTAAGTCCACCACAATGCTGTGAAAATTTCAGTCCAATACTTAATCGTTATACGACTTATTAGACTCTCTATCAGTATGAACGTTAAATTAATTCTCTTAAGGTTTATTTATTATAACTTAAGTATTTGAAAATGTTTGGAGGTGTCTCGCGATTATAAATTACTCCTAATTTCGGTTCAGATTGTATGTAATAGGGATAATTATTGATAGGTGTTACGTCTTTACTCAATGTTAGTGTGAAACTTTCGATATTGATGCTTTGAGAATTGATGATTAGTAAGAATGTCTGCAATTAACTGTGAGTGTAAGATAGATGTACAAGAGTAAGCAAGTTTGTAAAAAATTTCAATTTTTATATACCTATGGTTTAAGAATTATTCATTCCCAATTATTGGAATTTTCATTTCCAAATTGGCATTTCTTGTTTTTATAATTCTGAGACACCAACAGCAGCACGGTATAAAATACTATACAGTCAACTCTTATGGTGCACAAGACTGTATTGCTATAATTCTTTCACGTTATTAAACTATAAATGACATTAGATAAATTGTTTCGAATCTGGTTACTCGACCTTATTATTACAAAGATTGTCAAAATTATATTATATTACACTTACATCAACGAATATACATAAATATTCAGTTTTTTGGGATAGCAGTCTAAGAATATACTGATATTGTTATATGCAATGAAATTTAAATGTTATCCATACATCAGGTCAAAATATATGCTTTGTTAGAATTCCCAACATAGATGAGTTATGCTATTCTTATTACAACCCCACACTTATTTCCCTGGAATGGAAAGGAATATTTAAAAAACCGTCATTGAATATTTCTGCCTCATACTTTGATAATTATGAATTGGGTAGTTCGTGGCGAGAAGTCATCAAACTCATTGATACAAAGAGTTAGCGGTGCAGTTGCCCTAGGACACTTCGGATATCAATATTATCGTAACTTTAGTATGAACTCAATCCAAGTAAGCCCAAGGATTCTGTCCACACTGAAGAAGAAAAATCCAACTATTAATTAACACTAAATTTATTTACATGAGTTTAATATACAATGACTGTGTGGAATAGATTCCTTTGTTCTTAGAATACAATGCTAATAAATACTTAATTCTTGCATAGATTCCCCAGAGACATAAGCCTTCCAAGCAATATTCATGCCAGACTATGGCAATGTGGTTTATATGTTGAAACCCAATTTCCTCATACACTCTTTATGCGCTTGTATCAAATCTCCACAGTTTTCTTCACCCTTTTCGATTATACTGCAAAAATATAAAAGTAAGGACGTCCAGTGAGTCAAATTTATATTTTTTCATCTGCACTAATTGCACGGCGAAGAATTTTAACATAACCTACAAGTTTTATATTTCATACGCAGTAATTACTCACCAAGCGTCTCTCGGTCTTTTCGTTTCGGGACACGCGCAACATGGTTTCAATTTCTTTTCGGGCTCCGGTTTGCTTTCCACCTCTTGAGGGCTCGCTTCTTTAGCCGCGGTAGTTCCCATTTCCGAAATGTGTATTGGACAGAGTATTGGATGACAAAGATAACGACAACGATTGAAACTTGGAGGTTATCAGCGACTTCACGCACCGGTAGCGAGACTTAAGAACGCATACAGAAATAACGAGCAGGTCTCGTGATTCGAGCATCGATTGCAATTTCGATTGTCACACTGATGCGTTACTGCTTCAGTCGAACGATGGTCGAATTACATTTCAACGAATAACCACATTAACCACGAGGAAGATTGCACCTGAAAACGCAATGTGATGCAAGACTGCGCAATAATCATGAAACGCACACGCAGCATCTGTCTAGCATTGGGATTCAAGCATCACGCAACCGTATATTTTCAGGGTCCATTCGAGGTCAACTACGAAAGATAGGAAATTTTCCGTGCTCTCTAACGTCTTAGCTCCGCATCATTTCCCTGTAGTTATTTAACTAATCTTATGACGAAATAAACCGTTGCTTCAACTTGTAATTAGCTAATAGGTCGATATATTTTTGACCTGAAATTTCAATTTCCCATAGAGTTGCTTACAACAGTGATAAACGTACGATTTGACCTTGGAGATAAGCGTTCTGCAAATCGAGGTTCGTAGTTTAGATCGATTTCTAAATCACACATTCTTTTATCTATAATGACCACATACGAAATCAACTGTGGTATAAACTTTGCCACTGTGATTAGTATAAATTATGTTGGAGGAGAAATTGAATAAAAAAATTACCAGATAAAATAATTACGGTTTAATGAATAGCCAATGAACTTCAGCATCAAGCCTATGCTGTCTGATGATGAGCAGAAAAATAATACCTACGTGGTCAATGCACAATTCAATTGATACAATTACAATAAATAGGATTCAAATCCTGATCAACTACCAGAGTTGATCATTACATAGTCGAATACCTTGAACAAATACAGCAGTTACTTTCAGACAGCTGCATTGTCATTTAACATTTACATAATTACAATGATATCACTATATTTAATCGATCGTTAGATGACAATAATAATTCAGCTATCGTATATTAGGAATCACTATTTTGTAACGAATTTTATGAAAATGTGGAACACGAAGTCAGAGGTGATACTTGTACTAGAGTTGTCTTCGCTATCTGTCACATGATCTCTGCCATTTCTTAAAATTTTCTAATTACTTAGTAGCTTGGTGGAGGTAAGCGATAAGGTCTGCACGCTCATCTTCTTTCTTCAAACCAGCAAACACCATTTTTGTTCCTGGGATATACTTCTTGGGATTGAGAAGATACTCGAATAAGGTATCCGAATTCCAGGTGATTCCTATCAAGTGATAAAAAATTTATGATTAACCAGTCATCTCACATTGAAACATCAAATAAAATTAGCTAGCACAATCTAGTACACAAAAGTCAATGCCACTCGCTTTACAATTTGTAAATTTCACGGTACATTTTAATTATGCACCTTGCCAAGACGGAAATGATTTGTACTAAAATAAAAATTAAATTCTAAGACAACCATTCACGCGTTTATTATAGTTTTAGTTACCTTTAGCTTTGTTCGCATCTGTGTAACTGAAGCCTGCGGCTTGACCAGTTTTTCTACCGATCAATCCATGTAAATTGGGTCCTACTTTGTGTTTACCGCCAGCTTCTACGGTATGGCACTGCATGCACTTTTGCTTGAAAATCTGAAAGCAGTTTAGAATGAAGGAACAGTCATAGATATTTTACAATTAGGTTGTTAATTCAACAGTACTGACCTTCTTGCCCTTTTCCGCATCACCAGCTGGTACTCCCATCTTTAAAATGAGATCTGCAAAAAAAAATACAAGTTATAGCTGAAGCTTATAAATTTTTATTTCAGTGACTGTAATACGAAAAAATCGCTTCGCGTAGTGAAACAATTACAGCATTGGAAGTGCAAGTTTTGAAACCAGCATTATAAATCAATCATTGAGCAGATTTATCCATGCTTGATCATGACAGTGATTGTGATAAAAGTGGAAAAGATCATCTCAACTAGGTCATGTGATATTGATCTCGAATTCAAGGTGCAAACATATATGCGGGGATCAAGAGCGAAACTAGGGTATTTGCATAATATCTAGATGTTACGAAATGATTCCGCGTATTGTTGGAGATTATCGAATCAGCCTTGAACAATGTTCGACAGACGAACTTGTTTTAAATTCTTTAAAACTAGATAAAATCAAACAGACATAATATGTTGCGCTCGATTACGTCAGCCGAATGCGCGCAGTTGGCTCTTACACCCGTTTACAATATAACCCGTAGGAAAGATGAAGAGGATCAGAATTTCAACATCGCAGAGCTGAATGCAACGCATTGCGCACTACTCGTTACAAGAATAAATTGTATGTCACCTTTATTCGCCTCTGTCCGCGAAACCTACGCCTTTTTTACGCTGGCACTCTAACGCAACGTGTGACGTTAGACTCGCGATCACCGCCCAGTGTTTCTCACTCTACTTCGCACATCGCCCGGCCAACGGTATTAGGCATGCGTATTTGGGGGAGTAGGACACTGGCTCACAGCCAGCAATCGTTATATAACGCACGTGACTACGGCTGAGGCCATGAAGATTGGAAACAGATTGGAACAAAGTATAATCCCGCGCTTTATGTCAATTAAAAATTCACAGTGATCCAGTGTTCTGGCTCGAACCAGATACACCGCGTATTTAGGGTTAGCAGAAACGACAAGTTCGGAATACAAATCCATGTTATCAGAGAAAATTATAGGATTAAGAACAATTGATAGACGATCACGAGACGGTTTTTGGATTATTTATAGAATTGTAGCACCGTCAGTTCTGGTTTTAAAAAGTCTAGTAACAATTGAAATTACCTGCGTGTGACAACTGCACGGATTCAACGTTAACCGGAAAATGATCTGACGATCTGCACGCTTAGCTCATCCAAATGGACATTGAACGATTGCGATGCTCTCTGCTGTCGACCCTGGAGTTCGAGCAATCGAGAGTCTCGAATGTCGAAAATTGAGATTGCAGAGAGAAACCTCTGCAAGCAACGGAATTTGAACAGGCGCGCCATCTTCCGGCATTCACGTGTGGTTCGGATATGTCGATATGTCGGGAATCTGTTGTAAGACCGATGATTTGAAATGTTTTTTCTTTCAATCTCTTTTAATCAATACGTCACAGCGTTTATTTGTTTTTCATTTGCTCATCTATGTTCTTATCGCGTTGTTATTTTTCGTTTGTTATTGAAACTCAGTTCTTTGTGGTTTTCAATCAGTTCCGAAGATCTGATATTTCAAATTCATACCGATAAAATGGATTGAAATTTTTTACGGGCCATTAATTGTAACAAAAGTTAGAACTAATCGCTTGTGTAATAATTTTATCATTTCATAAATGTGGTCAACCACAGTTAGATGCGTTTGACGCATGAAATCACTCACATGCGTTATAATCATGGCAGTATTTCACGATCATTCATAGGTTTCCAACCACGCTATCATCGCTCCATATTTAATTCAATCTTGACAAGGTCAATAACCACTTGGAAATTCCCAGGAATTTCCTCTTTACCATATTCATTTAAGGTCAAGGCAGTTTTTCCCCCGTTAACGGCAAACAATATATTAACAACCATATTGTCTCAATACTCTCGTTATCACTGCGACATGTCTACAATCGAAAGTGAGTTGGTCGATGAAAGAGAAAATGAAAGTGGTCGAATGTGAACTTCGAATGATTCAACATCATCCATCGGTACGAGTTATATCGTTTTTCACAATGTATGTACATAATCGCAATGACACACTGAATGTCATCATAAAATTTTTATCACACCGCAACGCTTTAATATAGTACACATTCCACAAAGCATGCGAGTCAGGACAAAACACTTTGAACGCGTTGATTCGAATACCGAAGAAAACGGATATTCTGTAGTCGGGTTCCAAATACGAACATTGCGCGTTATTCAGGATATTGTCCGACCTCTCAAGGAATCCCTCTGCCTTTTCTCAACTTCCATATCGTGCATAGTGCGTGATGGTTCTTAAAAGCGTGCTCGGCTCGTGAACAGCTCCGATTTTTAAGCATATAGCTGCACGCGTACGTGAATATTGTGGAAGAGTGAATAACACGACGGAGGAGTAAACTCGTTTCGTTTTACCAGGAAGAGGAAGACCTTGTCAGACGCGGGGGCAGACAAAGGCCGGACCTTCTGCAGAGATATAAGTCGGGGCGCGAGTAACAATCGAGCCCTTAATCTCGCTATCTTTTGCCACGGGAAAATCTGAATTATCACAGCGAAGTAATCTATGTCGCAACATTACGCGAGCAAAGGTCTGTACTGGGTAGGCGGCTGCAGGAAGGATGCGGTTTGTGCGTTTCCAGCGTCTCTGCCGCGCGTCCCGGTCGTGGTAGCAAAGCGGTTTTAGTGCGGTTCGGCTCTAGGAAATTGCAAGCTCCGGGATACAGATACAATTTCATTCGGTTCAGTAGCTTGTCGAATGAGTAATGACTGAGGCGACAAGTCGTCAAGTACAAATCGCGTCCAGATCCCAGTGGTGTCACACATTTCGCGATTTACGGACCCATGTACTACCCCGGAGGCGTCTGGAGCAGGCTTAACGTGAGGTGAAATCACTTGTATATTTCTGCTGGCGAAATATCTAATTCTCCGTACGAGGCTACAAATCTACCCACAACGAAAGGAAGGCCCTGCAGCTCGAACACAACGAACAATATGAACCGTCTAAAGGATCACTCTGCGGACGAAGAGGAGGGAGCCCAAAACGGTGGGAACGCGAGCTCGAAACGCGGTAAACAAAAATCGAAAAATCGCCTGGGACTCAAGTTAGTTCGAGCCTTCAGCTCGGTGTCTCTGAAAGGTCCAAAGACCCCGGACCCGACTAGCTCGGAGCAAAACTCTCCCATCAGTTTCCCTGGGTCGCCTCGAAGCAGCCCAAACCAGGAGAGTCCGGTCTACCTAAACTCGAAGTCCAAGTCGGTCTGGTACAACTTCACTCATCCTCGTCACAGGCCTACCTCGGTGTCAGGTTCGAGCTCAACCGCCTCTTCGCCGGGGAAATGGTACGACAGAAATTCGTTATCTCAATCACCTTACAGTCCGTTGGATACGGCGAGCTCGGGAGATTCCGACAAGAATTTCACCTACGAGAAGACCAAGTCGAGGCGATCGTGGACCAACATAATGCACCATGGCTCTCGTCGTCATTCTTCCCGGTCAAACTCGCCTGTGAAGACGTCTCGAGGGTCACACGAAGCTCCGAGCTCGGTACCCGCGTCCCCGATGACTCTCAAAAACTTGGACGAACTGAGGAAGGACTTTGCAGATCACAAGATCAAGTCACGGAACGTTAAGCATTCCATCCACAGCCCTCACCGGTATCGTTCCTATACTTCACTTCCAACATCTGCATCACTGTCTGCCAAGTTTCGGAACTACAGCTCTGTACCTCCGACGCCGAGCAGCCCGATGACCCCCAAAAGTGCCATGTATTCGAAGACCATCACTCGTCAATGGTGAGTTATTCAACCTCGAGTATTTGCGACTTGATCGGAAAATTTGCCGCGCTTTACAGTCTGTTGTATAATTTTCCCGATCGTCTTGCATCCGAGTTTATTGCTTACTACCGCAAAAGCTGCAGCGTTAGCTGTATAATTATTGTATACTTTAAACATTATTGCGAAAATTCCGTTACGCTTTTTCGGTAAATTATGGACATACAATTATCGATGGAGTCGAATTCGTGTAACCGAAGCAAGCGTTCAAAATTTGCGAACAAATGAGTGAGTGTTTTTCCTGGAAAGGACGTAAAAATTAATCGTTTATATGGAAGATGTTTGGTGTCTGGACTGTTAATTGCGAAGATGGTTTTTGCGCACGACGTGGCATTCCTGCGGAGGAAGTTATTTCCGATATTATCTTTGCACCGCGTTCGCTCTGTACTCGGGTACCTACATAATTCCTAGAAACCCGAGTAATGCATCGCTTGAGTTAAACTCCAGTGATGTCGTTGCCCGGAAGATCCGGCAGTTTAAAATCAGATCACGCCGTCAACCTGATCGTGGCAGCAAACAACTATTTATATACTCGCGACGTACGTATATGAGCTTATCATATGTACACTGCGAATACATACGATACATTCAAGCTTAGACGATACGACACGAGCTTCAAAGTTTAGTATATTGTGCAACGAGTGGGCAAAACTGACGATTCTGAGTGAGTGTGAAGTTGGCCATTTCTCCACTAGTGGCGAGATGTCCATCCACTATAGTGGGCAAAAACTGTTTTTTCCCACTAGTGGAGAAACGGTTCGCCATTTTCTACATAGCACTCATTCATTGAGAAAAACCTTTTTTTTAACTTTCAGTTGGCGGCCAAAATCGCTTATTTTTAGGTTTCTGTTGTGAAATTTTTTTTTTGACACAACGTATACAATTCTTATGTTCGAATTAATACGGCTAAATTTAAAAAAAATTCTCCAGGAATTTGTAACCAAATTAGCATCACTCGTTTCACCGTTCGTGAATAAACCGGGAAGCAGAGGATTTATAAAATACACGTATCAGCTCCAGTCTATACGCGTGCAGCATACAGTGATTGAAGGGATAAACGAGGATTTGTCTCTCGGCTGTATGCACAAACGTTATGTAGACATAAAATTTCCCATCGACCCAACTGCTTACGTGCATACAGGTTTCTGTGCATAATGCTTTATCGCCGAACGAAACAGTGCGCCCTTTCAAACGGCGTGGCCTTTTCCTGCCTTTTATCTGACTTTTGTAGAAGGTTAGAATCGCAGCTCGCCTGTAACTCGCAAGCCGCAAAATCACCTGCGATAAACATGAAGGGGACCAGTGTACGAGCTAGGTTTTTACTACAAACTAGATATTCATGAGTTGCAGCTGTATATATATATTTGAGAACACACGTTAGTTTTAATACAATGAAGATAATAAGTTGGAATGTCATGTACCAAGATCCGATCTACCTGAAAGTCATTTTAGTTCATCCATCACCGAGAAAAGTACCATTGGCGAAAGTTACAGGGAAATCCTAGTGAAATTGGTATAGTTACAGTAACGATTCGAATGCTGTTGGAATCACAAAAAAATATGGTGCAAGTAATTATTCAGTGCGATTATATTTGTCGACACTACAATTTTGGTGGTTGTAATATCAAATCCTTTTTTTTTTAGCTAATAAAGCTTTAACATCAATGTGTCATTGCACCAACATCAAATGAAAATTAACAAAGTTCGAAACTTGGTTAAAAGATGACGTGCAGTTGTTGCAACATTTCAAATAGAATTACGTTCTAACTAGAGGCACGACTTTTATCGATAATATTATTCGATTGGCAAAAAATGTATTTTATAAATTGTAGAAAATATATCCAAACTAATTCACTACTATATATTAGGCAGTTTTCAAAACTCCTAAAAAACGAATCCCAGTAATTCGCCGATTTCAATATATATGCACAAACATATTGAACTGACGACGATCAATGAACTAAAATGAGTTTTCGGCGTAAGTGACTTTTCACACAAATCTGAAAAATCAAACCTCATTCGCCCGAAACGACAAGTGGTTAAATCGGTACACTCCCCATTTGTGAAAATATCAACTTCGTGTACCGGTCCCCTGATAATTGCGCCAATTGAACCAATCCCATAGAGACGACCTAACAAGGAACGAATCTAGCACAATAGCCGACGTCTACGCAGGCCAAAGAGCCCATTGAACATATCCATCCGTAGTGATCAGAACCGCGTTCCTCGAGTAAAATCCGGATGGAACCGGATTCGGAAAGCGCGAATCCTGGTCCGCGCTTCCGGAGACCCGGGTCGATTCAGCGTCGCGACGATTCGGCCCAATGCCACGAAAGCTCCTCGGAGCCATGCGCGTTCGGGGGACGCGACGGGGACGGCAATCGCTGTGTGTTAGCCTACAATTAGATACAGAGCTCGTTGCAGCGATCGCGTCTCTCGCCGTCCTTACACAACGCAGGCGTTGCGTTGCGACGACGCTCTTCTTGTGCACCGGCGCTCCTCCACACCTACGCACCTACACACCTACACCTGCACACCGGTACCTACATGGTGCTAAACCGCGCAGACTCGCGGAGGGAGTAGAGTGGTATCAGCTCGAATCAGCCCGAAGGGCCCCGGCAGTGTGTGCCTTCCTTTCGGTTACTTTCTGTTCCTTCCTAACGAAAACCAGACGCGCGAGGCCAATCCGAGAGGCTCCAGGTAAGTGACGAGTCACTTGAATTATTTTTCACTATCAATTTGTTTCTTTCATTCATTCTGTTAACTCACATTACGTACAGCTTACAAAGCGTAACGCGTCATCGCATTGCGGTGAACACAGTTTTCAACCTTCTATTGCGGTTTCTTTTTTTTTATCTCTTCTTCTCTTTCATATCCTTGACGTAACGCCTAACACAATGCTGCGTTACGTGAGGATCGTTCATTTCAGTTACACAGTCTGAAGTCCGTCGCTAAGGTTTCAGTTAGATGCTTTTTTAACTTTTCGCTCTCCTTTTATCGAGGAATAAAGAGAGAAGTTCAAATTATTGTAATCGTTCTGAAAATTAAAGTTGAGATTTAAACAGATTCCAACGTTTAGGGCTTACCGCCTAGAACTGACTGAATTTCGAATGTCATCGGTCACGGAGTTTTCAAATTATTTGACTAACAACATCGAAAAGAAATAACAATTACGATACCTCGAAGATCGACCAACGGATTTTGATGATTTTTGGCTCAGTCGACGTGGCTCGTCTTACAATTAGCTAATAACGAACTAAATTTTGGAATTCATCGGTCTAGTGGTTTTCGGGATATTAACACGTCTCGTGAGTCGCATAGCTATGAATAATATTTTTTTTATTGCGAGCTTGAAACGTATTCGAACGGGCATATTTTAGGCTGGCTCATCAAGGTCGACCAAATTACCCACTTGTTCTTTTTCCGTTCAACTGGTCTTATCTACCCAATCGATTTCTTGTTCCAAAAATAACCAATCTTCCACTATAGAATAGTTGTAATTACTTTTTCACCATGTATCATTACGTTTATTCGTATAATATGCAATTTGAAGAGCATTCCGAAATAGGCCATCCGTGGATAATGAATATTGCAGATATGACGACGAAAAGACAATTTCTGCAGCAACAATTCATTTGAACAAGTACCTATCTATACAAAAAAAAATGGAATGACTCAATAAGTCATTGCAGCCAACTGAGTAAGAAAAAATAAAATAAACAAGAAAAAAAACAGGAGAAGCCTTTCGTTGAATAAATCGACCCGATTCTGTTAAAAACCTTAAATCAATAAAGTTGGCATCGCGTTTGGGCAAAAAGCTAAAGTCATTCGTGTCGACGCGTTACATTTTAGGCATAGTGGTTGCATACGTATAAATAAACGAGTATAAATTGAGGCAGAACAGCAAACTAGCCAGCGGGACATAAAAGTGGGAAAATAAAACAGATTATACTGAAAACTAGGCCACTGCAGCCGGTATCCATCGATTACGAAGCGCACGCGGTATATGTTATATGTACACAGAGAGGAGCCGAGCCGGGGAGAGAGACAGCTGGCAAAGGAATTTTCACTTGTATTCGTCGACGTATCTCTGCAGTATGTACCGAAGCTGTGTACTTTGCCCCTCCGTGTGTTGTTTTATTTGGCATTTTGTTTACTCTAGATTCAGCCAGCCTTCGATATGCGCTTATACCGTGCAGCTAGATCAATATCCCAAAAATTCTGATGCGTGTAAAAATACGTCTGGCAGAGTTTTTTTTTTTTTTTATTGCCTATATTGCAAGTAGAGAGATTTGCAAAAGTACCGACAAGCTAAGATTCTTCCGCTTAGGTATGACCTTTATATTTATCATGTTATATTATCATGTAACGTCAATTGTGCGGTACTGCTTTGGGAATTACTCAAAAATTTTATAAGAACAAAGTCTTGGATTTCAATTCCATTCGCTTTGCATGTGAGGGGCTTGCGATGGACCAATTTCCGGTCTAATTTGATTGGTTGGTCAGTTTTCATGTTGTTTTGCCACTGCAAATTGATAAGTGTGAAGTGTTTTCAGTTGCATTACGCCATAAGCAGCGATTTCAGAACTTGTTACTTTACCAAAGGATAAATCGAGTCCCCAGCGATTACCGTAACGTTCGTCACTTTCAAAATCATCGGAAACATTGCTCAACACTGAGAAGGTAAAAAAAAAAAAATTACCAAAGCCGTCCCACAAAAGGTCTCCCGGCCTAATCCGGTATATCGTTCGATTCGACTTTTACTTTCATTGAAGCCGCACGCGCTGTAGTCGATTAATCGTAAGTCCACGCTGTAGATAATCGCTTCCTGAATCCGAGGTTCAATCTTAATCAGCGTCTAGGTATACCGGTAGATCTTTTTTCCGAGGTGGTACCAAAATCGCGCTCCATACAGAATACTCGCGATGGTTTTATAAAAATAATATACGGCCAATTGGAGTTTGCGGGTAGAATCATTGTCCCAGATCTCCATCGTGGAAGAAAAGTAGGTCTAGTCGTGGGCTTGGCCTCCGGATCCTCGAGAGCAACGACGACGTAGGGCGTAGCGACGCAGGCGCGACCCGCGACTCGGAAACTCCTCGTCGAGACACGTGAGTGACAGATTCGCGCAATGTTTTCGACGCCACTTTTTCCCTCCGCAGATTTCTTTCCGTTGATTTAGTTTAAGAGCTTCCATTCTTCCGTCTCGGCCGAATTCGGGTCAAGTCCTTCGCCGAGCTCTTTATCCACGTACCTATAGGATGTACGCGGAAGTACGAGGTGTACATATATATAACACGCGTTACAAGGTGCGGCGGATATTTATACCTGTATATATCTACCTACCGAGCACCGAGGGCGAACGCTAATAGCGTTTAATCGTAATGACAGTAACGATCGTAACGACATTAGCTCATTAAGCCGCTGGGAGCTCCGCTTGAAACGTAGCTAGACTATACGACGTGAGACAGGCATAACAGCTCGATGCTGATGCGACGGGTGAAGGGAATTGATTCCATCGCACATGGTTAACGCGTCACGCGGTCTATCTTTAAATATGACAAGATCGAAGGCGGAAAGATACGTTATTTATACAAGCGCACGTGGGTCCGTGCACACCTTATGTACTATACCATACACGTGACCTGCTGATGTAATCGCTTTGCGAAAAAAACGTGATATAAATATGTATATAAACGAGTAAGGCGGCGCTCTCTGGATTTCCTCATTCAAACATTTCCCTTCTGGGGAAATTTCTTCGTTTTTTTTCCTCCTCGTTTACACCCGATCTAGATCTGCATTGGATACACTGTATAAATATAACTCTGGGGAATACACGAATAAACCACATCGTATTCGCAATTTGCAATTCAATGTTCTCGGAAGTATACAGGAAGTATTGACCGCATTGGTCTAGAGGATATTATCCCAGATGTGAATTCTGAACCGGTTACTCTAATTAACTATTAACTAAGGAAAAATTGTAATAAAACGATGACAGTACTCAGCGACCATTATTTGATTCTAAATCGTCAGATATCCTGTCTTTCCAAACTCTGTGCAGTTATCTTCCTAATCAATGTTCGAATCTCAGTTAGGCTGGTTCATCAATTAATTCAGTAGAAAAAAGTTATTAATTAGAATTCAATCCCTGACATAGTCAATCTTTTGCAATAAAAACACTATTACCATCAAATCACCGCGTTGTACTGTTGTGGCCGTAAAGTTGAGATGACTGACGCGACGAATTGGCTTTCCGAAATTGGTCCGCATTAACTCGAAACTGTCAAACATTGAATTACACGCCCTGTTTCGAAACTAGACGTTTCAGGGTGCAGTTTGACGTTTAGTTAGCTTCCAGCTTATCCTCTTCCCGAAACTCGCCAGAAACGGGGAGTGTCGTAGCTCGTAAATCGTAGCTCGACTAACAGTAGGACAAGGGCAAACGATACGAGCTAACCATCGTAGAGATAGGAGCTCAGAGACGGTTATAGAGAGGAATAGCGGAGGCGTGACCTCAGGCGACTCTTAAGCACGGTGCAGCAATGGAGCGTAAAAAATGAGTGAAAAACTTGGATCCCCTTGACTCCGAATTGACTCGATTGCTCTATGCTGGAGCTATTCCTGTGTAGTCTTGACGTTGGTAATACAGCAGTGTTTACGTCATGTTCGTAATCAAAGTTGCGCAAATAAGCCCCCGCGCAGCAGAGGCGAGGCCATTGCATTAATCACAATGAACCGCAGACTAATTAATTAACGGAGAAACTTTTCCAGGTCACACGATAATCTTCTATTCACTTTGCCCTACACCCACTCTACGAAACATTATAGATTAAGGGGTTGACGCGTTTTTTACATCAAAAGTTTGCTGATTAGATGGAATAATTTTGCTAGTCTACGCAACACTCGGCGTTATAATGTAAAATCTTCGACGCACCGCCGTTGTTATAACCCATCATCAACGTGCTGAATACAACTTTTGCTACGCCACGAACTGACCTCCACGTTCGTTATATGACTAACAGATATGTTTATCCGCGAAACGAGGAAGCTGTAAAGAGCGAGGACGACGACTGTAATCTCTGTCGCCTAATGGAGTCGTAATAACGTCAGCCATTGGATTCTGTGAAGCCAAATATTAGGCGGCATGTTATTGGTTCATGCGGGAATGGTTTATTGAACGGTTATATAAGAGGAAGATTCCACCATCCGATAGCGATAATCACTCTCATGATTACTTGCGTGGAATAGTTCAAGGGAGGAACGTTAGTATATTTAAGCTACAGCTCATTTCAATAGTTTTGAAAACCTTATTCAGAAAACGTTATCATTTGGTAGATCGGATGGGTCTCGACCTCGTCCAGGGATCGGGATAAAGAATCGCACAACCGGATAAGATGGAACAAGACTGTCGATAAGGTTTTGCCCAAATAGAAACAAGCAAGGAAAAAAATGAAAGTTAATTTTCGAAGGTCGACGACCGAGGCTCACGTATAAAAAATCTCTTCTACCGCGTCAAGCGTCTTTCTGCATATCATCAGTGTCTAGTCAATAATTCTTCTGAACGATCGAACTCACACTCCGGTAAAATTAACTCCTGTAATCACGCTCAATCGCGTCATAAAAAGCGCAAGGATCACCTTAGATAGGTGCACGGTCGGTAGCCCGACGATTGTCAATTAAGAAAGAATACCGCGTGGCCTTTCACCGCTCCTTAGACGGAATAACGCGTCGACCTAATTCCGACAAAGCCATCCAGAGAACTGGTTATCGGGCAGGTTGATCCGGTAGCAGCCTAAATTGGCTAAAACTGGTCAAAGAGGTCCTACGGTCACCATCGATCGGTAGTTGAGACCAGTCGGCTATCGTTAGGCCTCGGAACGATTCCAAATATCCAGAATGACGAGAGTGTACGCAATTTGAGTTAGCGTAACCGCTTGCGTTGACTTCGTTATGCGTAAAAATATATTACCCAGAATTTTTGCAACTTCTAATCATTTGCGGCATAAAAAAACCTACAAATATTCATCCATTTCCAGGGTGTAAAAACTCAAAGCATAATCTTCGTACCTTTCCGCAGAATGAAGTACTCGCCGCAGCAGCAGCAGAAGGAGAGGAAATCGGAGAGCGATTTGGGATCGGTGCAGGGAACGCCGGCCCGGGAAACTCTCAACTCAGCCCAGGTATCCCAGCAGAATCTTTCGAGCGGTTCGTCGTCAGGTTCCGGAGCACGGTCATCGGGGTCGTTGGGCGTCTTCGCCTGGACGAGGGTCTTCCGGCTAGCCTCAATGCTGCCGCAGATCGGCTGCTAGTTCACGGCCTTGCGGAAGGTCGAAGCTGCAGCGCCTGCAGAGAAAATAGAGGATGCATAGACGATAAGAGACGAATGCGTTGCTAGAACGCGAACTCTAGCAGCTAGCACGTATCACTATAATATTCTTATAGAGAGGAGTTTGCGGTTTAATTCGTATACGTACCGCGGCTGCAGTGATTTAAGGCTAGACTTTAAACCGTTACCAAACCTCTTGTTATATCGTATAAGTTTCAGATACTTTATCGAGTCATTTTCTGCTATTTAATACGTCGTAGAACGATCGTTTGCCGTCGGGACTCGCGTTCGCAGATCCAATCTAAGGAACCGCTCGTACGGATGAACGAATTTACGGGTTCGTCTGATCCGACGACTAGCTGCGAGTCTGGAATTAGCGATGCTGGGGTGAAATCATGGATCAGCTCGCATCGAACATATCCGAATAATTGAGTAATAAAGGCACCAGTTATTTTCGCCGCTTGTTTTTTGTTTATGTTATATTCTTTTCATTTTTTTTATTTCTCATTTGCGTCTTATCGATTTGCATCTTACATCCCACGCGCTCGGTACGATCAAAGGCTGTGTTAAAGCACTGTTATGTAGAATTAATGAGGGCTTCTGCGCAAACGTATCCACACATTCTCGCTGATTTTATCGCAACATGAATGGATCGATCCGCAAACGAGCCACTTGGTTTGTTCAGAATCATCTGCGTGGCATTTATAATTTACAGTCAATACTTCAACGAAGCTTTTCACTAGTCAATCGCGATTGCGTTTCGGGTAAACGATAAGTCGGAAGTTTTTTGCCTCATTTTTTGGGAGTTACTGAGCAGGTCGGATCGATTTGTGGAAATAAAAGCTATAAGATACGTGCGGAATAATGGTGCTTTTGGGAGCGATGATTTAAATTCCCAATGTCTTAATTAGTTTTTAATTGAAACGCGACTTGTTTATCGAAATTGTTATACCGAGCGAGAAACGTGGGTGTTGCTACAATCATCCTAATGCGATGCGCAATTGAAACTTAAATTTGTAATCTAAATTCATGGAAATACTTTCGATTGAAAATAATTTAGCTCGAATGCACACACGCGATAATTTAATACGAAATTATTCAGTACACTGGTAGTGCGTAGATTGAAGTATTATTCAAAAGCCGCAAATTATGCTTGCACATAACTTTGCAGATCACGTTTGGCTGAAAAATATACGTAAGAATAAATTTCGTAGCACGAATTTTACTGACGATCAAAATTATTCGTCGACTAACGCTGTGAGCTTCCTTTTCCTGGAAAGAAGTATACGATGCCGAATTTTCTTGAATAACCGTTAAACTTTGCTTTTGTTGTTTTTCGACTCCCGGGCAAGTTCTCCAAAATCCCAATAAAATAATTGTATCAACAAATTGGTGAACGGATGCCCAGTTTGTTCCACGTTAGACAATATTTAGTTGTTAGAAAAAATAAGAAAAAATATGAATGTTATTTAATTACTGTTATATTATATATTGTATTAAAGATTCTTATATCAGACTATACGTACTCTTACTCTCACCAAATATGAACCACCGTATGCATGTGTCTAACACGCATGTGTACGTGTACGTACGACGGTACACATAAACACGACACAGACACAAATACGTATATACCCATTAATTTAAACGCTATTAAGATTTAATAATGTTATATCTCGTTAATCATCATATTCATATATTTTACTAATGTGTAAAATCAATCAATAAACTATTTACTTATCACACGCCCTGCTCGTCTACCGTAGAACCATTCAAATTCACTGAACTGTTATATCCCTCCACAAATTGAAAAGTTACTCCAGCCTACTCGATAATAGTACGTACAAAATGTATGTATATACCTATATACCTATACGTACACACCGATAATCGTGTTTCACGAGATTGCTCTTTCATATCTGATTCTGTTTCGAAGCATGGCGAAAGAACATAACTAGGTGTGATGTAACACCCGCTACCCACAGGAAATGTATTTGTATGCAAGGTATATATATACCCACCGATTGCGAATGGGGGATACAGTAAGCTGATAAACGACTGGCGCGTGTGAAACGCTTGGGAAATAATTGCAGTTATAATCGTACAGGGCTTATCTGCGCTATTATTCATTCTACCGTGCGCACAATCAATAGATCGGGATCGTTGCACCTTGTAATTTATACAGGAATTTGTAAATTAATTACAATTTACACGTTTGATGGAACAAAGTTTTCTCTTCACCGATCAAATCAGTGCGAAATTACATTATTCGAGTCTCTCCAAGTATTTTAGAAGTAGAAAGAAGAAGAAAGTGAAATAAGAGTAGATATTTATCAGACAGAACAACAAGTGGTGTTTGTTTGAAAACTGAACGATATACCACAAATTCTTCAACGACACTCTAAAAATAACAGGCACTGAAACCGCTTCGTATTATCATGAGCGATTATAATTTTACCGCAGAAAGTGTTGTTCACGAGTGCTATTCCATAAATATAATAGTTATATCACACCATTGCGGCGCCTTTTACACAACATGCAAAGCGATACCGAAATCTTTCCTATCAAGCGTGTCACTCATACCGACGCAAAACGCTGACGGTAATTCACGAACTAATCGTATACCGCTAGCTCGCACCTTCGAAAACCAGATTTAAACGACACAATCCTCGTTCGAAATCATGAGTTTCCCTCGAAAATTTTAGACATTCATTCTAGTTTTATTTTAGAAACTAACCAAGAAGATGATAGATCCCTGCGTTCTCGTCTTCGTCTTACTCGCTGCCCATCCAGGATCCTTGCATTACCTTAGAAGCGGCGCGGCCGCAGCTTGGCGAAGCCGCCGACAGATGGCAGAGCGGTGACGCCACTAACGAGCGCAGCGGTTCTCCCCGCAGGGAGTTTTCGGCGAGGACCGTAAGCCGAAGAGGAGATCCGTGGCTACCGGCGGGTGGGCGGCAAGTGAGACGAAGTCGGTGTAGGCACGAAGCGAGGGTTGGCTGAGGCTGTCCGTATCGTATCGAGGTGGACGGTGGACCAGCGCGGCGCGAACTGTCGTGTGCTCTAGTCGCGAGCGACGCGCCGGACCAGTCAGAGCTGCCGAATATCCTCCGCCGGCTTCGATTGACAACGTGTTACGTGCCGCCGCGGGTGCCGTGCTTTTGGTAAACTCCTGACAAGAGGGTCGCGAAGTGAGGCGAACTCCGGGCGCGTGTCGCGCGGGAAAAGGAGGAAGACAGGAAGTGAGGAAAAGGAGAGGGAGCTGGAGACCGCCGAGGCTCCGCATCGCGATATGCGCCGACCTCTTCTTCGCCACCTTTCCGAGGGCGGCTGCACCGTCCAGGGCGGCGTGTCTCCGCACCCTTCGAACGACCCTGGACACCATGTCGCCTCCTGTCACCTTCTAAAAGTACCCGGAACACCCGGACCGGTAATCAGGGAAGTCGGCAACGCTTCGGAACCTCGTCGATCCGCCACCATGACGTTCCACAGGTAGTTTGATACTTCGTCTACGTATTAATACCCCATTTCGTAGACTTCTTTCTTATCTCTACTTATTTACCGCGTTGGTTTGTTACTCGGAATTTACAACGACATCGAGGGAACTTTTGCAACTATTTAATCCACGTTACATTGCCGTCGGTTGGCTTTCTCGTCAGCTGATTCGTTCGAGTTTCAAGTTTTTCGGAACGAACCCTTCCGAAATCGGCTCAGTGTCACTTGAAAAGATTCGAGTGCATCTTGTATAACTATGCGATTGTAAAACTGTTGCCGTATAGTATGATTATTCAATTTTCTTCGTTCTCGTAAAAATAATCTAGGACAAGTTTGAGCGCGCGGCCTATAAAAGTGATATATTTGGGAGATTTGATCAGCTCGTTCGAAGCAATTACTAAATACTGAAATGATACATAGAGTGAAATAAGTCTGAATCGCGCGCGATTCATCATTTTAATCGAGAAGATATTGCTTGGTCTTCCTTCTTCCTGCAAGTTGAATCTTCGAGAAATCAATTCACTTGCAATAGCGTTTTAAACGAAAGTCACGCGCACGTAGGTGTAAGGAAATAGCTCGTGAGTCAGGTTTCAGTCTCTTTTCCAAATCAAAGATGCCAGTCACTGTTCTAACGAAGAGGTCCGATAATGCATTTACTGGAAAAATCGTTTGTCAGGAATCTCAAAATTGCCTGAAATTCAGTAAACATTACGTAATGCTCAGCAATCCCAGCTAGATCTAAAAGTCATCGTATAAAATTGCAAAAAAAAGGCATTGTTTCCTTCAATCTTTCGTTCGGTCAAGGGTCTTCCGCTTTTTTTTTCAATCTCGACGTTCGTTAAATAAGCGTAAATAATAGAATAATGATTATGGTTTTATTCGGGCATCCGGGTGGCTGCTACCCGCGGATTACAACGCTGCCTATCAACATCAGCGTTGTCTAGCCGACTGCTCGCTCACTTTCCGTGCCATACTTGAGCTCGGTCCGACACCTTCTTGACTAAAAACGACTTTACAACACCGGTGCGGCGGCGCAAGCTCGCGGGAATTTATTCATCCGAGCTTTTGCAAGGGCAAGAGGAGTGCTGCATGTATTTATAACAATAACTTGTGGGAATAGACGAGACATGGCCGGGATTCGTTGTTACGGCTTGTCGCGCTGTGCCCGCGTACATACCTACCTCTATATGGAATTTCGCCAGCCAGCTCGGCTCTCGCACCTGGCCATACCAGGAGGACAAGCTCGGTCTCAACCGTTCACCGATTCACACACCGAACGGCCGAAACACCGCGGCCACTAATAACGCCAATTATGACCAACTTGTTCGGGAGATAAAGCGTCCACTAACCGTATAGACGTACGCTACACAAGTTCGTTTCCACTTTAATGAAGCCACCGGCCAACATTCGGCATAACTAAATTAAACGTATGCTCGTTCCACGAAATGGCTTGTAATATTATCATTTACACTAATTACACAACGAGTTACACGCCGTTTTATCGTCTAATTAACCCACCGTGCGCATACTTATTAAGTCAATCGGAACGCGATGATTGAATTCGTATTCCGATTCGACGTTGTTATTGTACTACGTGTTGCGTTTTCAAAACAGCTCTCGAATTTATATGTTGTTACAGCGTTCCCGGATCAACACTCTGTTTATAATACGCCGATCCGAATCCCATCTACACCGCTATTTGTCAGAAAATCTCTGAAGCGATAAGCGGTTGCGACGATTTTTCGGGTTTATTTTTTTCGGGTTTTAAAGCCTTCGTGGCAGAAGGCTCTACTTATATATACGTACCCTTTTGAGGGTAGCTGGGCTGAGGCAAAAGAAATGAGAAAACTTGCACATAAACGGTGGGCCTTTGTACTGCGGGGTAATTTCTTTTTTTTTCCCCTCTATTTTTCGATCTTTTTCCGTTTTCTTTTTTCGTTCTCTCTTTTTTTGTAAACTTTATTTTTACTACGCTACAGCGAGCCTCAGGTTATGAGCCACCTTTTCATACATGTACGTACATGCAGAAGCCTTAGCTTCATATATATATCTATATATATAATGCCGAGACTATTGTATAATGCAATGCAAAGCGAGAGTATAAGTGGTAGTCGAGTAAACGCTCTGCTGCGTCCTCGTTGAAAATACACAGCAGAAACGATATATACATGTACATAATATATATGTGGAGCTAAAAGGGCAAAGAGTGGCCTTAAACCGCGGTGCTAATTGATCGAGGAGGAATATTTTTTTTTATTTTGCCACTTTTTTTTCACCTTGACCTAAATCCGCGGTGGATTTTTGCCCTTTTGGTACAACTTAAAATGTTTTTCTCCATTGCACAAACGACCGATGGATTACGAACACGCGCGTGCTGTTATTATTTACACTTTCAGCTCGTGGTTGTTGCGATCGTCTCGCGAGAAACGAGAGCTCTTAATTACAATAAACCCACGTTCCCCCCAATGACTCATTGTCAAGGTAAACGTTGCCATTGAATATTATTATAATATATGGGACGCGCCTTACAGCTTCAGCTTTGAACGTGATTACGGTTGAATTCAAGTGAAACGATGCGAGGACGAAACGAGGCGCTTGTATAGTTGATATTCAGGTCTTTCGAAGTTGGGAATAGACGAAGTGCCTTGTATTTTCTTTTTTTTTACTACTATTCTTCCGCAGAACGTCAAGTTCGTGTGTGGTACGGGGTCGAATCACCTCGAGTTGAGGTAAAAAGTATTATATGTGTAACAGCTTCTAGGATATTTGTCATCCAACGAGTGGCAGATGCGTATGTGCGAGGAGACGACGCATCGTCGAAACGCGCTCGTTCAAAATCCATTTGCAACGCGTGTGGTTGGAAAAACTGGGCTCAACTATCCCTCTAATTATTTCACTCCTCGATTCGATCCTGTTCTTGATTTTTTAATTTTTTTTTTCTTCTTACTCTTTTCATTTCGAGGACGTTTATGTTTTTTCTCGTTCCAGAGTCAAGTCATTGAAACGATTCACCTACGTGTAAATTAGTAGCGCGTAAATTCATCTATTTTATCATTAGCGAAACGAGTATCATCGACTACTCGAGCAAAAATTGCGTCTCACTTCTCTTCAGTTTCTTGAAAACCGACAAACTTATTCAACGAGGTTGATCAACGTATGTAACGAGGTCGGAAACCGTATAATCCTGTGCTCTGCTCGAAGTATGTATTTTTTTCCCTTTTAACCGTATTACTACTGATGAAAAGAACTTTGCGCGAGAGTAATTTTGACGACGACGAAGTATTCGCGAATATTCAATTACCGGTTTGTTTTTAAAAGAAAATTTTTCACCTACATAGCGCGAAAGGAAACTGTTACTTCCACGTTATTTTGCATTATATTTCAACAGGAAATTCTAACTCTGCACCATTAGACTGAAATATCCGTATAATATACATTATATGGACGAAATTTATACGATGGGATGGAAAAATGTGAGCGAATATGACTTTGCCTGATGCGTCGCAGAACTCTCTCGTATCATAGTTTTCAAATTTTATCTGTCTACTCCGGTGATGAAAATGAACGTAAAATCTGGCGTGGTTGCACAGAACCTGTGCAATATAAATCGCAAGGTTATAAAACGACATGGGCGAGTACCGCTGCTGCTGTAGGACGTGAAACCTGTCGGTGATTTGAAAAATGGTGTGCAAAAAAAAAAATTCAAAACATCGTCGTTCCCCTTACCTGTTATTCCTGTTAAGTATGGAAACACAGGCCTCTGCGTATTGTACCTTATATGCCTGCGGAGACAGGGCAGCGGCAGCGGTGAAACCGACGCGTTACAACAACCTGCGTCTCTCCTACGATGACAATAAAACGCAGCGTCGGGCGTGCAGCTGCGGTATATGTATCCTGTTACAGATTACTTCATAATCAAATATCTAACAGACGCGATGGAATATCGTGACGGTGTGCACGTAAGGCGTAGAGCAGCGAAAAAAAAGCAGCCCCCTGAATCGATGGGAATACAATATTGCGTATATCTATAAATTTTTTAACATGGCAAGACTACTTCCTTTTTAGAATATCGCGTGGGCGTTGCTGCTGCTGCTGCTTCTGCTGCTGCGGCGGTTGCTGTATAGAAAATTAACTTCCCATGGAACTCGGCCTCTCAAGATTGCCTCCTGAGCGATAATCAAACTTGGTTCGGCTACGATAAACCGACGCGGTGTACTCGCCGCCGGCCGTGTGATATTTGTCATTGATGCACTGTTATTGCTGGACTTTCGTGGCCGTGATCCAGGAATTGTTAAATGGTAACGAGTACATTGTTTTCGCTTATCTTGATCGGTATACTTTCGTCGTTGCGGTGGTGGTATAATAGCGGCACTTTTAAAGTCCGTGACAATTAAATGTTATATACATTAGACCGTATCAACAAAAAACGACGATTTTTTTTTCAAAATTCAAGTCGAAAATATTGTTCGAAATGACGAAAAAACAACGCTGTTCAAGTTTCAGCTCTTAATATTAATATTTAGAGGTGCCTCGTCGCGATTTTCCATTTCCCATTTAAATAACGTGGCGATGATTTGTTTGTAATATGGAAAAAAACGCTCTTCAAAAAAGATCTCTTGTCATTTTGTGATAAATCTACTCTTTCGAAAGTTATGTAAAGTCCTTAAATATCGTTTATAATTTATATGCATAAAGAATATCAGTTATATTCAAGATTTTGTTGTATAGATGAACAGTAAACGGGGTTTAAAAGAAATTTGAATGTTCTCTGAATTCTGGGAATAACGTGATAAGCCTTAAAAGTCTTTCTAATCGCCTTTTTTCGATTTTGCGTGGGTTTCATTTACCCTTTTCATCCGACTGTTAAACACGAATGCAGATATAATTTTGAGACCTCGAGGGACGAAGAAGGCACGGATGCTGAAAGCGGGGGAGAATTTGTTTCCTCGATTCTTTTGCGGGGCAAAGCCGGATCTTTGCCTTTCCGGATTATTTTTATTCATTCAGAGTCAAAATATCACAGAGTTTCCATTTTACGCGGACCTTGAAAGCTCTTTTCAGAAATTTTTTTCCGCGAATTTTAATTAATTCAGCCCGGCGTATAAATATGAGAATGGTATCAAATTCCGCGCCAAAGTATTATACATTATGTAAGCCGGGAACGCGATCTGGTTGGCTCGCAAATTACGTTGTTGCACGTTATAATTATACGTATGTCCGACAGATAATACTCGACTTCCAAACACTCGACGTGCAGGCTAATGCCCACCTATCCGAACCTGTTGACTCATTCCTGTTCGTAATTCTCGTTAGAAAGTGACGTTTGCTACCCGATAAGTATTCCTTCTGCTCGACGAAACACGCGCGTCGTAAGGCGAACTCGGTGTAGGTATCGGTACTTGCGGTAACACGATGCACGCTGTGCTGGAAAATTGCGCGGCTCCGTTTCCTACTGCGGCGTATCATCATTTTATAAAATTCGGTGCATCGGAACAACGCGCGATGTCGCAACATGGATATCCGTACGATTTCATTGGCACTCGGTAAGGAAGTCGCGAATATTCATTTCGAGATTTGATTTCGTTATACACTCTGAAACTTTATCAAATGGTGGCGCAGCAACAAAAAATATTGTTGAAAATATCGAGAGGTTGCGCATTTCTAATCCTCTGTAGCTCTGTTTTTACTCTGTTTACATCTCTTATATACCTATAACAATTAGATAATTCTTCGGATAGATTAGGCGACATGCATGATTCATCGTTGACCAGCGATCTTGGTCTAGAGTCTCGGTAAGATCCGGCCCTAGAATTGTGCGGTACGATTGGAAGTCGTAAAAAGGAATATCGACCATCCGTAAAATGGTTATACGCGCTCAATAAGTACAAGAAAACAGGGCATAAAGTGTAACTAAAGGCGTAATAAAGTATACGTTATTGGGCCAATTATGAGAGCCTGTAGATAAGATAGAGCTACGTGTACCATTCGCTCGACCATTCGTATTATATAGTATATGTTACGTTTACGCTAGTGCTTGCACCGCCGGCACACATGTAATCTCCGTAGTAGTAACTTATCACACTGTTCTCGAACAGATGGAAATTTGAATAGCATATAATATAATGCACATTATTCGAACCCATTTGGGCAGTCTGCCGTGCTTTACGCGTTATCAAAGTTATAGATGTAGACTTGTCGAACGGACGAGCAATTCGAATAACGACGTTTGTCTGCGGTAATGTACAGGTTTTGATTGCCGGGGTCATCTGCCGATTATTTAGACAAAATAAAAAACAAAGAACCTTCTACCGATTAAGATAAGAGAAAAATTTTGATTCTTAATGTATTATGCATGAATTTTTTCTACTAGAATTCAAAGATACATGACCATCGAAATCGAACCAACGATCAATTTCGGACCTTATGAAAATCTGGAATGGTGTTGTAATCGATGATATGTGCAACTACCGTTGATAATTGCTGATGATTGATACCTTGATACGAGTTTGAAAAAGATGGAACCGATTCGTTGCACAGGATCATTGACATTGTTCTTAGGTTCGAAGAACAGAGTTACACAGTAATTAAATACCGCGTGGTCGACACAACGATCGAATGCATATTTCAATTGTTCGACAAAGTCACTCTACACACATCGATCCTCTGACTCTGGAATATTTTTGAGCGGATGAAGAGGCTTTATTTATTCCTCTTTCTATATACCTAATAACAGATCCGCGGTTGATTGCGAGGATTGTTGGCCTACGTACCCCGTTGTTTCTGTGTAATGCCCGCCCGTGTACCGACATATGAATTTCCTTGTTTCACTGTCAGGCTGTAATATACGCGTATACTCGTAGATAATGATCGTTACGGTGAATTGCAATTACACGATTGAGACTGGCAGATAACAAACCTTGCTCGATAGCTACGCAGGTATACATGTATCCAGTTATGTATCGCGTATACGGATCTATCGACGACTTATGTATTACATGTAACATATAAATACAGGTACAACACTCAGAGACTTCAGGGAGCATAAATGCAGCGATCCGAAACGAATTTAGCCTGCAGATCATGCGGAATATGTACCTACGGCTATTTTCATGCCGTTAATGATCTCCAGACTTTCGAACTCCTCACCTTTTCACGAACTCCCGCAAAACAGTTAATTACTACTTTTGCGCCGCATTTCTGTACTTATTATAGTGCATTTGGAAGAACGGCACGTGCAATTTATCTAATTTTCTTCTCGAACACTCGTTACTCATCCTCTGAAAAACTAAACACTGACGTTTCGTTTCTTTCATCTTTGCCAGAACAATTCATAGTAAAAAATTATAAAAGGACTAACATGGCTTACTTGTAGGTACTGCAGAAAAATCGTATTCAACGAGTGTGCGTTGGGTGAAGTTTTAGTATTAATTTTGGTATCCAGCATGATGATTCAAAGTTAAGGGATAGCTTAAGACGCGTCCCGTTTAGGCTTAGTAAAGATTGATTGCTTGTCATTATCGATTGAAGCTTTTTTTTTTGGAAATTGAAATTTTTTTCGGGTAAAAAGATCGTGTTGCGACGTTGAGCGATCTTCGTCGTTAAATCCGCGATGACGAATGCGTGATAGCAGGTCTTTATACTTATGTATAGAAATGTTTACGTAGTTAACTATTTACATAGCACGTGCGGAATGCTAACACTTTCGTGAAATGCGATAATAATATTAAAAACCAACGACAGTTTCGATGACGTGGTTGTTTTTAATATCGATGAAAATATTTCATTCGTTTCATACCATCGGGTTGTAATAAAAGCTGAGTAACCGCGTTTAGTATTATCAATTGAACAAACGCGTTTTGAATTCCCCGTGTAGAGCAGCTGCCATGCTCGCAGATTACGTCACGGTTTGCGTGATCGTAAAATATAAACTATTGTACGTATGCGTATACATACGTACCACGTCGAAATTGATTAGAATTTATAAACTCGACAATTGGCTAAATGTTAACGCGTCGCGCCCGTGTTGCCTCGAAGTTTCAAACTTTACGATGTAGGTACACGATTTTCTTCGAGATCGTATTTGACTCGTCGCATATATTCCCGTATATACCGCGTAAGATATATTTAGAGGAGTTTACGGAGACCCTGGTAATCACGTATAAACAAATAATGTTCCTCTTCTCTAACGGTTTCTCGTTTGCTTCGCGAGCAGCAGCACCTGGGATCCGGGAATATTCGAAGAGTAGCTCCCTCGAGATTCGAAACGTTACATAGGTAGATTCTGGCCCCCTTAATTAACCCTAATTAGCCGCAATTAGCAATGCGGTCGCATGCATTATATCGCCCATACTTACGCACACGTCGGTACAACATCGTTGGCGGTATAAATCGTACAATATAGGCTGCCTACCGGAGGTTGAAGAAGCACAGCTGGGCTTCAATTCGGTACAATGTAACGTCTGCAGATATGAAAAATAAATTTCCTCTCGACGAGAGTCGCCATTCTTTCCACGAAGATCTGTCAACTACAAACAAAAAAAAAAAACATCCTCGGACATCATTTTTCTCTGGCAAGAATACAGATACACCAATACTTTCCCATTTCACATGGATGGAAGTTGACAGTTCCTTAAAACTTCAATGGAACTCGACAATGTCTTCGACATCGCCATTATTTTCAATTCTTCACTCTGGAACTTGTGTTTTATTTCGCCCAAAGGTTTAGCTCCAGGTCACTGGTCAACGAAGCTGAATCTATGAGCCAAACGTGTTAAATTTTTTATTAATACAAAAAATGCAGTCCAGTTTTATTCTAATAATTCTACAAAAAATACTGGGAGTCCAAGGTGTATCGCAAAATTTTTATTATCGGACTTTGCTACCTTGTGCGAACGAGCATTGGAACGTTTTTCTGCCAGCTTCAGTCCCGTCACCGATTGGTCGAGTCATACTGTTTTTGTTATTTCGAAATGCTAACGGCGTCGCGAGGAGGAGGTGCATGGCGCCGAGCAGCCGAGGTTCCGCAGGTCGAAAGACTCTCTCGCCTCTCCTTCGGCGAACACCTGTACACCTACACGCGGCGTAGGTGGTGGGTGGCAGGGGCGTGCGCCGTTCGGTGTGCACCAGGAGGTGGCCGCGGTGCAATATCGACCACCCGAAGCCTTGACTCCTAGTGACCCACTCCCCCGCGCGGCGGCTCATCTTATGATGATTATCCGGGTGTATGCCTGCGAGCGCCGTCCCGTTTCTACACTCCGCCCCCTTCTTTACCCATTCCGCACCTGTAACAGAAGCTGCTGAAAAATGCTGCCTCGATTTCTTTTACCAAGAGCCAACTTGCGGAGACTTCGCGGTGTGGAGAGAAACCGCTTAAGCGCGCTCCCTTGATGTCGTTGCAAAAACCGTCGATGGGTTGGAAGAGCGAAGAGAGATAACGGTTGGAAGAGCAATCTGAGGACATCGGTAAAGATGCTGTAGGTATAGTTGGAACTTGGGGAAAGCTTGGTGGGGTGCGCAGTGCGACTTTTCAACATGAAAGAAATCGCGCGCGGTTTTCCTTCGCGTCAATGGAAGCGATCGATCACGACCCTTTACGCTATTGTCTCTCTTTGTTTTTTTTACATCTTTCGACCGTGAGTTGCTGGTCAAGCGATTTGCAGGCACTGGTTACGTGGAGCGTACCTTCGACATTGACTTTATTGCTGTAACCGGCTTTTTGCTTCGTTCGCATCTACCGCTTCAAGTGTCAAAGTTATAGTGTTCGTACGGAGTTGTGCCGAGTTGATGTAGAGGATCTCTTACCGATCATCCCTCGTCGTTTGTTGGAAGGAAAGAAACGCTCGTCAATGAGAAACGAATCGAATCTGCGCCGAGTGGCTCACGTCTAAATGTGAAATGTTTAACTTACGGCATATTTGTGTGACTGTGTCATTCATTCGAGTGGTAAAGGCGCATGGTTGTGTGTAATTACGAGCATAACCGAGAGTTCTTCTATTATACCACAGCCTTCAACTTGACTCTGGAAGTGTATGTCCGTCTGCTCGCTCGCGGAACGTCGGTAATAAAACTGCACTACTGCAGGCTCGCGAGGATATCTTACGGTGAAGATTACTTCGCTGAGATCATCCGCCACGACGAGTCCATTGTTTTCAAATACACCATTGGCACGAGCGTCGGTTCAAGGCTCCGGGCTGTTTTCCTACGGACAGTCGAACCCTCTCGTCCTCGTATAAAAACCAGGAACGCCGTAAGCCTTTTAAACAAACTGCACCGATGGAGAGTTCAATTAGTAACTTGCACGCAGGTGCCACCCACCAGCATCTTCGTGTCGGTCGGCTGCATTACGTGCAGTTTATCTTTGCGCCGTTTCGCCAGATGTATGAAGGAAAGTGACGAGGCTCTACGATGATACTCGTGCCTAACAGCTGTTGGGCCTTGATTGACGGCCGAGATTCATCCGATTTCCACGCTCCGTTTCCTGGTGGTTGATGATACGCTCGTGGTTATACGAACACGAACATCCGATACAGCGAAACTAGGATAAACAACCGGCGATTTGATTCGGCGTCTGCGGAGCAATCGCGTGTGCGAAACACGGACGCGATGAAAGTTCTTTGAACGAGACGCGAACGTTTTCACTCGATAACGAGAAAGAACGGTATAAAATGCAACTGATCCGATTAATCCAACATGTGAACTGACCTCGACCGGAACCATTCGCACGACTACTCGTTTCCATCCAGCTGCAGATCCCTGTGAAATTAGCACGTCCTTGCTGCAGTTCAAGAAACTCTCCCGCGTTCAGCGTCCCGAAAAACAGGTCACGTGTACTATCGCAGGTGTGACGTTGAGGCAATAAACGGAGCATCGGAATGCGATCAATTGTCTCGCCGCAACAGGCCGAGCAACGCGGTTGTGGTCCTGCTGCAGGTCAAGTTCGATCACTTAGCATATATTATCTGCAGCACGGCACAGGTGATGATGTACAGTTAATCGAGCTCGCGTGAAGAACTAACGGATTTAATACTTGCCCGTGTAGCAGCGATTTGAATCTTCCACATGCGTCCGTGATTTTCCTCGATCTGAATATCGGTGATACTTTTATATCGTTATGCATGTCCGTGTGTGTGATCTTCACGGTCAAATTCAATTTAGTTCGTACCGTAGACTATTCCGATAAGCCGGTACCGACCCAATATCCTCGAAAGCAGAGTAAAAAGAAACAAAAACACAACCTGATGGTACAGATAGAACTACAGCTCTGTTATTAACAGGACCAATTGCTTATACTTTTTTAAATTCGACGAGGATAACTAACTCTTGGTTCAATGAAATTGCAAGGTATAGCGGCGACTGTCGTGTTATGCACCACTGAACTATCTCATTTATTCTGAATAAAAATCACACTCGACTGCAACCGAGTCTGGTTAACACGTGCTGCAATACGCTGCAATAATTCTCTCTCCTCAGCGACGATATTTCACCATTACCGCATCTTCCTTCGTCAGAGGTTCGTTTGGTATCCTATTACAAACCCGGCACCCGCGACTTCCAACAAGCTCACACAAAGTCAATTAGGACAAGGCAACTGCGGAGTGGATAGTCTGTCCGCGTCTAAGGAACGATATATATATATATATATATATATATATATTCCTATTGTGGCAAAACAACCGCGACGAGAGATGCAAACTTCACAAGAGAAGAGAAACATGGCACCTCGGATTTTCAGATCTTCTCGCGACGCGAGGATCTAGCAGCCATATCAAGCTGGAACCGCCACATTCGAAAATCGAAAAATTTCCTATGGAATAATTAAGGGCTAATTAGATGCTAATTAAATGCTCTATTTTCGAATTAAATGCTCCGCGTTTTTTAAAAGAAACCTGTGGCGGTGCCAGCTTGACATAAACCTGGAACCGCCACACCGAAAAAAAACGGAAAACAGCTGAAATTTCGGAAAAGCGTTAGGGTCATAATTAAAGGCTAATTAAAGGCTCTTGGAATTGCTCATCTTTAAATTAATTGCTCGGTGTTTTTTAAAAAAAACCTGTGGCGGTGCCAGCTCGATATAAACCAGACTTGAAAAAAAACGGGAACGAGGTCAAATTTCAAAAAAGTGTAAGGGTCATAATTAAAGGCTAATTAGAGGCTCCCGGAAAAACACCCGCTCGAATTAAGTGCTCCACCCCCGAGGGGTGGAAACCACCCAAAAACTAGAAAAATCCGTGTAACTCTTGGACGGAACAACTTACAGAGTTCGTTCGAGTGTTAAAATTACTCCAGAATTAGAGGCTCCCGGAAAACCACCCGCTCGAATTAAGTGCTCCACCCCCGAGGGGTGGAAACCACCCAAAAACTAGAAAAATCCGTGTAACTCTTGGACGGAACAACTTACAGAGTTCGTTCGAGTGTTAAAATTACTCCAGAATTAGAGGCTCCCGGAAAACCACCCGCTCGAATTAAGTGCTCCACCCCCGAGGGGTGGAAACCACCCAAAAACTAGAAAAATCCGTGTAACTCTTGGACGGAACAACTTACAGAGTTCATTCGAGTGTTAAAATTACTCCAGAATTAGAGGCTCCCGGAAAACCACCCGCTCGAATTAAGTGCTCCACCCCCGAGGGGTGGAAACCACCCAAAAACTAGAAAAATCCGTGTAACTCTTGGACGGAACAACTTACAGAGTTCGTTCGAGTGTTAAAATTACTCCAGAATTAGAGGCTCCCGGAAAACCACCCGCTCGAATTAAGTGCTCCACCCCCGAGGGGTGGAAACCACCCAAAAACTAGAAAAATCCGTGTAACTCTTGGACGGAACAACTTACAGAGTTCGTTCGAGTGTTAAAATTACTCCAGAATTAGAGGCTCCCGGAAAACCACCCGCTCGAATTAAGTGCTCCACCCCCGAGGGGTGGAAACCACCCAAAAATTAGAAAAATCTGTGTAACTCTTGGACGGAACAACTTACAGAGTTCGTTCGAGTGTTAAAATTACTCCAGAATTAGAGGCTCCCGGAAAACCACCCGCTCGAATTAAGTGCTCCACCCCCGAGGGGTGGAAACCACCCAAAAACTAGAAAAATCCGTGTAACTCTTGGACGGAACAACTTACAGAGTTCGTTCGAGTGTTAAAATTACTCCAGAATTAAAGGCTCTTGGAATTGCTCATCTTTAAATTAAATGCTCCGCGTTTTTTAAAAAAAACCTGTGGCGGTGCCAGCTCGATATAAACCAGACTTGAAAAAAAACGGGAACGAGGTCAAATTTCGAAAAAGTGTAAGGGTCATAATTAAAGGCTAATTAGAGGCTCCCGGAAAACCACCCGCTCGAATTAAGTGCTCCACCCCCGAGGGGTGGAAACCACCGAAAAACTAGAAAAATCTGTGTAACTCTTGGACGGAACAACTTACAGAGTTCGTTCGAGTGTTAAAATTACTCCAGAATTAGAGGCTCCCGGAAAACCACCCGCTCGAATTAAGTGCTCCACCCCCGAGGGGTGGAAACCACCCAAAAACTAGAAAAATCCGTGTAACTCTTGGACGGAACAACTTACAGAGTTCGTTCGAGTGTTAAAATTACTCCAGAATTAAAGGCTCTTGGAATTGCTCATCTTTAAATTAAATGCTCCGCGTTTTTTAAAAAAAACCTGTGGCGGTGCCAGCTCGATATAAACCAGACTTGAAAAAAAACGGGAACGAGGTCAAATTTCGAAAAAGTGTAAGGGTCATAATTAAAGGCTAATTAGAGGCTCCCGGAAAACCACCCGCTCGAATTAAGTGCTCCACCCCCGAGGGGTGGAAACCACCGAAAAACTAGAAAAATCTGTGTAACTCTTGGACGGAACAACTTACAGAGTTCGTTCGAGTGTTAAAATTACTCCAGAATTAGAGGCTCCCGGAAAACCACCCGCTCGAATTAAGTGCTCCACCCCCGAGGGGTGGAAACCACCCAAAAACTAGAAAAATCCGTGTAACTCTTGGACGGAACAACTTACAGAGTTCGTTCGAGTGTTAAAATTACTCCAGAATTAGAGGCTCCCGGAAAACCACCCGCTCGAATTAAGTGCTCCACCCCCGAGGGGTGGAAACCACCCAAAAACTAGAAAAATCCGTGTAACTCTTGGACGGAACAACTTACAGAGTTCGTTCGAGTGTTAAAATTACTCCAGAATTAGAGGCTCCCGGAAAACCACCCGCTCGAATTAAGTGCTCCACCCCCGAGGGGTGGAAACCACCCAAAAATTAGAAAAATCTGTGTAACTCTTGGACGGAACAACTTACAGAGTTCGTTCGAGTGTTAAAATTACTCCAGAATTAAAGGCTCTTGGAATTGCTCATCTTTAAATTAAATGCTCCGCGTTTTTTAAAAAAAACCTGTGGCGGTGCCAGCTCGATATAAACCAGACTTGAAAAAAAACGGGAACGAGGTCAAATTTCGAAAAAGTGTAAGGGTCATAATTAAAGGCTAATTAGAGGCTCCCGGAAAACCACCCGCTCGAATTAAGTGCTCCACCCCCGAGGGGTGGAAACCACCGAAAAACTAGAAAAATCTGTGTAACTCTTGGACGGAACAACTTACAGAGTTCGTTCGAGTGTTAAAATTACTCCAGAATTAGAGGCTCCCGGAAAACCACCCGCTCGAATTAAGTGCTCCACCCCCGAGGGGTGGAAACCACCCAAAAACTAGAAAAATCCGTGTAACTCTTGGACGGAACAACTTACAGAGTTCGTTCGAGTGTTAAAATTACTCCAGAATTAGAGGCTCCCGGAAAACCACCCGCTCGAATTAAGTGCTCCACCCCCGAGGGGTGGAAACCACCCAAAAACTAGAAAAATCCGTGTAACTCTTGGACGGAACAACTTACAGAGTTCGTTCGAGTGTTAAAATTACTCCAGAATTAGAGGCTCCCGGAAAACCACCCGCTCGAATTAAGTGCTCCACCCCCGAGGGGTGGAAACCACCCAAAAATTAGAAAAATCTGTGTAACTCTTGGACGGAACAACTTACAGAGTTCGTTCGAGTGTTAAAATTACTCCAGAATTAGAGGCTCCCGGAAAACCACCCGCTCGAATTAAGTGCTCCACCCCCGAGGGGTGGAAACCACCCAAAAACTAGAAAAATCCGTGTAACTCTTGGACGGAACAACTTACAGAGTTCGTTCGAGTGTTAAAATTACTCCAGAATTAAAGGCTCTTGGAATTGCTCATCTTTAAATTAAATGCTCCGCGTTTTTTAAAAAAAACCTGTGGCGGTGCCAGCTCGATATAAACCAGACTTGAAAAAAAACGGGAACGAGGTCAAATTTCGAAAAAGTGTAAGGGTCATAATTAAAGGCTAATTAGAGGCTCCCGGAAAACCACCCGCTCGAATTAAGTGCTCCACCCCTGAGGGGTGGAAACCACCGAAAAACTAGAAAAATCTGTGTAACTCTTGGACGGAACAACTTACAGAGTTCGTTCGAGTGTTAAAATTACTCCAGAATTAGAGGCTCCCGGAAAACCACCCGCTCGAATTAAGTGCTCCACCCCCGAGGGGTGGAAACCACCCAAAAACTAGAAAAATCCGTGTAACTCTTGGACGGAACAACTTACAGAGTTCGTTCGAGTGTTAAAATTACTCCAGAATTAGAGGCTCCCGGAAAACCACCCGCTCGAATTAAGTGCTCCACCCCCGAGGGGTGGAAACCACCCAAAAACTAGAAAAATCCGTGTAACTCTTGGACGGAACAACTTACAGAGTTCGTTCGAGTGTTAAAATTACTCCAGAATTAGAGGCTCCCGGAAAACCACCCGCTCGAATTAAGTGCTCCACCCCCGAGGGGTGGAAACCACCCAAAAACTAGAAAAATCCGTGTAACTCTTGGACGGAACAACTTACAGAGTTCGTTCGAGTGTTAAAATTACTCCAGAATTAGAGGCTCCCGGAAAACCACCCGCTCGAATTAAGTGCTCCACCCCCGAGGGGTGGAAACCACCCAAAAACTAGAAAAATCCGTGTAACTCTTGGACGGAACAACTTACAGAGTTCGTTCGAGTGTTAAAATTACTCCAGAATTAGAGGCTCCCGGAAAACCACCCGCTCGAATTAAGTGCTCCACCCCCGAGGGGTGGAAACCACCCAAAAATTAGAAAAATCTGTGTAACTCTTGGACGGAACAACTTACAGAGTTCGTTCGAGTGTTAAAATTACTCCAGAATTAGAGGCTCCCGGAAAACCACCCGCTCGAATTAAGTGCTCCACCCCCGAGGGGTGGAAACCACCCAAAAACTAGAAAAATCCGTGTAACTCTTGGACGGAACAACTTACAGAGTTCGTTCGAGTGTTAAAATTACTCCAGAATTAGAGGCTCCCGGAAAACCACCCGCTCGAATTAAGTGCTCCACCCCCGAGGGGTGGAAACCACCCAAAAACTAGAAAAATCCGTGTAACTCTTGGACGGAACAACTTACAGAGTTCGTTCGAGTGTTAAAATTACTCCAGAATTAGAGGCTCCCGGAAAACCACCCGCTCGAATTAAGTGCTCCACCCCCGAGGGGTGGAAACCACCCAAAAACTAGAAAAATCCGTGTAACTCTTGGACGGAACAACTTACAGAGTTCGTTCGAGTGTTAAAATTACTCCAGAATTAGAGGCTCCCGGAAAACCACCCGCTCGAATTAAGTGCTCCACCCCCGAGGGGTGGAAACCACCCAAAAACTAGAAAAATCGGTGTAACTCTGGACGCAACAACTCACAGGCTCTCTAGAGGCACCAAAAGGACTCTTTAGTCAACGGCTTCCGATGCACCGCCCTTACAAATCGAATGCTTCACAGTCCACTCACAAGGGTGTGATTGACACACGAATTACATGAATCAACGGAGCAGTTGGATGGAACAGGAACCAGGATTTTCAATGGGAAAAAAATGCTCGTCTCGCGTGAATTCGTTACGCAATTTTTGTGTCTTGTACTCTGATTTCAGCATTGTCACCAACGAACGTTATCCTAGCGCAAATGAATTATTGTTCTTGCAGTTATTGTTTTCAGTTTTCGGAATTGCAGGTGAGTGATGGAGATTATTTTGCATGTACCTTTCTTCACACTATAAAAATTATTCGTCACCGCCATCGTCGTCACCATCACAGGAACTCAGCCCTATCTTTTTTTTGGACTCTATCCACAAAGATAGACACAATGGTCTCAATTGTGCTACAGGCTTGAGAAAGTGAGTGCGTAATATAAAGAAAACTGTTACTCCAAATTTCAAATCTTCAGAAGCTGGCAATATTCTTTATGGCTTACGAGTCAACGACAGCCGGGTCGTTTTGGCAACATCAATTTAATTAATGAATCATCCGTGTAACATATAATAGGAATATGAACATCCTCCAATGCACCGCCATGACGAGGGCTTACGGGAGAGCTTGATTCACGATAAAAAAATTAACAAAAAAAAAATTCATAGTTACATATGCGAAAGTTTTTGTACACATTGATTGAAACATAAGAATTTCACAAAATATCTTCTTCCGCCTGAATTTCACGACAGAACTCGTTTCCTACCCATATAAGCAGGCGTAAAAAAATCTAAGAAAATTTGTATTTCCAAGGATGAAATTAATTGCGATATTTACTTTTTTTTAGAATAACAAACGGAAAAAGAATAGTGTTTTATCTATAAAATACAACGACGGTCGTCCAGGACTGTGAAACTGGGCTGGGCATGTGGCACGTGAGTGACGAGGCGACAACGCCGCACATCTCTACCTGCCTTAAAGACGATCGTTGTTGTTCTGAATTATTGGAAGACTATCATAAAGTTGTTTTTTTCATGTTATACATTTATTCAGTGAATAAATTCAAATTCTGGCGGATAGTTGTAATAGATCTTTTACCGTAAGAATCGAGACTCAAATATACGGGTGAAATTCGCAAAATTCCACCACTTATGTGGGTGGAACAGTTTTTTAGCTGTAATTGTAACCCTCCTGTAACTCCCCGTCGTGGTGGTGCGTTAGAGGTTGTTCATATTACTATCAGGGTAGAGCCCTTACGCGGATCTCGGGGTGCGCATAAGGCATTTATCCAGCGATAAAAAAATGAAAATAAAAAAAAAAGGTAGCGACAGACCGAGAAAACCGGGAATAGTCAAGGAATATCATCTATCGGGAAAAGTTAGATAATTATGATGAACCATAGGAAAAAACGTACTTTTTTCGTGAATCCTTCTGCATACTTCTGCAGCAGGGCTTCGTAATTTCAGTTCAGCCAACTTTCGGAAATGGTATCGTTGAATTTCTAATCAGTTGTGTGAAACAGAGAACTACTATTTGTTTTTTAGATCCAAATTTATATATTTAAGGTAAACAACTTTGAGAGCTTTGGGTCGTGAAAACTGCTCACCATTGTCTAAGTTTCGTATTAAAAAGTTCGGAAATTCTGCATCTTTTGACGGGAAAAGTCAAGGATGTTCATTTGAGCAAAATTGTCGCCACCCTGGCTGTCATATGTTACACGGATTACTCATACAAAAAAAATGAAGCTCGTGAAAATGGTATAGTGAAATTTGTTGTCAACTCCCGGGCTTCTAGTGCGCCACTATGCAGCGAGAAGAGTGCGTAGAGTAGATATCGAGCCTGCGTACTCTTAAAAGAAACGGGCCTGCGAGTAGGTTTGCCGGACGTCCGGCTTTAGCCGGATATGTTTGGGTTTTTACGATCATATCCGGCCAAATATTCACGTATCCGGTCTGTCCGGCTTCTGTTAGACTTTTTGTCAGTTTTACTTGTCGCATGCATCTGCAGATGAAGCGCCTGCAGAGCGAGCGAAGCAATGCGGCATATGCCGATTCACGGCAACGGCTCACCTTTATGTTTGTACTACTCGCAGCAGGTTTTGTTTTTAGTCGGCGGTAAGAACGCGTGGTGTGCTCAGCCTATGCATTTTGAACATCAGTCAGCGGTAACCGTATTTTTAGTGAGTTAGTTTTAAATTAATACCAAATGATGATGGGACTAATTATTGACGGCTGCTAGTTATACTGGTTAATTTTGGAACAAAACTGTGACTTATGAGTACTCAGCAATGTCCACGGCCACTTACAAAGCTGCAGCCACCACTGCTTACGGGGCGGCGGGTAAACATTTTTAAACATTCAAAATACGTAATCGAATTGTTCTTCATTATGAAAGTTATGTCCAGCCTTGAAAACGTATGTCTGGCTTGAAAAAAGGTACGCTTGGTTACTAAAAAAATATATGTCCGGCTTTTAGGCCAAAATGTCCGGCCAAATATAGCGCCGAGTCCGGCTTTTGTATTATAGGGTTGGCAACCCTACCTGCGAGTCGACTCTGGGCTTTGGCGAGAGCTGTGCTAGGTGCGCGCACTTGACCGCTCTCACAAACAAAAGGTCCGGCAACACGTGTCGAGCATGCCGCCGCGCCAGTGAGACAAAATATCGGTTCGGCAAGAACGTTATACAACTGTGAGACCGTTTGAAGCGTCTTAGTGGTACAATCGAATCGATAAAAGCGCGGATTTCTTAACTGCATTCGCCACGTAATAATATTCTCCGGACATCATTCGTACTCTTACAGGGGGATATTTGTTTGTCACCCCGGGGAGGGGGGGTTATTTCGGTGAATCATTCTGCGTGTAAGTGAAAAACGTTTAGTGAAACGTATTGTGTGTCAACGAGAGTAAGGCTTCAAAGACCGACGCAGAGTGCTGAGCTGTATTGAAGGTAAAGTAAACAAAGAGTTCTGTTATGAAGGATTAGTGAAGTGAATGTGCGTCCCAAATTCCAGCTGAGAATATTCAAAACTGAAGGACAGAAGGATAAATCGAGTAAATCCTGGTGGGAGTGAAAGTATAGAAAGATTGATAAATAGAAGGGCCACAATATCGAATCTTTAAAAAAGCAAAAATATCTATTGTAGAATTTAAAAAATGTGGAAAATCCAATTATGGAGAATTGAAAAAATCAAAAGAACAGAATGAAGAATGTCAAAACGTACAATCGTCAGAATTCGTCTCGATAATAAAAAATCATACCCAGATTCTTGAGTTTGCTTTCTATCTTTTGATCTTTCTATATTTTGCCTCTGTATTTCGACTTTCTATATTTTCAATTTTATATACTTGGACTTTACTTGGATATGTTTCGATTATTCTATGAATGAGATTTTCGCGTCTTTGAAAACTCGATCTCCTTGTCCTTCTATGAATCGGCTATTCTATTTTCTTACTCCCACCCAAATAACTTGAGATGGTTTAATTTGAATTTTTTTATGGTTTATTATTGTATTTAAAATATATAAGCATGTGAAGTCTGGCTTGACATCGACTGGATAACCTCTGCGATTTATTCCTAGTATCATCGAACCTCTCGTACACTCCAGCTGGCCTCACCGCAATTGTCGTGTAATGACCGGTACCCAGAACAGGTGATTGTTCCATGTCAGCGGAACGTCGAGTGGTTGCCGGTGTGAAGTCGATCACGCTAATTAAACGGAAACAGGACAAATCTCTGTTTAACGGATCAACAAAACATTTTGGGATCTCGTCTAACGTAACCGAGCCGACATCGTCATCCATTTCAAACATGAGGAATGGTCCTATGGGCATAAAATGAAGGTAAAGGTAATTCTTACAACAAAATTCTGATGATATAGTAACATACTGGATGTTTTTTCGAATTTGTAGAAGAGCGGAGAGAAGAGAGAGAGAGAAAGAGAAAAGCGTTTATTAAAAATGTCCTGGAGCAATGTGCCCCCTAAGGACAACAGAAATGCACTGAACATGTACAGCTCTCGGTGAAAGAAAAAAAAAGGAATAGGAGAGAGGGGAGCCGGGAGAGGGGTGAGGTGAGAGAAGAGGGAAGAGTTAGGAGAGAAGAGAGAAGAGAGAAGAGAGTAGAGAGAAGAGAGAAGAGCGAAGAGCGAAAAGAAAAGCAAGCACAGAGAAGAAAATGGTAGAATCTAAAAAATAAGAAAATTGATGCATCAAAATTAAAACTAACCAGTAGTGGTATATTGGTGGGTCGTGGGTGCACCGCATTTTGCACATGTTCCCCGATTTCTATTCTCACGGAGTTTGGTGAGAATGTCCTCGAATATGTAGGGATCGAGTAATTCTTTGCGACCGATTATTAGCGTGCGCAGCTGTTTGTTAACAAACTCGCATCCCTGGGAGCACGGTGAAATTTCTCGAATGCTTGGTGTATTTACAAATATCCTGCCAACCAAGTAACAGACATTTGTTTCGCAATCAATTAATCGATTGCTTCCAAATGACTGAACAGATCTGTGTATCTCTATCAAGATGTTAGCTCTCAGTTGATAGGAATGCGCTCGCAAACCATGGTGCATTATATCCATCACCAAATCAAAAAGCGGATTCCGACTTTGTAAGCTGCTTACAGCTTCTTCCACCTCTGGTCTGTCAAAGGCAGAAACAAGGACACCGTGCAAGACACTGTCGAAGGCACAGGTCCTGATGAACGAATATTGTTCCTTGCCAACCTTTGAGGCCTGCAGAAATAATACATGACTTATAAAAATCAACGATAACAACAGCATTCAAATCAAAATAACCTAGTAATGAATTGTTAAAAAGTTCGTTTTCTTTATCCAGCTTGTCGTCGCGCCGTAATTTTTGGTCATTCAATTATGAGGGTCGTGGCAGGCTTAATCATTCCTCAATTTGCGCGTGAGTCTGATTTCAGAATTTTAAAATCAAAAAGGGTTTCAAATTTCTTTGGATTTCACTAGCTTCGTAAGATATCAGCAGACTTCACAAGATTCTGGAGATTTCTAAGGATTTCAATGGATTCACGCAAAGGCTCACACCTGATTTTACAAGTAACCAACCCTTTGGGAGGATCAATGCATTACTAAAATTTCGAAGATGATTCTATTCCCAGTATACCTGCATCTTTATATTTTAGTTCGTAGCACAAATAATTCAGTATTACCTGGAGCGTTGTAGTATTTCCATTCTTAATGATCGGAATTTTTTGCAGTTTTTCACTCGATATGGCATCGAAGGTGGTGTGATTTTTATCCAAGTATCTGGATTTTTTGGATTTTATTGTCGCAGACACTAATCCGCCCCAGTCTTCGAATTCTCGAGAAGCGAGAATTTTAGTAGTGCCCTCAAGTTTGGTACAATCCAAGCATACCATGGATTCCTTCGCCGCTTTTGATGACTCCGGTTTAATAGAAGAGGAACACAGAGTACATGACTGAGCAATAATTTTTTTTACAGGTCGCGTTTGAGATGAAGACGCAGCTACGAGAACTTCATTGTTCTGTATTGACAACGAGCTAATTTCGGGATCTGCTCGCATTGCTGGTTGGAATTCAGAGAAACCATCCTGAGCTATATCGCTAGGAATAATATCGTGGCATTCAGATGAGTCATCTACGTTGGGAATATCAACATAAGAATCGTTGAAATTCATACTATCCTCCGCACTGTTTGCATTATCAACTGTTTTGGAGACGATGTTTGCGTGGACAATTTTAGTCCGACCATTGATATAGTTGATATGCTTGGCCACAAATACATCCGCCCTCAACGGCTTAGGATCATTCCTCAATAGGTGAGTTTTAATTATGCTAAACTCACTTTCCACCGATGCGCTTGTAGCAGGCACTCGGCCGTAGCCAAATTGGTCACGACATACACTCGACCATAATGGGAACCATCGAATATCTTTCAACAGGCGATCTGCAAACGCAGGTAAATAATGCGCATTATCGTGATCGCCCTCTTCAATTCTTGACACGCTTTTTACTTCTAGGTCAATGTCTCTACCCCATGACCACCAATAATTGACGACGTCAATGTCTTCAAAGATGTTTTTATCATCCGGGAGAGTTTCGATTGGCGGGCTATCGTCCTCTTCAAAAGCTTCCAACGACGGGTTGATGGTATTTTTTAGCCTCGATTTATGGTAATCACATTGTGACTGCTGACCAGAAGATAAGTTGCCGTCTGTCTCACATCGTGCCACCGTCAACAGCGATTTCAACATCTCGCTGGCAGAACGCATGTCGCGAACTTGTACAAATTGGCCTAATACCGCCATGTAAAAGACCTTCACTCGTCTCGAAGAATTTTTTAGAAAATCTGCGTACATTTTCATAAAATGAGCTACATCAAGTCTGATGTAACATTGTGGCAACGTAGAGGTATGATTACATGCGTTGGCATAATCCTCGATAGTCTTGTAGTCCGTGAAGACCCTAACCGCCGCACCTAATAACGCCTTGGATGAGTCACACACAACTTCTTTCGGGTATGCACCAGCTTGAGAAACCCACTCCGCTAACCAGTATGAAATTGCCACAGTAGTGTGCTTTTCGCTGAGCATTTGAGCAACTGAAAACTGTCCATTTCGATTATGTACTACACAGTGGTACAAAAAAATAGACTTGGATTTCGAACCATCGGTCCTTTCTATCGACTTTATAATGCTGCCAGTAGCGTCAATCAAAATGCAGGCTGGCTCTTCCTTTGCGTAGGCTCTATAGACATGGAGCTGATGGTTAGTCCAGTAAAAAAGGTGAAACGGGTCCATCCCGATGGCGTGAATCGTATTTTGCTCTGACCTCAGTTTCATAATTTGCAACGCTTGAATTGGGTCACGATGTAAGTACTGTGACAATGTATATTCATGCTTAGCATTAACCAAAGCACTTTTCTTGGGCAGGTGAGGAGGCTCGGAATCCCCTGATAACATCAACGTGTCAGCTTTTTCGGCACGGTATATTGTGGTTGATTTCGTGCACAATTCTTTAGCTATATCTCGTCGAATGGGCGCACGTAAGTATCGTTTACCACACTTTCCGGTGCCTTTCGTCACAATACATTCGAGACGAGTTTTGTCACTGGCAGTATCGATACCGTTGTCAATTTTGCACACTAGTTTCCCTCCACAATTGCAGGTACCTGTAAAACATCGAACGAAAATTAATAAGTACTATTACCAGGCCAAAAACGACCATTTTTGTACATTTAAGTTTTCAATTTGTTCAGTTATTATTTTTCTTACACAAAAAGTGAGTTATTATTTGTAGTTTAATGGTTTTATTAATTTTTTTTCGGTTTAATTTCACATATTATTAATTTTATTAATTTCACATACTTTTCTGTAGTTGTAGATTTGGATTATATAGTAAGTTGCATCTTTGATTATTAGTTTGCAGTTCAATGGTTCTATTAATTTTGTTTCAGTTTAGTTTTACACATTTGTTAATATTTTTAATTTCATATCCTTTTCTGTACTTGTAGGTTTAGATTATATAATTAGTTATATACTTTTTTATTATTTGTAGTTTAATGATTTCAATAATATTTTGTAGGTTGCCTGCTGATGATTTGCGAAGGACAATGCAACATGCAAAGTTGTCGCGCGGTAACGGTATATACAGGGTGTCCCTAAACTGGGACCCACGGATCAGCCAGCGTAATATCTAGCTAAAATCCAACCGAAAATTTCTTAACCGAAAGCTCGTCCGACGCATAGTTTTTTAGTTATAAGCGATAGCGCAAGGCCAATCCGAGTACAGCATTTCATCTCGATTTGCCGCCACGGAAATTGCCGTTTGTTAGTCTGGGTGAATTATTATTATTCGTTTACGAATTGAATATCAGCACTTCCTCGCTCTCACTTCTCACCCCTTCTCGGGAGCTGGCCGATATTGTTGCCGCGGTCCGCGGTACCGGCCGCACATACTCGGTTTATTTTTATTTTCACTCGTAAATGTGTGTTTCGTAGTATTGTCTAGCTAGAGATGCGCTTTTGTTCGGGCACACGAGTGTGCGCCCGTGTATGCGCGGTCGGTACCGCGGACCGCGGCAACAATATCGGCCAGCTCCCGAGAGGGGGTGAGAAGCGTGGGTTTAGAAAAATGATCTCAACATAACAAATATGTTTCAAAAAGTGCAAGTTTTTTTTTCGAAAAGAAAACGAATTTTTTCGACTGTTATAAACATATTTGAAATTCGTCGTTGTTATAAACAAAGATACGAGAAAAATTCGCATTCGTCATTGCTGTTGTTATTGTTGTTATTATTATCCTTATCTTTATTAGTACTATCGTATTCATTATTATATATATATTATTATATATTACTATCATTATTAATATTTTTTTTATTATCGCCGTTGCTGCAGTTCGCTTTCTAAATATTCATGGTGTAATTTTCGTGATTGTTACTACTATTTTTATTCAATGTCAGTTTCATGTATGTATATTATGTCCAACTGGATGGAACCACTTTTATATCGTTTAGTTACTCTTCTTTAGTCATAGGTTCAGATCATTATTATAATAGGTTATATCCTTAGTTATTATTTGTAGTTTAATAGTTTTATTTATTTTTTGTATGGTTAATTTTACATGTAAATTTTGTTTCTTGTTATTATTATTAGTCCGACTATATACGTGTCGTTAGATCGTATAGGGTATATTTATCATTACCATGGATGCTAATTACCGCATCGGGGTATTATATCTCTGTGCAAGTAGTAACTAATAAAATGCCAATATATCTCTGTGGCTGACAGGCATAAACGAATAAGTCCATTGTTTGGAAGAATGAGTTTATGCCGGATATTTGGACTTTATTATCCGTATTTTATTTTAAGATATATAATTGTCGACATTTGTTTATCTGAATGGAAATGTAGTGATTTTGCTGAACCAAATAAGTCCATTTTCCCAGCATAACCGAATAAGTCCACCGGTTCCCGCCATAACCGAATGAGTTGACTTGTTTCAGTTTGACAGCGACAAAATAATGACTCCATTATTTTAATGATATTGCTACATTCGATCTTCTATAAAATAGAATGGCTTCCAACAGTAATTAATTCTGGAACCGATTTTCCCAATGCGGCAGAGTATCTATAACTTAAAATCGCGGTTTCTGGAAAACACAATTTATGGACTTATTCGGTTATGCCTGTCTGCCACAGATGTAACAGTATACATACCATTTGCTGAACCGCTGGAACCATCCTGCGTGATCTTGGAATTATGAAAATTGAATGCACATTTTAATCGGCTTGCGTTCCAAATCTGATCTGTCAACCAGTATTGCCAAAGACCCGGCTTGAATGTAGTGCAGAGACGATCGTACGTTTTGCATCTAGCTGCATCTCGCCTTCTATAAACTTTTCTTTCGAGGAGTTCCTCGAACTCATCTTTTTTCGCCCAAACGATGATTTTTTCTGACCCTGGCTCTATGCTCGAATCGTCCTCAACTTTTCCAGAAGAGTCAACATCTTTCTCATTTGCACTTAGATCGTGCAAATCATTGTAGTCAGGCTGACAATCGGATGATAATATCTGTTTGCGAATATTATATTTACACGCCATAGAATAGAGTGTCCGTGCCGAAAGCTGATTGTTCAACTCTTTGGCTATCAGATTCCACACTGGATCTAATTTTGACACGATCTTTTTATCGGGACGTAATATCACCGACTTTCGTCTCCGTATTGCACTAATCACGACCTTTCGGTCCACTTTAAACGGTTTTCCTGGACCGCGCAGCATTTTTAGAAATGTGGTTTAACTTCGATAATAATTTGAATCGTACGTCTCCATACGAAAGAATAAACGCGACTGAGGATCACGACCTCTTGCATCGCGTTATATTCGAAAAAGATCAAAAACGCCGATTTCGTGAGCTGACCCTACGATGAGCTGCGAACAACAATGCGTCAACAACATTGTCGCGCGCTGACGGCGGCATGGCTTTGATAGCGATATATTGCTTAAATCCGATCTGAACTAGCAAACTAAAACATATACTGACAAATATTATTGTTGGATATGAAAATCGAGACATCAAAACACTTTTTTATTGTGTTTACGTTTATTCAAATATATACTGACCCTAAAGCCGGTATCGTTTGAGTATCAATAGCTATTTTGCTGGATAAAAATGATTTTTTCCTACCGATGAGATTTAATAATAACAATGTGTACTATAAGCAATTACTGGTGAATAAAATTGATGAGTTTTTGATACATAATGGAATTTAACACAGGTCATTTGAATGCATTTACTCCAAGCGTTTAGGTATTGACAAGCTTTTTTTGCTAATTGTCGAAATACTCTATTCGCCTGCATTTTTGTGATCATGATAAAGTCATATTTTATTATTATTATTTTTATTATTAATTATCACTGATTTACGATTCTGATTAATGGGTGGATTCAATTCAATGGATCAGGGGCGATATCGTCAGAAATGAACCGAGTCAACGTAGGGTGAAATATGGTTTGGATGACTGTGACTGGCTTATACGGGCAGAATACATTATCGCAACAAATTTGTGAGCGATGAACAATTTTCAGCAATGTTGACACCTTATCCAATAGCACAGCATTTTTATGCACCAGCACGAAGTTACCGACAAAACCAGAAATTACTCTATTTAAAATAGTCTCGGGAATCATGGATTGAAAAGGGGTATCGTGATTCCTGATAGCGACGAAGTAGTGAACTATACTGGGAAACAGTCCCGTGAAACTTGAATTATTTTGTACTACTGAGAGAGCAGAATAATCGGTTTGATCGTTGATAAAACATGAAATCAACTGAACACTTGAAAATTTTGCGTACCCTGAAATTCACTCAAATTTCTCTGCTGATTTTTACAGGGCTTGTGTTGTTGGAAATTATTCTGTTATCAGAGACAATTCAATAATTCACTGTTTTGAAGTGACCGAAATCTGGTAATTGGAATGGATTACTTCGACTTGAATGGATTTTCTGTGACACAGGCTTTTGAACTGTCCAGCGGAGAGCCTATGAATAGGAAATCAATGTAACGCCTCTAAGAACCCTCTAACCTGTTCCGTCTGAGTGTTACACCGATTTTTTGAGTTTTTTGGTGGTTTCCACCCCTCGAGGGTGGAGCACTTAATTGGAGCGGGTGGTTTTCCGGGAGCCTCTAATTCTGGAGTAATTTTAACACTCGAACGAACTCTGTAAGTTGTTCCGTCCAAGAGTTACACGGATTTTTCTAGTTTTTGGGTGGTTTCCACCCCTCGGGGGTGGAGCACTTAATTCGAGCGGGTGGTTTTCCGGGAGCCTCTAATTCTGGAGTAATTTTAACACTCGAACGAACTCCGTAAGTTGTTCCGTCCAAGAGTTACACGGATTTTTCTAGTTTTTGGGTGGTTTCCACCCCTCGGGGGTGGAGCACTTAATTCGAGCGGGTGGTTTTCCGGGAGCCTCTAATTCTGGAGTAATTTTAACACTCGAACGAACTCTGTAAGTTGTTCCGTCCAAGAGTTACACGGATTTTTCTAGTTTTTGGGTGGTTTCCACCCCTCGGGGGTGGAGCACTTAATTCGAGCGGGTGGTTTTCCGGGAGCCTCTAATTCTGGAGTAATTTTAACACTCGAACGAACTCTGTAAGTTGTTCCGTCCAAGAGTTACACGGATTTTTCTAGTTTTTGGGTGGTTTCCACCCCTCGGGGGTGGAGCACTTAATTCGAGCGGGTGGTTTTCCGGGAGCCTCTAATTCTGGAGTAATTTTAACACTCGAACGAACTCTGTAAGTTGTTCCGTCCAAGAGTTACACGGATTTTTCTAGTTTTTGGGTGGTTTCCACCCCTCGGGGGTGGAGCACTTAATTCGAGCGGGTGGTTTTCCGGGAGCCTCTAATTCTGGAGTAATTTTAACACTCGAACGAACTCTGTAAGTTGTTCCGTCCAAGAGTTACACGGATTTTTCTAGTTTTTGGGTGGTTTCCACCCCTCGGGGGTGGAGCACTTAATTCGAGCGGGTGGTTTTCCGGGAGCCTCTAATTCTGGAGTAATTTTAACACTCGAACGAACTCTGTAAGTTGTTCCGTCCAAGAGTTACACGGATTTTTCTAGTTTTTGGGTGGTTTCCACCCCTCGGGGGTGGAGCACTTAATTCGAGCGGGTGGTTTTCCGGGAGCCTCTAATTCTGGAGTAATTTTAACACTCGAACGAACTCTGTAAGTTGTTCCGTCCAAGAGTTACACGGATTTTTCTAGTTTTTGGGTGGTTTCCACCCCTCGGGGGTGGAGCACTTAATTCGAGCGGGTGGTTTTCCGGGAGCCTCTAATTCTGGAGTAATTTTAACACTCGAACGAACTCTGTAAGTTGTTCCGTCCAAGAGTTACACGGATTTTTCTAGTTTTTGGGTGGTTTCCACCCCTCGGGGGTGGAGCACTTAATTCGAGCGGGTGGTTTTCCGGGAGCCTCTAATTCTGGAGTAATTTTAACACTCGAACGAACTCTGTAAGTTGTTCCGTCCAAGAGTTACACGGATTTTTCTAGTTTTTGGGTGGTTTCCACCCCTCGGGGGTGGAGCACTTAATTCGAGCGGGTGGTTTTCCGGGAGCCTCTAATTCTGGAGTAATTTTAACACTCGAACGAACTCTGTAAGTTGTTCCGTCCAAGAGTTACACGGATTTTTCTAGTTTTTGGGTGGTTTCCACCCCTCGGGGGTGGAGCACTTAATTCGAGCGGGTGGTTTTCCGGGAGCCTCTAATTCTGGAGTAATTTTAACACTCGAACGAACTCTGTAAGTTGTTCCGTCCAAGAGTTACACGGATTTTTCTAGTTTTTGGGTGGTTTCCACCCCTCGGGGGTGGAGCACTTAATTCGAGCGGGTGGTTTTCCGGGAGCCTCTAATTCTGGAGTAATTTTAACACTCGAACGAACTCTGTAAGTTGTTCCGTCCAAGAGTTACACGGATTTTTCTAGTTTTTGGGTGGTTTCCACCCCTCGGGGGTGGAGCACTTAATTCGAGCGGGTGGTTTTCCGGGAGCCTCTAATTCTGGAGTAATTTTAACACTCGAACGAACTCTGTAAGTTGTTCCGTCCAAGAGTTACACGGATTTTTCTAGTTTTTGGGTGGTTTCCACCCCTCGGGGGTGGAGCACTTAATTCGAGCGGGTGGTTTTCCGGGAGCCTCTAATTCTGGAGTAATTTTAACACTCGAACGAACTCTGTAAGTTGTTCCGTCCAAGAGTTACACGGATTTTTCTAGTTTTTGGGTGGTTTCCACCCCTCGGGGGTGGAGCACTTAATTCGAGCGGGTGGTTTTCCGGGAGCCTCTAATTCTGGAGTAATTTTAACACTCGAACGAACTCTGTAAGTTGTTCCGTCCAAGAGTTACACGGATTTTTCTAGTTTTTGGGTGGTTTCCACCCCTCGGGGGTGGAGCACTTAATTCGAGCGGGTGGTTTTCCGGGAGCCTCTAATTCTGGAGTAATTTTAACACTCGAACGAACTCTGTAAGTTGTTCCGTCCAAGAGTTACACGGATTTTTCTAGTTTTTGGGTGGTTTCCACCCCTCGGGGGTGGAGCACTTAATTCGAGCGGGTGGTTTTCCGGGAGCCTCTAATTCTGGAGTAATTTTAACACTCGAACGAACTCTGTAAGTTGTTCCGTCCAAGAGTTACACGGATTTTTCTAGTTTTTGGGTGGTTTCCACCCCTCGGGGGTGGAGCACTTAATTCGAGCGGGTGTTTTTCCGGGAGCCTCTAATTAGCCTTTAATTATGACCCTTACACTTTTTTGAAATTTGACCTCGTTCCCGTTTTTTTTCAAGTCTGGTTTATATCGAGCTGGCACCGCCACAGGTTTTTTTTAAAAAACACCGAGCAATTAATTTAAAGATGAGCAATTCCAAGAGCCTTTAATTAGCCTTTAATTATGACCCTAACGCTTTTCCGAAATTTCAGCTGTTTTCCGTTTTTTTTCGGTGTGGCGGTTCCAGGTTTATGTCAAGCTGGCACCGCCACAGGTTTCTTTTAAAAAACGCGGAGCATTTAATTCGAAAATAGAGCATTTAATTAGCATCTAATTAGCCCTTAATTATTCCATAGGAAATTTTTCGATTTTCGAATGTGGCGGTTCCAGCTTGATATGGCTGGATCTAGCAGGAGTCTGACGAACGAAGGGTATAAACACTCGGCCGATTCCGAGCTGCTGCTCCGCGACTCGCATCCTCGGGATCACGTCTCTCGCTGTAATATTTTATGACAATTCTCGTTTCTTTAATAAATCCTCGACGACGATCGGCCCGCTTACGCAGGTCGACGTGCGGCGAATGATAACGACGCTGCCACATACGTGCACAGGTAGTATCGTGACCCCAGGCGCCTGAAGTTGGGCAACCCGACTGCCCCCCCGGGTATCGGCAAAACTTTTCGAGCGGTTTCAACGCGGTCCGGAAACAGGCGCAGTCTGTGGTAACCGAAGCGAGTTCACTCGGTGTTGACCAGCTTCGTATGTACACAATGTACAGGGACGGGGTGGCAATAACTCGCCGCTTGTCCGAGTTTCGCAAACTTGCAGTGTGACCCTTTACGATGCCTGGCCGGCTTTGCCGTCGCTGATGAAACTGTCCTAGATAAATGCTTAACAGTTTAATGACTGTTGGTGAGGCGGCAGGTCGAAGCTTCGTGACGAAGGTTACGCGATATACGAACCGGTGGTTGCTGCCTCGCCGTTCTCCGACGCAACGTTTACCGGCGGATGGATCGTCGTCGAGGACATCCTCATTTTCCGCAGGCTACCACGCTGTGCCGGATAGGGGAGACGGTGGCTGGTTGTCACGCTTTTCACTCTCGGATTTTTTAGAATTTTGTTTTAATAAAATTTCATTTAATTCGGATATCGGGTACCGTAAACGCATCCTTTGCGCACCTAGAGGAAATTCATAGCTGTTCCAAAGCACGTCTGAATAAGGTTTTTCTAACTGCGATTGGTGGTTCCCGGGTATTTTAAATTACCGAAACCGGTCAGAGATGACGAATAATTCGTATTCGCGGCTTTGTTTTCTCGTTTTTGTTTTGATGTGAGAAACTAGGTTTATTCGATGTATATATTTTTAAGCAATACTTTTCTTCGTTGTAACTTTTCCCGGAAATCACGGAACAGTCAACCTAGACTCAGAAAACCCCGAAAACCATGAAAAAATCGAGTCAAACTCAAAATGACAAAAAACATATTTAGAAGATGGAAAATAATTACTTACCAGGTCCAATATCGGTTTTTTAATCACCGCGAGACCGCATATGATGCAATATTCTAATTAACAACATTCGTTTGTTTCAAACATTGAACTACAACCTCAGTCTATAGCGCCGCTCGTTCCGGTATCTAGCTGCGGAAATATGAGCCTTGTAACAAGTAATACTTTAGACAACGAGGACACCCTTCCCCTACAAACTCTGTACCACGTCAATTAAGGGGGGCGGGGGGAAATTGACCGATCGACGAGTTGCAACGTAGATTGGAAAACTCGGGGCGTTATCATTTTTCACCATTCCATCAGCTTATCGTGAAAATCGGCGTCAAATATGTTGCGTAACGCTGGTAATTTTAACGTCAATTGTTAATCTATTTTTCAAACATTTCATCGAAGATATATAATTTTCACACGGTTCGTGCAATCTTTTCATATAATCTCGGTGTGGATTCGGTATCTATTATTAATTTGGATGAAAACATCTATCTATAGATGTACAATGGGGAATCTGATTGGAAAATAAAAGTGTGGATGACCCAATTCTTTCTCGACGCGGATGACGCCACGGCGGTAATCCCTCTCGATATACGATAACGGTATAACAGGATCGAATTTATGAGAAAAAAAATACATAACAGCTGCCAATTCCTCATTGGAATTAGGTTAACTTTTGTTATTAAAGTTTAAACTTTTCTCTTTGATTATTACGCAAGCATTTATAACACGGCGGATGAATCTTCCCGCCTGTAGATGCTGGTGTATATAACTACGTGAAAATAAATCAAGATTCCCACGTAAGAACACATTTGACCCGCAACATTTTTTACACCTTAAAATGCGGTCACTCCAGTTTCTATTTGCGATAAAAATTCCTCCAAGTCACGAAAGTCGGCTTGTCCGATCCTTGTAGCAAGTAATGGAAAAGCGGCTTACAGCGAGATTAGGAAAAGCTGGCGTCGGACGGTCGGAGCTGTTGCTGGAGATTTCGAAGGACGCCGTCCTTACCGAGAAACAGATAAGCGGCATTTTTTCCCCGGGTAAACATTCGACCACGCGGTCGTCAACTTTGACATTTGACTGGGGCTCCTATTTGCTTTCCGATTACGCCACAGCTCGAAGCTATACGTTCGCAAGGATTTCCTCCTCCCGGGTCCTCAGCGTCCCCCTGGTCTCCTCTTCTTCGAGACCCCATGGACCGGTTCCATCAGCGGAGGATGGAGGCGTAGACTCGGCTACCCGAGATAGTTCAGCGAGGCGTAATAGCCATTCTCCGGGGTACCTGCAGCGCAGAAATGAGCGAGGCAAGAAGAAGCCCCCTCACGTAAGGCACGACCCTGCACCAGCCGGTCGTGTAATGGGCCGCACCACCGATCTGCCCCGCAGGGCTCGGGGCATTGTGTGTTGGTTATTCGCGGACGATGCGCCGCTCGGCAGTAATTTTATGGCCAGGTAGGTGGGCACATCTACGGAGAGTAGGTATATAAGGACAGGGTTAATCAATAGGTTCGGACTAATTCGCTGGTGCGCCGTGCTTCGGCTTCCTGATGCCGTGTACCTGGCCTTTACACCCAGCTCGAGCTCTAGGCTAGAGCGGACGACCCGCGGACGCGGGGAATGTAGGTAGGTGGGTACCTACTCCGGCCTCGAGGAGAGAGGAACGTGATATCGGCTCAAGAATACGCTGCTAAAATATCTCCGACTACCTACTCCCAACTTCCTTTCGACGTGTAGGTATTAGGTATACTGGCGGGTCAGCCTTCCATGGCCTTCCGTGCACACTCCGGTGCTCGGTTTAACTTCCTTCCGGTTCTCATGCCTTTTTTTTGTCTACCACTTAGTCTTGAGTGGCGCAACGTGGCTTGACATATTTGAACAATTTTTGGCCTTTCGTCTAATCGGAAGGAAATTTAAACGTGTTTCAAACAGCGCGCAACCCGTTCGCGCAATTGAATAATTTTGCTTGCAATTTGGCGATAGGGGAAACATTATTTTTGGTTGGAGCTGGGCCGAGGAAAGTGTGACAAGCAGTCCCTGATGCGTATGTTTTGATTTTGGGTATTATTTGACACTGAATTGCCGATTTTTATTTAAAGAGTGAATTATGCGCGATTGCAGATAACGCGAGGAATTTTCGCGCCCGCTGTCCAATTTTTTTTTTTATAAGCTTATAGTGAACTAAAAAATTTCTTTTAAGATGCCAGATCTGACAGAATTCGTATGTTGTGTTATGTTGAACACCACCGTAAGAACTCAATTGGCGAATTGAAAATTGACAACATTGTAATCTCAGAGAGAAATGGTAAAAATAAGGGGACCCGAAGCAAAAATGTTTCTCATTTAAAAAAATGAAATTGAAAACTTTTTAATCTTGCTATTTCGACGCGAATAAAATGCTCAACACTGGTAAAACATTTTTCGATTTTATCTCCAACATCCAAACATTGCTTTCGCGTGATTTCCGCTCGAGCATTGAGAATGCAGGTACGTGTGACGATTTGTCTTCGGTAACGGGAGAGGAATTTCACGGAATTTGCGTTGTTTCACCGTTCCCTCAGCCTCCACCGTCAATCGAATCCGCTTTCGCACTGCTGACGAGAGAAATGGAAATCTGCAGGCATCGATGTGTGCAGAACGACGTCCCGCCATACATAAACACGCCTCGCATAAGGGCACGCGGTATTCGGCCGACCAACCCGATTCGATTACGGACCCGTAGGTAACCCTGCCAAGGATCGCCCTTTGAGAAGGAGAAATGAGGAGGTCGAGTCGAGCCTTCGTTCGGGAGATTCCAGCTTCGCTTCCGCCCCTTTCGGACCAACCGCGAATTCAAAGCAGCAATGCGTAGACCCTTGCCGGTTTGTGATGTAAATTCTTGATACCTTAAAACCAAAAATTTACGTCACGGTTCGCTTCCCGAAACCATCGAGGTGCTGAAACAACTCTGGGGGAATAAAAGTTGATTTTCACCGGCCGCGGCCTCCGAATGCTCGTTTCGAACAGCTGAACCGATCGAAAGCAGTCTGATTCGTGATGACGGAGTAAAAATTTCCGACTGTAACGTTAAAGTTTTACCTAGATATACAATTTTTATACAATATGTATGTACAGTGTGTGTGTTCTTATAAATCGTTGACTTGAGAACTGCACTCGAATAACAATTTTTTAAGTGAGTTGTCAATTTTTTTTTTTTTCCATTTTTTTGTTCACCTTCAACAATTGCAATTAGTAGAGATTTTCACGCTATTCTTCTATTTCGTTAACTTGTGGATAATAAAAATTTAGATAACGTGAGAGAAGGTCAAAGGTTTGGAAAGGTAAATAATTATTTGCTCTAGGCAAACGATCGTATTACGATGCGTTGAAAATTCAAAGGCAGAATATAAAACTGACTCTGTGCGTAAGAATCAGCGTGTTGAATATATAATTCGAGAAAATTTCCATGGCAAATTGAGTAGCGTTGAACGCGCGAAAAAATATCCGATGTTCTCTCAGCCGGCTGACTACCAGCTGAAAGCTCGAATACTTGCAGCTAGTGCAGCAGAGAAGCGCACGGAGAGCCGAGTCGTTAATCGTACGTCGAAGCTTAAACCCACGCTAAAGAGCTGTAACAAAGTCATTTAAATTCTCGTATAATTCTAGTACTTATAGACGTACGAGAGAAAACCGCGTCGTAAACATACCAAAGTTATTTACAGAACGACTTGGGGCTGCATCCTTGATATAGGAATTAACAAACACTCGCTCGCACGATTCAACCCGAGCTCCTCCGTGTCTCTCTCACAATCAGCCACTGCAAGTCGGCTCGTTACTCGTTCTCGTCCCCCGTCTGTTTGCGCCTAGTCGAGGCTCTTTCGATACTCAAAAAAAAAAAAAACAAAGAAGATAGCAAACAGATAAGCGAGTGACACCGACCGCTGCAGCCCATCCTCGACTCTTTCCTTCTCTAATCCATTAGGGACCTCGGCCTTTTTGGTTACGCGAAAGTGCAGAACAGAACGGACGTGGAGTGACAGAAATTGCTTCGAACTCTAGTCCGACAATTCTGAATTGCACGCACTCGACGGGAAGATAACCGTTTGTTTGTACGTCGGTGAAAAACATTCTCTCTCGTGTTCAAACTAAAACGAGACACATTTATTCATATCCACTTTCCGTGGCGTAAAAATCTCACTCTTTTACGGGATAACAGATATTCGATCAGAGTCGGAGCACGGAAATCAGTGGAAAACATCGAAGCAGAAAATACTTCTGCGTAGCTACTTCAATGAACACAGGAGCAGGTTAGTTGTTCGTTTTTTTTTTTTTTTATCCAGTACCGTCAGTCAGACCGATGTTGGTACCGCATGGTAGAGGCTCCATTTATAATTGGCAAATAATTGAACTTTTACCGGATGCGTTACCTTTGACCTATCCGTCATTAGCAGCACTCGGTAAATTGGCACGCCTAACCAACGTTCCATCGATGCCCATAGTCAAAATTATATTAAATAATTTCCCGTGTCGATCACGCGTGTCATCCTTGAACGAGGATATACCCTGTGGCAGAGTCCATCCTTGGTCATGGCAACTGCTCTTTGCAAGGCCAAAGGTGGGTGTGCAGTATTCGCTGCTCCACGTGTCGCAATATTGCTACCAATCGTTGTATACATATATGTATTCATACCGTGGCATATGCAGAGTCACGATCACGCGCAGGGCGATGGGTACAGATTGGCAAACTGTATCGGTTGATGAAGCGATTTTGCGCTATGCCTTTAGCGTTATTAATAATAAACCTTCCCATGGTAATTGGCATGTCCGCCTGTTCAGGCAACGATTCTACGCCCCGCATCACGGGATATGGATTATATTGTACCCACTCGAGTTGTTTGGCGGCAGTTAATTCTCTGCTTCTTCCGTTTATCGGGGTCCGAGCCATGACAGCTACAGGTGCAGAGGGGAATTTTATTGGATCATCGATACGATGTATAGGCGCGTTAATTCAAAGTGGAAACGAACGAGAATTCTTTCAAGAGTGAAACGGGATGATAAAATCAAAAAATAAAAAAGAACACGCATTGCGAAAGCTTACATTGCTTGAGAAATTTTACGCTCGGTGTATGGCTAATAAAAAAATCGCATCTTTATTTGAACGGAGCAACCTTATAGGGCTAGGGTCAATAAAATGGTTGACTATTATTTATGTATGCGAGAGGTGATTTATTTAATTACGCCGTTATTATATTGCAGGTACCTCTCAGTTTTACTCGTATGTCTAACAATAAGTTGTATTTTTTCTATTTCAGGTACGTACCGACACTCGTGCAGTCGTGTAACTTTATTATACACATACACCGACACGCGTTTTATGTTCCTGGGTGAGTAGTACGCATGCAAGTGTTTGTTTTTTTACCTGCATAAACAATTAACCGAGCGACGCCTGGTTGTATTTATACCAGTGTAAATTGCGCCTTTGGTCAAATCGCAATCGTTGAAGGAAATTTTGGTTTGTCAAGCGCTATATTTTCGGCAGGCCATGGACTCGAGTGTTTTTGAATATGATATAAACGAGAGTCTCTTCCATAACGTTGTATTATTCCCCGTCGCATATATACTGGGTTGATCGCAATTCGTTAGTGGATATGAAAACCTGCCTGCAAAGAATGCCCAAGCCATGATGAGACAGAGACGCCAGGAACGAAATAAAAGTTGAAAAATTCTTTCTGCTCGCGCTGATACATTTTTCGTCATGCACGGGAATTACTGCTGCAACCTCGACCCTTTGCGGACCCCTCTGCACCTGTATTATACATACGTGCCTGCCTGTGACGTTAAATTAGGTTGAAAACATAACGCGAATGAAGTTGTGTAATATTCACGCCGGTTCCTGCGGAAATGGATTTCACGAGAAGCCGGTTTCAAATTCGTTACCTGCAGTGTTCTATAAACTTTCGCTCTCAATTCCATCTCTCTCTGTGTGTGTGTATATACATATATACGTATACGCAGGTTCAAAATCGTTTCAACGTCGAGTTTTTCTTCCTCACTCAACGGAGATAGAAGTCAATTATTCAGAATAACTTACCGCCGGCGTGACGTCATTCCCACTTTGATTTCAACCTGAGTTCCGGTGTGAACCGGAAACTAATACCACCGGAGACCCTCCGGCTCCGTTCGTCCGTCCAATATCTCCACCAGCGGAAACGCCCACGGTGAAACGGTGCGACGCCTAACCTCGGAAATCGCAGGTATAATATCCGACTCGAAAAGTAAGAACCGAGTAAGTCCGGACTTGTGTCAAATGCACAGCGTGTCCGTGTGATTAATATTTTTGCCATGAAATTATTTCAGAAATTGTAAATTTCAATGTACGTATGTTCTTCTCAACGCGTACATGTGTAAAGCGACTTTTTTATCTATGAAATTCAAACTATATACGAACAAAGGAGAATTCCTCTGTCACCCGATGTGAGGAATTTGATTTTACAATTCAGAGTAAAGCGATGGAAATTGAATGCTATTCCGTCACATGCTTTCACCTTCTCTGGCGTCGAGGAGCTTTGAAAAAAAGAGACAAAGGGAAAAGAATCTGACTTCGATTTGGAGAAGCATACTTTGAGATAAAATATCAGGCAGCTTGATGTCCTCTGAAAGAAAACAATAGACCCTACCTTTTCGCAGTTTGAAAAATTCTTCGGCATTGTCGGAACTTTGACAGCCTTTTCCTTCCGCTCGGCGTAATCTAAACTTGAGAGAAGTCTGCCGGTGGGTTTTATTTTCAAATGAATTCATAGTCCGAAATTTTCCCGGCCAGTTGTTTGTAGCGCAGCTTTCTAGAGGGAGGGGGGGTTGGATATCTCGGTGTCGAGAGACTCGAGTCGATCAGAAATAAGAGGCAAACTGCGACCTCGAGGAGATAACGCAGCTGTTACCAGCGGCTAGACGCGACGGGGTAAAACACGGCGAACAAACATCCAACCGATGTGGAGTTTGGCCGGCATCCGAGCAAGTGGGTGTTGAGTTAGCGTAAGTCTGTTTTCTCCTATCAAAAGCCAGGATCGACTAGTATAAAAGGAGTGAGGGACGCGCTGGAATCGTCTACGCTCTACACTACAGGACGATCCACAATAAGGTGGAGGGGCAGGACCGTCCAGTTTTCTCTCATGTAGTACCGCAGCCTTTAACAGATTGTACAGAGGCGCGTACAAGGCGTACGCGCAAGCGAATATTGTTATAAGGAAATCCGACCTGTTTCTCGTTTACACATGTGCAGGCTGTACGCCGTAGCATCCAGTCGACTACGGTACGAGGGGCGGAACGACGTTCGAAGGGTAACAAATTACAAGGCTTGTTGTCGTTTGAGATTAACACGCGCTTACAAAGCTTACGGGAAAGCTTATAGATACGCGAGCCGCGATGATGCAGTTCCTTAATATTATGCAAATCCTACGTGATTTATCTCTCATGTAGGTTGCTACGCGTCGTCGTCGTTTTCGATGTCTGTGTATACGCTAGCTTCTACGGTTATTACATTTCCGTATTAACTCTCTGCCCCTGCACTCGCCCAGATCGTAATACCCTTGTGTATACACTCCTGTATTGAACGGAAACTCACGCGATTCATTCGCCATGTTCTATTAGCGCGTCATACTTTGCACCCGCTTCAGAAAATGATGAACACTTTGATTATGGTTAGCGATAGGCTGCTCGTAAAGGAAATACACGTATTAACGCACGGTAATATGTTGGTTCGGGCTGGATTTTTTTGCATACATACATACATATTTCATCCTCACAATCAGTATTCTACACGGTCATAGGGCTGGTCATCCCAACTTTTCTTCCAGAGTGTATCTGATTATGACCACTGAATGTTGCTCGTTTTCTTTAAAGTTCGGCTACGTTCGGAGTATCGAAAAACCATTAATCTGCCTCTACTGTGTGACTCCTGATCTGTCTGCAACAGAATTACACTTGGGAGTTGACAAGGGTTGCCTAGTGATCTATAATACAGTAGCTACTGTCAATCCTTGGAATGCTAGACCAAAACAATTGGAAATCCCGAGCCAACCACCCCTGGGATTATTGTAACCATGAAACAGGTACATTCGAATGTGTGTGTGCGCGGTAAGTTAAGGAGTCCATGGTTCGGATTAATTTGATCTCGGCACTGACTCTCCTGTTTTCGGTACTGAATAAATTCCAACGCGGTCCACGGCAAAGGGATTTGGCACCATTGCCAAGTGATGAAAGCGACTGTACGCCGCAGTCTGCGGGTCTGGCTTTAGTGGCACTTGAGTTGGTACAACCCTGCACTTCAAGGTAGATATCCTCGCCTTGTCGTGGGCAGAGCCAGAGCCGTGCAATGCGTCATTCCCGTAATACCTACGTGGTGTAAAAGGTACACGCTAGTAGAAGTACCGCCTCCTCCTTTCCTACTACGTCTCTCTGCATTACAGCCGTGCCTGTGGAAAATCGGAGAAGAGGGCCACGGTGTCTCAGGATTACGTACGAACATTCGGTTCCCGCTGATTTATCGATAGGAATATTTCCCCGAGTTCGTCACGGCTCGTTCTTTTCCATACCTCGCCTTGGCATCAGATGTTGATGGGTATTAGTTTAATGAATTCAAACGCTCGACTCGAAGCCACTTCTTTTTACCGTCCACTCGCTTCACTGACAAATTGTTCCGACGTGCCGCATGCTTACTGCATACGCAGGCTGCTTATGGTTGTACACTGGCTGTTGAACATGACTGCGGGACGACGCAATGATGCTACTTATTTCACATCCAAAAGCTCTCCCGACAATTTTTTTTTGTTTTTATTTTTTTTTTTTTTTTTGGGAGAGGGCGCTTGAGGTGAGAGTGGTAGAATTATAGATCCCTGTGCTAGTTTTTCTACAAATGCAATGATAGAAATTGTAATGCTGTGTACGACATTGCGTACTTTCTTAATTTTCTCAATGTTATTAACGGCTCTTTGCAGTCATGTGCGTGACAGTAATTGAGGAAAGAAACGAGAATTTTCTACGCGTTTAATCTTGGTACGGCTGTTTGAAGATTCAAATACTAATGAATAAAGAATCGTGATGAGATTATATCTCTTTCTCTTGGAACGTTGCGGGATTTATACTCTTACAATGCTCACGAACATTGTAGGCGGGTCTGAAAATTTACTAAGCCTTGATAATTTCCTCGGAAGTCGTTATTTTCCTATTCTTTATCTATCCTTATCAAAGATAAGTATTGTATACTCGGTGCTTGACTTCCGAGTTTTCAAGTCGTTAAAACTTACGAATTTCGATCACGATAAAGCAATTACCGAATTTTCTATTCCACCCTCGGCGAATTTTAATCGGGTTCAATCTTCAGAGTCGGCTAATTATCTTATCACTTTCTTTCCAAGTTTATGATCGCATTGATCTTGTGTTCAATGGTTAACCTCATCAACAGGCCGATGAACGTACCTAAATTTCTATCAAAGGTATCTGCTCCTTTATTCGGTGGATAAAAAACATCGCACAATAGATTATTACCTGTGAATTTTACGTTTAAAAGTTTTGCCTCGGTGTTTGACAGATTATTTGCTGAAACCTCTTAACCATTAACCTGATACAATCTCGAAGAGTAACAAATTTGGATCCTCGAGGCACGGATGCCTCTCTCTCTCTCTCTCTCTCACACTCTCTCTATTTTTCTCTCTTTCTCCCCGAGCTACAGGAGGGTCGAGGGTTGCTGAAATCGCGGGGGTTTTCTCATCCTCCTGAATTTCAATCCCGTTTCACCCGGAGGGCTTGAGAGAGCTTCGTGTCCTTCCCACTCGAGAGATTTCCGTCAATTTTCCATTCCGCGTATCTCACGTATAATTTGTCTTGCTTTATGCTCGCCGCCGCCGTTCGCGCGCATCATGCAAGCGGGAAATAAAATATCTCACCGTCTCATCTCTGGTAGCTGCACTCGCGTACACCTCAGCAGCAGGTACGCGCCCCATCAACCACACCTCGAACGTAATTTGCATGCGGGTCTCAGATTCGGCCGGGTACGCGTGCCTCCGTAATCCGGGGTGAAAATCGGGCCAGGTGCTGCCCCAGGAAAAGGACGACACCGTTTCGTCGTCGTCGTGCATCGCTGACAATTACACGCTCGAGTTGGGGCCCCTCAAGTGAACCACGCCGCATCCGATTCGAGAGCATCTCGACTCACCCCTCGGCTGTGTAATACCTATAGTAGTATGGCTGCCATGCAGCGAGCGGTATAATTTGTCTAATTGTAAAAGAAAAAAAAAAAAAAGAAAGAAAAAAAAACCAGTTCATACCGGCTTCGAGTTTTAATTGTGGCCATTTTTCGGCTCTCCCGCAAGGTTTTGGTGTCGCGTCGCCAGGCTCCTGCCAGGCATATCACGAGCGAGCCCTCATCGGTGAACGCCGACAACCCTGCACAAGTCAACCGTGACAAATCGAGTGATGAATTCAGTTGTCAGCCCTATCGCCCTTCTCCCTCCTCGATGTCCTACGCCGCATTTGACCCCCGCAATAATACCGAGCGCCACGCGATCCCGGAGAGATATCCCTGACAAACGATGAGAAGACTCGATTTGTCAAACCACTATGCGTCGTTGCGTTGTAGGTTACACAAGGTAAGGCAGTCTACGCGATAGAAAATTGTTCTTTCGTATTCCATGGTGTCGGCATCGTGATGATGGTGTGCCGAGCAACGGTAGTTTGAAAAAAAATGTAGCCAAAATAATTGAACTAGATCGTATCTTTGGCAACTTTATGTTCGGAGCAACCTCCTCTATGTAGCAAGTTTGAAAATACTTTCACGGTAATCCGTTCACAAACTGGTATTATCAATTCCGTACATAGACGTCATTAGCATATTATTCTTACTTTAATCTCGACGCGTGGCAAATGTCGCAAAAAATTCAACATTGAAGTATTATCATAGATACCGTGAACCAAGATATATATGTATACGTGCACAATGATTATTTCAGTACGGTGAAACGGTCTCTCCGATATCATTAATCTCTCGATACATTCCCAAATAATTTTTGTATCGAGGCGGGGTGTGTGACTGATTGTGAATACACGCGCAGCGAGAAGAATCGCGTGTATGTGTGCGTCATATATTTCTTCGACAGTTGTCGTTGACATAATAGGTATAAACTATGTTCACGCGAGGTGATTGATAGCCGTACTCGTGATACTCCTACAATGCAAAGTAGAGCGAATTCCAGAACCTTTATATACATATATACACATGTAATCTGGTCGAAGATGTGTATACATATATAGGTAGACGTATATTTGGAGCGTTCGTTTCTAGAACTGGATATGCCGGAACCAGTTGGCATTTAGACATATGCATGCGTGACGTGTAATATGTGGGGATATAACACGCTCGGTGCAGAGATATCGGCTTAACAATCCCACCAATTCGGGATGATAATGGGTTCGTGCAGCTTATTTCCATCCTCCATGATCTATCTGTCTTTTAGGAGCTGCAGCGGACTGACAACGCGTCGAGAGAATGGAGCGAATCACCCGTAATGGAAGACTCCTCCCGGTATTAACGCAATATCAGTCGTCATTTAGGATTAACTAGCGGCTGGTCGAACCTCTGGCCTAATGAGCGTGTAATCCTCTCTGCCAAATATTCATCTTACTTACGACTCCCGAATGTAACTGTCCTGTTTTCACCCTTGGAAAAAACCAGAGAAAGAGTCCGACGACACGTGTAACTCTCGCCACACGTTTGTCATCCCCTGCTCACGTGAGAATTAACGTTATGCAACGTTCGGACCCCGCGAAAGCAATTGCTTTTACAACTGACCGTCGTTCGTCGTAGCGGTTCAGCCTCCCGATCCGTCCGATGGATCTACAGCTACGTTGGGACTGAAATAAATATATAAATTTTCCCCGGTAATCGGAAGGGGTAAATTGGTTTTCGCTACGACGACAGGAATACAGTTACGTATCCTCGTATAGAAATGGCTCGACGATGCTGGACACTCCGTTCCTCCACCCTGGGTAACCACTCGTCCTTTTTTTTATTCAAAAAGCAACGTCCGGTGATTTAGCACCGCTGTGACTATTTGTTTCTGAAAACCCGTTCTCTAGCGTTCCAAATAAAGCGCATATCTCATCCACAAGTTATACAACACTCGGAGAGATGCTACAGGTTGCGTCTTTTTCTTTCTTACTCCTTGTTAACCCTTTTTTTCTTTTTTACTGCTTATGGTAATTCTCGGTGAACCGAGCCACCCTTTTTCCTCAGTGTCCCAGATTTTTCTCGTCATATCTGCATGCGAATTTACCAATTTAAAATACGTACCCAAGTACGTATATATCAGAGTTATTTACAGACCTGGAATCCACGGTAAAGTTGAGAATTTCATAACTAAAAACCGATATTAACAATTATCCAATTTTCGATCAATTCCGTGATCGAAACAACTCGAAATTCCTGTTCATTCGTTTAATTTACGTTCAATTCAAGCTTCAACGAAAATATAACTGGTACGATCGTCATTCTGGGGAAATACCCCTATTTCCCGCCTATACAAAATAGGTAATTAACTGTTACAAAACCCTCGGCCGCAATCCCCCGCGGGGCAGTTTCTCCCCCGAATCCCGAGCCCTAAACCTACCGGGCTGCGTAGGACTGCGTTCAGCGGGTCCTCCCTTCTGCTCGATTATGTTAATTGATTCGTTCAAACGAACCGGGGATGGACTAACAGCAGCTACCCGATTGTTACAGGGGTCGGATTGGCGCGTGAGGATGACTCGCTGCAATTCCTACTCGCTCTAGGTACTGTCCACGGTTCAGTGCTGACCAGAAAGCTGTCACCCCGTGTTAGTCGTCGCTCTGCGGGCGATCTTCTCTTCTACGCGCCTCCAAATTTAAAGCTGGTTGAAATTCGAAACTCTGCAGCGGCATACCCTCACCCATTAATCATCTACCGGGTGCATTCGGGCTTGTAAAGAGTATACGGTATAGATATAATGATGATGGATATAAAAACTGGGACAAAAAATTTCGGCTAGTTATTTCGAAAACAATATCTTATTTTTTTATCAACGCGATGAACCCGCAGTCTTATCTTATCTGATATTTTACTGCAGACGCAACTTATATTCTCGTACACGTCGCATCTGGTATTTTATATTATCCCGCCAAAGTACTCCCTTGAGTAAACTTCGACAAGCCTTGCTTCGGAGATACGTAGTGCTGAGTAGAGTTGGCCTTAAAAAAAAAAAAAAAAAAACAGAAGTTTCAGCTTTTATCTACAAGAGGTGTCTTATTTCCTTATTCCATGTCCATAATTTTCAATTCCTTATGATTTCGTGAAGGAAAAAAAAAAACCAACCCTGACATTTATAGGCGTTCACAAATACCTCACGTTTTTTATCTCAATTATTAGATGTTCACTTTCGTTGTTCCGTAGTTTTTAATAATTTTGTATCTTGATTTGAAATCGTCAGGGTTAAACCGAATTTATCTTAATTTTTTGGAACGTTAGCCTCGAGGCGTCGTCGCGAAGTCGATCCGGCGAAAAAGGGCTCGAGGCTTTCGAAAATATTCACAACTGCAAATGATCAAGCTCCGAGTCAACAAACGAACCCTTTGAACGCCGGCTCATTGAATCGAAGAAGGTCGACTTGGGCTGCATCGAATCATGCGCAATTTTAAATTAGACATTGTTGGGATTTGCAAACATGGTACATATCGGGGATCGCAGAGCACCGATGGAATCATCACTCAATCGCCCGAGTGTGCGTCTCTCTCTCTCTGCGTGTGTGTACTTGTGTCCATTCCATGGTTGTAAGAACCCAGGAGGAGGGATAGGGTCGCGTGCGGCTGACAATAGCCCTTGATTTTGCTGTCCGATGCGATGCGCCTCGTGCATTCCTAGTGCCCTGCAGTTGCTCACCTATACCTGCCCAGCCAACTATCTCCGGCATGCGCATATGGCGTGTACCTTAGAGGCCTTTGCAATCGTGCTTGTGCACGGACGTGAAGAGGAATCAACCCTCGTGAATTTCCGTCCCGCTATGTCGTACGCGCACTTGTGTTGTTATTATAATACGCGTACGGCATCCATCCATGTCGGAGTGCCGTATGGTCCGCGAAGTATGAATTATTACGTAGAGGTATCCACAGACGGCTATTAGCGGGAATTAACCTCTTACGGTACGTTGACCGGACCAGATTTCTCCTTTTTCTTCCTTCCTCTTTTCCATTCATTCATCCTTTTTATCCACTACGTGTGCGTATTTTTTTTTTTTTTAACACAAGTTTCAACCGGTGAGATGCGCGTGGCGCGGCACAATGCGCTAATCAAAACTCTTGCTGCTGCAATGGTGGAAGAGGTAACTTTAACCCCATGCACGCTGAATAAATGAATGAAAGTTAACTGTTTGGCGAAGCTGAAATCGTAAAGGGGTCAAGGGACGGGGTTGTAATGAAACACATTATCGATATAGCGTAACGTTGTTCTTTTTTCCATCATACGTAGATGATGAATTGGTGAAAAGGAATAAACCCGGGGTATATCGTCTTGCTTGACGGTAAGACGTTCGATTCTCCGTTAGCTCCGTCGATTCTTACGCTTGCTATAGCTGCATCATTTTTTTTCTACTTTATAGAATATATGAAACTGATCTCAGGACGACATTCGAATTCTAAAGGTACGGTGACTCGGTTGGATTGAACGCGAAAGGTTGAACTCGGAAAGTCGAGCCGATCCCGCATGTTGGGAAACGATAATAAATATCAATTACCGATCTTACATTATGATTCGATTTATACGAAGGGGGTATTCGACCCGCGGACCACGTCAGGAAATATTCTTCTTTGTCGAATTCGTCTGAGTTGTAAATGGAAGAGTATATACATAAGGACCACACAACGTCGCTGGCTATAACGTGATTTAGCCGAGACGCTTTATCGTGTTTCCTTATTTAAAAAAAAATTTTCTTTATTCCGAGTCTAAATTACGACTTCTATTGTCACTGTCCGGTTTATGCTGGTGCGAAAGTTTACTGTAGCGTAACTAAAGATCTCAAATATAGGAAGAATTCAAGATTTTACGTATTGTAAGTCGGGTTTTTCATCAGTATCAAAATAACAACCAATCTTTCTTCACGTTGTTTTGCAATGTGACAGAGTTCGATTAACTTGGCCGGGAAATCAAAGGAAAAATTTTTGATTGAAAATATCGCATTCCACCTGTTACGCTGGAAGGAAAAAAGAAACATCGGTTCTTGGATCATTTGCCGCACTGACGTTTCGATTAACGACGATGATTGAAATTGCGGAATCGTTCACAGATAGAATGACACCGACTGTATCACTATCGTAGCTCGTGAACGTTGAGTGGAAAAGTGAGGGAGCAGAGAAAGACATCTGCCAGGCAATCTACCCCCTGCTGTTTCACGCGTCGGAACGGCAACTCCTCGCGGACGTTCGACGGGCATCGTCCTGGGTAAGGTCTTCTCGACCGAGGGTGATACCAACGTGATCAAGACTCTCCACGACCTCCTGGAAATTTTCCAACCCATGCAAGGTGCCATTGTCGCGATCTGATCTGCACGATCGATTACTTATTAAAAATAAAGTTGTGATTTGAGTAACGTTTGATGAAATACCGACGACCCCCATTGACCATTTCAAGCACGATGCGACGCTGCGGAAGGTTGTGTTACAGTTTTCTGTCCGCGTGTTTATTTAATCCAGCGTTTAATTCCGATTTATTTTTGCTTGTTTGACTTTCGTTTCTTTTATTTTTTTCTGAATTCATCACGAGAAAGAAGGGAATAAGATGTGCGAAGTCGTTCGGTTAACCGATAAATTGAAAACCGGTCCAATCTAAGAAGGACGAGTCGCGCGACGGATGATCGAAACTTCGTCGCGGCGAGTGAATCGCGAGGCGGATGATCGGCTGTGAGAAGAGGGTGCAGTTACCAGCTGTAATCGCGATGTAAACAAGATAACCTGTTTTCACGTAGCCGTCAGCCTCGATGAGTTTCAATCTCGAGAGAGTTCGGATAATTATCTCTACTCGAGTGTACTTCCTACTCCCCTCTCCTTCCTACTCACTCATTCCCTCGCTCTCTTTTGAATTTTCCCTGCTTTTCCCTCCTTGTCACTTCCCGACCCTCAGTTTCCAAGGCGATATACAACCACCGCGATAAACTTGAAAGGAAAATTGAAGGGGGGCGAGAAACTTACATTTTACAACTGCGCGAGGACGGTTTCCGAATCCCTGCAACAACGGCTTGGGTGTCTAATTTTAAATCCTGAATTTTGCCGATCCCTGGAGCGATGCAGGAAGTTACATATCGCGACTGAAACGTCGAATGTTCCCGAGGCACCGCCTGGCTCGAGTTAGGAATCCTGTACCCACCTCGTGCATCGCTAAGACACCAATCGTCAGCGTCAGCAGCAATGTTCATAGCGGGATTCGCAGAGTTATTGACTAATACGCGCATAATATTCGTAATAACACAAATTGAAGGCGTAATACGCGCACGTTTCATGCTCGCGTGAATCATGTAACCGTATAATGGTAATGCCTCGACAATCCAGAACTCGATACACCGCTATATAACAGCGATTCTCCTCGACCTGCACGACGTATACGCGTATACCTGTATAACTATATCTATGCATTGGTGACCCAGTGGAGCTGGATAGTCGAGCGATCGTAAATTACCTCGATCCAGCAGCGTGTGTTTTATCCGTGTTTCTTTATCACGTCTGTAATGTGCTAAAGTCGGACTTTTCGTATCAAAAATCGACGTAATTGGCAGCCAAGGAATGTAGGTGCCAAGAAGCTGGGAACGTTTCTTGAGGTTTATAACAAGAAGCAAACATCGAAGAGACGGAAATCGGGACTTAATTTGGGGGGGGGGGGGGGGGGGGGGCATGCTTAAAGATAGAAGAGCGGCTATAACTCTTTATTCACTGTCGTGCGTATGAAGGAATGAATTATGAATGAACCTCAAGGCGAGTGTCTCTTTGACTTTTATTTTTACATCCAATTTCTACACGGCACGGTATTGAAACGCGAACAAGGCTGGCAGTTGTATGCGCATTCGCATCCTTCATCCAGCATTTCTATTTATCATTTTATTTTTATTTTTTTCGTTGGAATTTCACCCCGTGGAACAGTAAACAGCATTGTTCAATGACTTGTTGTTTTCGCCCAAGTTGTGAAAAGTGGGTAAAACAGAGAAAAGATCAATACAGTATCAGTTCTGATACAGTTTGTATTTCTTTCACCCTGTCGGAAGAACGAATGAAACGTAATTCGATGCTGATAAATGGCACAACGCTGCATTCTTAATTGGTCAGACATGAGGCGTCTTCATCGAGTGTTTCATGTCTGGAGGAGAGGAAGGCTTCCCAAGTTTCAAGTGTCAAAGTGATTCACGACGATCGTATTATAAGTATTTGGACTTTTTGGCCAAGTGGAGCGCAAAGTATTCGCGGAATCGTTATTGCCAATTAATGAATTGCACGTAATTAAAGAGGACGATCGGAACGTCGTCTGAAACTTCGCAATGTTGAGTCTCGCAGATTACTTACACACTTTGAATACAGTAAAATGCGGAAATGCCATTCCGCGTTATAGACAATTAGGCAGACACCGACATTTACCGTTATTCGTCTCAGCAGTTATTCAAACTCTCGCAATTTATTTTTTTTTTTAACTTTATTTTTTTTTTACACGGGTTCGGTAAAACGAACACTGGTTTTCGTCTCTCCAACCCCCTAAACAAATATCCCAGCAGTCATATTATTTACATTGACCGAAAATTTCCCTCCGGAGGGTGGCTGGAAGCGTTTTCTTTTTTCTTTTTACTTTTTTTTCTCAAATTTATTTGTATGTATGCTTCTTTCGTCTTTTTTTTTTTTTTTTTTATTACTCCTAAGGCTGTATCGTTTCTCTCGATGAAAAAGAACAACAAGGAGGATGTAACGTACCTCTGGCAAAAAAGAAGTTACGGATCAAGATTTACGCAGGTGTACCCTGCCTCTCTGCAAACTGAATTCTTAATGCTCGTTGGGATTCGAGCGAGCCTGATGCCGAAGCGTAGCCAGCCATCACGATGTCCTTAAGGGAGTCCTAAAGTGATAAACAAAACTTCCTCGGTTCCGTGCTCCATGATTTGAATCAAGACCTCTCCGAGTACTGTGTTCACAAACCTCTGACGAAAGCATCGTATAAATAACTTCCGACGATGAGACGAATTGAAATATCACAATGAAAAATGGTCGGGTACGTTTACTTTATTTATTTACAAGGCAACGAGGTCGACGAAATTTGCCACCGTGTTCTCTCTGGTTACGTAGATGTAACGTGTAAAATACGCTCGTCTATGTTATATATTTGCCGAATTTTTATTTCGAGTAGCTTTAAATTTGGCAGGAAATTTCCTTTGAAGAAGAGCGTGAAGAACTCATCACCGTGAATATCACTAGATTCGAATCAGAGGTGTTCTCAAGTTTGGCCAATCAGTGTGTATAAAGCGCCCCCTCGAAGGTACGAGGCTAGTTACTAAACACCCACATTCGACTGCCCACATCAATTTGTTCCCGTCTATACTGTACACATATATGGAAAGTAAATCACTACCCGTGCTGGCTTTGAAGTTTGATGATTGGAGGAACGAGAGGGTTTCCACTTCTCGCTTGATCGAGGGTGGATGCATGAGGAAGTTGCCCGGCGTTGGGTAATATTAAGGGTGAGAATTCGAAACCGCCCTGCAGGGGTTAGCGAGAAAAGTCATAAATTGGCTGCGAAAAACAAACTCTAAATTTCTGCGGGAAGGAAAACATTTCGGTTGGGGAAAGAGAACGGCGGTCGGGTAAATTATTTGTTTTCAATCATTTCTTTACAGCATCGGGCGATAAAACTCACTGGTGGTATTTGTCAATCGGCGTCTGTCTGCCGGTCGATTAATAAATTGTAAACACCGAACAGTTTATAGGGATCGAAAGCGGCCGGACATTTCCGAACGAGCCGACAGGGTTTCATTCGCGGTGTTAACTTAATCCCGTATACGTTTATTTTCCTTGTTTTTGTTTTTAGTTAATTTCTCGGCATATCCGGGAGGTGAAATACGCAATATTCTAAACCCTTCAACTGTTCATTCGAGGTTTCCGAATATGATAAAATGAGCTGGTATAAACGCAGCTGGGATAATTGAAATCTAGACGTGAAAGAGATTTTTTCCCCCCATTTTAGTGCGCTTTTTTAGTTTTTTATACGGCACTTCACCGCGGCACAGATGCGCCACGAACCTCCCACACGTTGTACGCCGTTAAACGAATTAATGCGGGGTCGCAATCCTCCGAGGCAAAAAAGTTCATTCAATTCTACGATATTATTATTATCGTCGCCGCGACCAAGTTGATCCGAATTTCAATTCAGTCGGTGGTTATTTTCGTATGCTGATGTATGTAGATCTATACCTACCTACCTACGACTGTATAGGTAGACGTTTTAAGGTAGGTAAAACTAAACCGCTATTTGATTTTCCGAGCACGCCTCAAGATTATAGACCAGCATCTGACCTGATATTAATATCGTATATTCTCAAACCCCTAGAGGCGTTCTTTATTAAATGACATCGGTATTTGATGCGGGCGTGGCGGTAGAATTTTAAGCTTCGGAAAATCAGCTTAGGAAAATAAAACGCTTCGTTACCTCGAGGAATTTTCACACGAATAAACAAATAATTCTCTCTAGTTTATACAGTAAATATTAATTATCTGGCTACCAACTAAATACACGAACGTCCCGGTTTTCTGCGAATCCATCACGCAGCGTCTGTGCAGCTATCCACTGACCGTAAACATTTAATTGCACTTGCAAATATTTGCATAATATCATACATCACGAATTATAGACACACGTATACCAATTCCTGGAACAGTATTAATCCTGATTGTCTCGAGGAATTCGACCCTCTTCACTCCGGTACTCCCTACGGTACACAAAATCCATTTATCTAAATGCGAACGTTGAGTGCTGCAATTCACACTCGGGCATTTCGAGGAAAATTAATAGTCATGTTCGCTTCTCGTTTCTCCTTCTTCTACGTCGCACCCATGGAATCCTTCACCCTAGTCGAAATCCCGTATTTCTCACCCTCGACTCCACTGCTGCAACACTTATTTGCTTACCTTGTTTCCATCGATTAGTTATTTTCGAACGTTCAAAAGAAGCGGTGAAAAGGCACACGTTTCTGTAATTTTTCGATCTTGAAAAAAGGAATGGAAACTTCGGGGTCTCATTGATTTTAGCTTTCATACCACTGAATGTCGAAATCGAGAACCGGTCACAATCGTCTCGTCGATTGTACAAAGGCAGCAGATTTTCGGTGTTTCAATCCATAAACAACAGCCGAAGTCTGCCGAAGTTTTTCCCTTTTTTCATATCGTCACTCAAGCATCTTGGTCAGGCCCGAAGAAGTTAATTGTCGTCCTTCGGTGTGTATTGAGGCCCCGCAGCTGTGACAGACCCGCATATATGGGAGGGGGGGGCAAAAACAAGGCTACGCGCAAATCTTTCCAGACTAGAACCAGAAGAACTTCTCATCGTCTTTTCCCGTGTCATGGACACGTGTTACGAGCTGTAACGCCTGCCGTCAGCCACCCGCATGCGTTGTTTGTGCGTCGCGTAGACGTATGTTTCACACATGCACAGAGAGGCCTGGAGGAGGGCCGAAAAGTATCCGTTACACTTCGAAAACCGCTAACCGTGCAACATTCTTCGCACTTATTGTTAGTGTCCAGGCGGACTGACTCGTGTGTGTACGCATGTCCATAAACTGTGTCAATCTGTACGTGGAGTGCGAAATTACGCGCTAGAATCGATATGCTGCGTGCATGTAAGATGCAGAAACGTATGGTGTCCGTGCCGCTGTTCATCGTCGGTGGTGCAGTCTATCGGAAATGCTGAGTGCGGCAAATTGTTTTAAACTCCTCGGTGAGACTGAAAACCTGGTAAATTGCAGTCATGGTCATTATCCGACCCTCGTGCGAGCCGTTTGTTCCACTATCCAACGCTACTGGGTGGCGGAGATGATGATGAGGCTCTTTTTCGCGGGGAAAAGTTGCGATGGAAACTATCGCTGCAATTTCAGTTCAATTTGCAAACGAGGAAAAATCAGGGAACATATTGAACTCGACGAGCGAGGAACGCAGCCGAGATAACGATGTTCGTTTTCTTCGTTTCAAAACATCTTCCGAATCAAGGTCGGCAGATTTATTTCAAGGTTTGTCGGATGCTGTTCTTCGCTCAGAAAACTGGGTCGAATTTTCTTCCGCTAAAATTTATTCTATGGGAAGTCTTTTTCTTTCAACTTTTAAAGACATCGTAGCGAGAACAATGGTAATTAGGAACATTTTTTATCAATGGGGTTTCGCGTGAAATCGCGATTCGTCGGTGAAACGTTGGCGGTAACGAAAGACCGGTACATTTCAATTGTCAAAGTCATACGAATGTTGAAAGTTTAATGCGTTTTTAACGATCTGACGAAGTCGTTTTAAATACAACACGCATCTTATTTGAGCATAACAGAGTCTCTCTATATATGTATCTATCTATCGACCGTATTGCATGTCGAGAGCATGTTAAGTGGTCGGTGTACCTACACCGTATGTACATAGTAACCGGAGAAAGACGGGTACCTATCGATAAGTTGATTTTATGGTAAGTTCTCAACTACCGCAAGAGCACTTTACGCTTTTGTTAGAGGAACGAAGGAAAATAATCGAAAAATAAGGTAAAAATTATCTCGAATCCGGGGCAGTAGGACACGGTGAAAATTAAAACCGTAAAATATTTACGACGTTGAACATTCTTTCTGTAAATCGATGTCTCTATTTTCCGCTCATGCTTATGCGCATACGATCTACTCACAGGTATAACGAAATCGGCGCTAGGCATTCACGAGCACACACATGCGCATATCCCGTTCTACTTTGCAAGCGGTGAACACGGCCAAATGAGCAACTAGTCGACTGCTCGGATATAATTACATCCGTACGCTATCTTCGAGCGTGCTACGTGAAAACCCGACTAGGGCTAGGAGAAAAAGCGAGTTGCAGCTCGCCGAGTCTGTAATCGACGCGAAAATGAATTTCGAGGTAATTAGTTAATTGCCTTGTCCCGTGTGAGTCCCTCTGTTAATCCTCGGGGGCCACTCACTAAATCTGTGCGCACGAACGGGCTTCTTCTTCTTCTTTTTCAGTTACGGCTGAGGGCCCGGACATCTCTTCGAGGTTTATTTAACTCGAAAGAACCTTCGAAGCACCCCGGGTCAAAGTTGTGAAACGCAATACCGGGTTTAACGAAGCGCCGTATTTCTCAGCTGGGCCACGTACAACCACCACATCCAGTTTATACACACCCTCGGCGCGCTTGCTATGCAAATGCCTTCAGCACCGCGTATCTTCCCTTATGCTTCTCCCCTGACTCATTCACCCTCTCCGAATCCGACAACCCCGTTTTCTCCGCCCTCGAATGTATACCGCTGAGATGCTTTACTCCGCTATCCGAGTCATCGGACCGTCTGCTCTGATCGCCATTATCGCGAATAAAAAACCCAAGTCAACGGTACTACGACTAATATAACGCGAACACTTCGGGCACTCGAGTGATTTGACGTGACGTTAGGTATAACATGCCGCTTCGATTCACAGAAAATCAACAGACCTTTCACCGCGTTTACACCTGAGTTTTTATACGTATGCTCAGCTTCTCGGGGAAAGGAAGAGATGACACACTTCACCCCAAATCATCCCCAAAAGCCAAAAATTTCGGCCACCCCGGGAGCCTCGTATTTCCAAGCCCCGGACACATTGAGCGAACTCTAACGCCCGCGCATACAACTTTGTCCGCAGAGAATCAGAGTCACGAATAGTAACATGCACACGTTCAGCCCCTCCACTGGATACTCGAAGCATTCCCCCGAGGAGAGAGAGAGCATAGCCTCTGCGTCGTACTACCAGCGAGGCGGCAGTTCTCTCTCCGCCTCCGCCTCCGACTTTTGACTGGAGAGCTAGCGATGGCCAAGTTTAATGTAGACCTCGGGCAAACGCGCGACTTAAAAATATTCCCGGATTCACCACGGCGGGAAATTTTGTGGGAGTAAGGAGAGCCAGACGCGGATCAGACGGCTCCCGAACATCGAGATCCTGGTCGAAAGTTTCTTTAGCGTCTGTGTTTGCCGAATGACAAGTTCGGAGCTTCGCTCGAATCGTTGACGCTTCGGTTTGTCGGTACACTCGGTAACTGAGTTGAGTGTGAAAACTTTCGATGCGACAGTAGGCGTGAGGAGCGTTTGATGAAAAGGATTCGTGTGCCAAGTGCGAACTCCTCGGTGGCTGTCTGTAGATTACCATGTCTCGCTGTTCGATTCAGGATTTTAAATACCCGGTGCTCAGTGGAGTTTGAAAATTTGATCAAAGTGCTTTGTACTTTCGATATACGAGTTTACATGTCCACACACGGAGGGCGTCAGGGTTGTTACACCGAACTCGAGGGGCTGAGGGTAGAAAATAGTAACGCGCTTAAAGGTACGTCGCGAATAAAAACTCCTCCGTTCATCCTACACGAGGATTGTTATTAATGGTCCCGTTCTTTGCGCTTGACAACTCAATCTAATGATTAATTCCTCGTTGATTACCTGCTGCTGAATCGACGGATACTCGACGATCGCTGCATCCCCAGGATTGAGGAGAAGAAAACAACACCGAACGCTCCCTCGGACAAGGGTCAGGCCGACTCTACGTCCGTATCCTGAGAACCTTAAGCCAGCATCACGTGGCTCTGGACCGATTTGTGACCGAAAACTTGACTCATAGTCGTGCGGACGAGTGGGTTGAGTTTACCGTTTTCAATTCGTTCGTGTTTAACGAAAACTTCCACTACTTGTTCTGCTACTTCCATACTCTTTTCTTTTGTAATACAAATTTGGCGAAAGTAGAATACCTACAAATGATCAGTTGGCGCCAAGTTCTTTTCTGCGTATAGCTTTGAGATAATTTTTGAGAATTTCAAGTTCCCAGTGTGTGTTCGACGAAGATGTTGAAGATTCACATGTTGGACTACATCGGGGACACTCGAGAAGACACCGGCGGGTGAGTCTTTTGCTCCAACACTGCACAGCAGGCGTAGTAAAGTAAGTGTACGAGTTATTGACACGTTCAGACTCAATTACCGACCCTTTTATTTTCAATCATTATAAATTGGCGGCACAAACTGTGAATTTCTCGATGACTGCAACCAATCGCTAGAGGGTTAAGACGCTACAAATTTATTTTTTGGTAATTTTACAATTAAGAATGAAACAGATAAAACCAAAAAATGTCACTAATCGAGACAGGGTCAGTAACTGGTACACTTACCTTACGTCGCGAATATATTCCGCGCATACTTAAACCCGGCGGTGGATTTAACACGTTGTCCGGAGTTATTTGATGCGGTGAATTACGCTTTACCAGGATGTAAAACGGAGAGCCAATTATACAAGGAAGAACAACACCAAACGGGGTTGCGGTGCTTGTTGGTCCAATGGGAAGTTGAAACGCTCCTAAACTCAACACGTTATTGTATCGCGGGGCGTGTTTACTCGAGGCGAGGTTTTGTTTTACCCCGACTAATAACGCTTTCGGTAATTAGCACCTAGAGCTCGAAGAAGCGTGCTATGCGCGCTGCGCTGTTACCATACCGGTAGACTCTTTAGTGAATCCCGGTCAGTTTCTCCTGGTGAAATTTTCTTGCCGTATTATTACATACTTACGATTTAGTTCGTTGGTACAACAAGTACACGCGTTGGCAACTCAATTCGCGTGGCTATTATGCCAGTATATTCACGTCCCAGTCGATCGCGCCTCGGCTCATTTGAACCTGTTACAATTACTTGTAACGGATTTCCGTATACTCTGCTTCGACCATCACGGGTCTTACTCACAATTACATGTACGATTTCTTGTCTTACTTGACCCGCGGGTCAGATTTTCAATCCTAACTGTCATGCGTTCCAGCGGTTATAATAAAATCTGTTACAACTGGATACTTTCGAGCCTTAAGCCTGAATTCGAGAACGTTTCGGGAACGAGTTAACGTATTCGTTCTATTATATTTATACCGGTCGGCATATGTCTATTATACACGATTGATTTTTTCTTTCTGAATTTTTTCTTCCGCTTTGCCTTCCTTTTCTCTTTTACCGTGCGGCAATCACGCGCTCAGCCTTAGCAATACCTCAATAATTCTCGCGTCGCATGCAATACACACACGGCGTTCCTTGGAGTTAATCGAGCCGCGCAAACTTTCATAATTTAGTTTTGTAACAAGCATCTCATGCGGCACACATGCATGTAATATGGTTTTCGCTTCGGTTAATCGGCACGCGCTAACGCCTTAAACGATTCCGCAAGGCCTCGCGACGTGGCTTACTTGTAATTTAAGACAATTGTTTCGCTCGTTTTTTACCGCTCGATTCCCTTCGGTTACCGAGGATGTTCCATGTACCGCTCCAAAAGCTCTGCATCCGCCTATTCCAATGTACGCTTCTAAGACTATTCTCACAACCTGTTCCGTAACATCTCTTCATCGAGCCAGGACAAAAGTTATAACAATATTTTTCGTGGAATTTTGATTATTTTGATAATCCGAGGTGTCGAGTGTTGGGAAAAAATTTCCCAAGTGGTTGAAAATTGCCAAAATCTAATCTAAAAAACGATCAACTGCTGTCGTATTGCTTTTAAATACGTCGCAAGTTGCGGACGGACTCCGAGAAATGCGCAAATTAACCGCGTCGCATTCCGGCCGGGGTCACGCAGGTAGACAGGCGTGTCTTACGCGTTGTTCCTGCGTTTTCCGTTATGGTCACGGTTGGCCCCAATCCGCGAGATTCCGAACCGCTCGGTGCAAGTCGTACATGCCCATGTGACTACGTATACGAGTACGTACGTTGTGTAGCGCGTGCGTGCGTGAATAAAAAACACACGACGTCGGTTCGTTCGCAATGCATAACGCGTGATCCGACCTGAAAAAAAAACGATAAAAGAAAGAAAAAGTCTTACAAGTTGGTCGGATTGGGTCGAAAACTTATTTTCAGCTGATTACGTTGCTGTTTTATCCCTATCTCTGATTGCGTACATGTAAAATGGAATTAGAGTAACGTTACCAGATGAGCATTTCTTGCTGTTGACGACGTTTTTTTTTTTTCACCTCTTACACAGCTTGGACACAAAGTGGGCCAGCTTGCATTCAAGTATGCGTATACGTATGCACAAGTGTGTATGTCTGTGTAAATTATCAAATAGTTGCTCGATTATAAAATCACAACATCGTGACCCGGAGGCGGTGCCGCATCGTGCGATCGTCGAAAACTCGGCGGGATAGAAGAAATTATCAATTCTCCGCTGCAGCTGCGGTGCAGAGTGCAACTCGGTTTCACTCTTTACCTAGGCTTGCGGCTCATGCTAGAAAAGTGACGAGTTAAGGCGGGCGCGGGATATTCTTGAATGAATTTATTATCTTCAGCCTGCGGGCGTCTACGTGAAACGCACACGTGCTTTTTCTTATATACCGGAAGGAACGTGGGGACTTTTTACTTCGGATCTGTTCAATGTTTATGTGGATGTACCGTATTTATAATTTCTGTCATAAGCCGCATATGTGCCCTGCGAGAGACGCGTCGCAGACCGCGGTTCTCTTATATACGAAAATTTATACGGATCTATTTATCTAACCAGATTATTTATTAGTTGTCCATTTTTTTTTCTTTTTTCTTCTTTTTTCCACCAGGAAGTCGTTTTGTCAAAAGAAAAAGTATGCACAGTTTGATTTGTCACTGAAACAGTAACACGGCTGTGAAAAAAATTTCAGCTTTGTATTCATCCAAACTTGTCAATTAATTATTATTTTTTCACAACTGTTAGTTCGGCATTTTTTTCCGACAATTTTTACGCGCTCTACTTTTATTTTCCACGTACGAAACTCAATCAAATACCTCTTCCATCTGATTGCGAGAGCAAAAGGGAGACGATTTTCTATGCGCGTGTTTCACCTTTAATTTTGATGTGGAATTCTGGAGAAATTCTGATAGAATCGCGACGAGGAATTTTTCTTCGGTTACGGAAAGTATGCATGTTGCTAGAGTAAACCTCGTCTCTTTCCAAATCAGAAAATTGTACCGCCGATCCGTGAACTCGATGCCTATAACGATCGGCATAGAATTAACCCAGAATGAATGGGAAAAAAAAATTCCTGCACGCTTTGCGGAGCTGGATTCTTTGGACGTGGTGGAGGAGAAAGGGCGATCGTGCCTTCGGACGAAACGGGCCAATGGGCACAGGCAGCAGGCGGTGATCTCGTGCGGTTAATGAGCGCTAACGACAACAAAACAGTGAGCTTGAAATAAAAGGAAAACGCAGCAGCGGCGATGTGTGTAGAGAAGAACGAGACCCGACCGAATAGTAGCCGAAACGATAAATCGCGTTGCGTTGCGTGGCGTGGCTGAATTAATAAATCCCTCGTTACCAAATTCCTGGAAAGCCAATCGTGCCCGCCTCTATAGCCGTTCCCTCCAAGGCATTTCTCATGCGGTTTTGAGCCTCGTTCTAGTTTTTACCCCTAACTTATCCCGAACGTTAGCCTCGAGGCGTCCGTCGTTGAGTCGATCCGACAAAAAAGGACGCGAGGCTTTCGAAATACGCTCGAGAATCTTTCGACGGATTCTTCGACGCGCCGCGTGAGTACAAGTTTCATTTCTACCCCTTCAATTTTTTTTTTTTTTTCTTTTTCTTTACTTTTTCTCCGTCCGATGCCTGTAATCCCGCGGCACATCCCCCACCCCTCTCAATTTTCTCCTTTTTCTTCCGATCAGTCGCCGCGCATTTTCAGCCCGCAGCCACCTCTCGACGATTTAATGTATGCGCATGCCGAGGGCCTCGATGCAGTACTTAGCAAACATGCTAAGCAGCTACTTGCTTAATCATTGACTTCGCCCTGACTGTCACGCGGGTTAAACGAGCAATTGCTTCTGCTGATACGACTTGGACACGATTGTGAGAAACGTAGCCGCGTACGTGTATATCCAATGATGCGGAATTATTCATTGACGCGGATGGATATATATTTATTTATATCGGGTATGGGCATGTATATAATCGGCGAGGAGCTTCCGCACCATCGAAGAACACCGGATGAACAACGCGCCTTATTATTTTCACCGACGAACTTGCAGTTAATTAGCGAGTTGCGAAACCAACCGTAATTTTCACTGGATATATAAACAGCAAGATTTATTGCAGAGATTTGACAGACTCCTCCCTTTTCATGTCGACGGTAAGAGTATCGCGGAAAAACTGTTTTTCCGGCTTGTTATTTTTGCTTTGCTTTGTTGTTTTTCATTCTTCAAACTTCTGACGATAATTAAGCCAGTAATCTATCGGTAATAAATGCCCTCTGCTAATTCTCGGCTAATACTATCGTCCTCGATACCGTGTAATCTGAACGTGCAGCATACTTATTGATTATACTTGTAAAAAATATTCGTTACTCTTTTCGCTGTACGATGTATCATGCTGCTCTTCGGGTTTCAAGACGGTTAAGAACGTGAAATTTCTTTCCGTCAAATCTGTCTCAGCTCTTGGCGACTGAATTCTAGAATTACACTATGGCTTGTATTGGATTCTTTACCATTATCATCAAATTTGCCAGCCATCTTTGTTCATCGCTTACACTCGTCGTCAGTTTCTGTAATTATTTTTCCACGAAAATTGTCTCGTAAGTGAATTTAGTAAGTAATTATTTTACGTCTTAGGTATATCTGTCAATATTGCGTTTGAAAGCATTTGAGTGAACGTTGTGTGAAAATTGGAGTTTCCTAAAAGAAACTCAAGGCTCATCCTGCAATTCTGCGAATTAATTAACGCAACATCCAAACTATTGATTTTACGGAACGGAGCTGCCTGCTCAGTGAATAATACAGTTGAGTACGCAAAGCGTGCGTGGGAGTATATTTTCACGAAAGCTGGAGGTATAAGGTGCTGCCGTACTGTATACATTATGTAATTCCTATTAGAGAGGTGAAATGCATCACCTTCTGTATCAAAGGGGAAGGAAACATTACCGAGATGCAAAATGATGTATACGTATAGATAGATATAATGCACTGCATCAGTTGAAGCCCTGCAATCTGCTCGATCATTCGCCCGTTTATTACCATCTGCAACCGTTGCCTCGCAACCCTGTCGTTATATCCTCGTGTTATTTGTACATCCTCGTTGTTTACTCATGACACGGGTATTATCACATTATCCAGCAGCAGCAGCGGTATAATCAGTATGAGACACTTGCCAAGGTAAACATAACGATATCCAAGCCAATGAAAGTGTTCCAATCCTCATGCAATTTGTCGCCAAGACAATTAAATGTCAAATTAGTGCTTGGCTTTCTCTTCATATACATGTTATGGGTGTAAGTGAGCAATTTTTTTTCCTTACCCTTCCTCTTCCGCGATTGCCTTATATTTATATGAAATATGGTAATTTCTCTTTCCTTCCTACTCCCTTCTAATTTACTTTTCTCGTCTGTATCGTGTAGGAAAAAAAAAAATTATGCAAGACTGTCTTTTTCATTTTTCTGCCACGCAGGCCGCGTTATGGGAAACGAATTGTGAAACGTAAATTGTTTAAACGATAAAACAAAAATCCACAGATTACCAAAAAGAAAAAGAATAAGAAAAAATTATTATCGTACATTTCATTTGTTTAAGATGCCTTTTGACAATTGACCAGCATTTAATTGATTGGAAAAAACTAAAGGGCCAAAGCGCACGGCAATTACGTCATGCCGACGATGACAACGACGACGACGCTGACGCTTTAATTCTCGCTGACTCATTGCCTGCACGGTATAACTTCCTATAAATACAACAGGGTCTATTCTAACAGCCCTCAACGACTTACGTATGTTGTAAACTTTACCCGTGGGTTTTAAATGCGTTCGGGTTGATGCGTTATAAGGATCGCGTGAGTGTACGCCTGATAAAATTTTCCCTCCTATGCCGTAACAACGACTGACTGACTGACGACGACAATGAGAAGAGGCAACGCGCCTCTCGCGCACGCACTGCAATATCATTCATATTATATACGCATATTGTATACCTGTGTATCGGTATGTATATCGGTATATATATATATATATATATATGTTGTGTATTTTACCTGCGTTTTACAGACGAACGGTTTGTCGTAACGTGTCTTGGCCACTCTTAGGGGAGTCTATACGCTACGTTAGTGAAAATAAAGAAAGAGAAAAGATGAAATTGAAAAGAAAAAAGTAACATTTATATCAGGCGGTGGATATGGAGCGGAAGCATTGCGCGTTCGTTTGGACCAATCCGCTCTGTTACTTCGCCACGTATCCGCACGTCTTGGTGATGTACTTACGCAATGTATATTGTAATTCGGTTCTCAAACTTATTCTCAGCCTTGACGTATGCACAGGTATGCGCAATAATCGCATGGATTTCAAACACGCAACGCAATCTCGTTTTCTTAACTCTCCAGTTATAAATACGTGACGTTGTAACTGTTAAATATACGTCCTTTTGCCAAATGCATTACAGACCTGCGAATATATCAATTTTTTTTCGTACGTCGATTACGCAACGATTATATCTTTAATTTTCACAGTCTGTTTTCAATCTGGTTCAATCTCAAACTATGTACAGGAATTAGACAAGTTTTCTCTTGCAAATAGTTCGTAACTGTAATCTCTTCGAGTTTAACGCCGAGTTTCGTGCACATTATATACCTACCTACCCACACAAATCTGTATTAATAAACAATATTCTCCTACATGCTTGCCACAAGTTTGAGGGCGGAGGTTCCTTTTTTTTTTTTGTTTTTTTTTTAATGTTTTTTTTCTGTAGTGTTCCTTCTTCAGACACCTTTGTAGTCGGAAGGGATAGCGAATTTTGTACGCTCCTCGTAACTCCGTTTTTATTAGCTCCAATTCGTATAAGAATTCGCGAGCGTTGCGAGGCATAAATTCAGGTTAAGGTGGCAGAAATGGTTATGGCCTGTGCACTGCGGACAGACTGAAAGGGAAGGGATGGAAGAGGGGGGGGGGGGGGGGGGGGCGGAACGGTTCATTGAAAAATAATATTGTTACAGCTGAATTTGATGTCTGAAAGTCGGGAAGGAGAGGGGGGAGGGGCAGGGGCAAGTATTTGTTGAGACGTTGAGCAAGACCACCTTCTTTTTCTTTGTACAAGGTGTTAAAGGCACGCATATGTATGTACTCCGGTTTACCAGATATTATAATATTTCTCTCTGATCGTCATTTTGTTTTTGACATCGAGCTACAATATAAGCGACAAGTTATGAAAATTAAACTGCTAATACGATCGTATCGCTCGATAAATTAAACTATCGATTTGTTACGCGTTAAAATTTCACACTTTTTACAATCGTGTGGTTTATACAGTGAGAGCAAATGAAAATTACATGTATATTGTACTTATATACTTTCTATATTTGCGAGTGAAATTTCGACAAGAAATTTACTGATCAACCGCGCAGTTCACAAGTATTACAATCGCTCCTCTGTTCGCAATGCCACGAATAAATTGGTACGTACTTTACACATACTTATTATATCGTCGTGTCTATGTTGAAGATTGTGACTTCACCATCCGTCCGTCTGTCGTAATCACAACGAAACTCTCTTTCACCGCTGGCATTTCACTTCGAGTAGTCCGTGAGAAACGAAATATACATTGAAAAAAAAAATAAATAAAAAAAAAAACTAAAATTAAAACAGGAAAATATTTATTCCGACATATCAATTTATTATATCGGCCGATCGGCGGAATAGACGTTCTTTTGTTCGTACTCATCCCGGCGTTAAAAGGAATATTGTACGTCTGCGGTAAAAAGATTCGAGCTCATCTCTCGAATCCACGAAAATTTTATGCACGGATACGTGCTATGCCTCTCACGATTTGAGTTCAGCGACTTAAGGATCACTTGTATGTGTTCACGTATACCCGCATTATGGAATCCACACATTACGCATATGTACGCGGTGATTCTTGAAGAATAGAATAGAAAAGGATGTGTGTACAGAAATCAAATTCCTGACACGTACGAACGTCTTGTAAAGCGACGTATGCATACGTACGGGTTTGACGTAAACAGGGAGAGTAAAGAGGAAGATCCGTAGTTCTAACTTTTCCGAAGAATTCACCGTTTCTATTAGTCTCGAATACAGACTCCGTCCGATAACTTTCGACGTTCACCTTTTTATCAGCCTATTGCAGCATTCAATCCTTGTATCTCGAATCCTCCGTTCAAAATAGACAGCTCTGAAGGATTTTCTTTATCCTCGATTCTCTGACGAATAGTTTCGTTGCGCCCATGATGTGAGGAGATAAAGTTAAACAATGCGCGTACGCTTTAGTTGAACCCATCAGAAAACATATCCAAGGTGACGTCATGTAGACTTGATATATTTTGTTCTTTAGTATTTACATTATTATTTCAGCAAACGGAGTGTACGGAAATGTATAAGTAACCAATTACGCGATTCCTTTGACGTAATCTTGGATACGCGCAAACCGAGCGAAAATCAGTCTTCAGTTCTGACACACTTTATTTATTCCTTACATCATGGTTACCTTCAGCTAAAATTGTACGTTACGTTTGTTACAATCAACTGCGAAAAGAATAGACTCCCCGTAAAATGCTCGGACTTTCGGACTGTTATGCGGGGAACAAAGTTGCAGTGAAACCGTCGCGGGCGAAAACAATCCGCGTCTTCGTAAGGTGAGACTAATACGAAAAGGTAACTTGACTGGCGCATTGTGTATTGTTGATATTCTCCCTGTTGAACACCGTAGGTTTTACTGCTTTTATTTTACGAAATCGCCAAGCGTATAATAAAAGACGCGATTCTGTCGCGAGTAGGTGGCACCGTCGCGACGCCTCGCTAACTTACGGACAAACAGAGACACAAATACAAGCTCATCTGACAGGATGAGAAGAGGCGGGTCTCTGGAGCATACGAGCCATATTGCAAGCAGCTACAGCAGCAGCAGCAGCAGCAAACTGCTGCAATGAATGAAACTCTGTTTCACGTGAAAAAGTTACGATTCCTTATCGCGTTACAAAAAACGGTTACATCAGTGCGCGAGGGAAGTTGAGCAGCAGGGATGGAAATTCTTCTTATTCTCTCTTCTCTCCTTTTCTGTTTTTTTCTTTTTCTTTTTCTCACTTTTTCCCAGTACGTTTTTTCAAATACTTACAAGGCGCGTGAAGTCGTTCGAATCTACATTTTCTTCTTTTTACCTATCGCGGAGGATAAGCGCAGGAAGAACCGGGAACAAGGAACAGGTCGAGATTGTTAACAAACGGCTTGAGATAAATCTCAAGACTTTGCGGGGCGCCGACGTCGCTGCTTCATATTTCAAATTTCCCTCCTCTTAGGTACCGCTTCGACCATACATGCCTTGCGGATACAAATCGTCGTCGCGTTTCTAACTTCGAGGAAGAAGTCTGTTCGTGATGCGCGTGCCTTTGTTCGTTACGTCGTCGTTTCTCGAGTTCACCTTGTTACATCTGCCCTGCATACGATATTCGCAATGCATGTATGTATATACGACGAGGAATTTTGAAGCTCGCGTCACCCTTCGATACGATCCTCTGCAACCTACGGGGAATGGAAATTGCCTGATTTCGATAATTAAACAACGCCCTTCGGGCCATTTCCGGGGGAATTAAAAGCTTTACTCGCAGCTTGTGATTTTCACGCAACGCCGCGCCGCCGGCCCGCTGACCAAAATCTCCCGGTACCAAAACCGCACATTTGTTCGCCGTTGTAATACCGGATTGTATGCCGATGAAAACGTGCAGGAAATAGCGAAATCCCCTACGTATATCCAAACCTAATCGCGTAGCTTTAATTGAGGATGAAAATGCCGAAGAAACGTTTGTTCGTTTACCACGGTACCTATAATTTTTACGACTGTCGACGATTAGAATCGGACTCTCGTCTAGGATAGGAGAAAATATGGTCCCTGGGCGTGTATTTCAACGCTACGAAGTTCGTTTGTTCGGTCGTGATATACACGCGTGTATTCCTCTCGTACTAACCCTTCCTGGCATTATACATTTTTTTTTCCTTCTTTTTCCACCTGAGATACTTTACACGATATAATCCACGTGACGTGTAATATTTACCCGCGAGAGGCAATTAATTACGTATCGCTGGGCCGTCGGGGTGATTACTATATATATATATATATATGTGTGTGTGTGTTTATATTTATATACTTGGATGTTCGAACTCGCGCATGCTTGCTGCAGCTGTGGATTTATTTGATAATTAATGTTTCATAACCGAGTAGTAGGTATAGGTGGGTGTGTAATACAAGGTATAGATGTATGCGGTGGGCAGGTTATACACGTAAAACTGTATTATGTATACGTTGTACAAACTGCGCGGTGCCGCTTTTGGCCGAGAACGACCCCTGCGCTTTGTGTTTGACCTGCACGCCATAAATAACTTCACTCCGCACGATTTTTGATTAATTGACTTTATCTTGATCCCCTCGTTTAATTACTCTTTTCAGCTTTCCCTATATTCCCTTGCATTATCGCATCCAATTGAATCCGCGTGGGTACGACGCCCTTTTTGTTATCGAATCGAGCCTTTAATCGATCATCGTCGTTAACCCCAGTTTCTCAATTCCCAAGTTTCTCGAGTATATATCCCACAGGGCACAAACAAAGTTCTCGACTTTCTTTCAAATCACGATCGAATCTAAATTACTGGTCTTCTCGATATTATTCAACTCGCGGTAAAATCTGTATACTTACACACACAGAGTCTCTAATTATGCGTAGGAGCCACTCGGAGTTTCTGACGTCAACGTGCCATTAGTGTAATTACATTTCACACGCCAAATATTTTCAGCTCAAAATCCAGCGGCGAAAATCTTGAAACCCACGCGCGTCATCGATTCATTTTTCATTTTTCTTTCCTCGATTATCATCATCGTCATCATCATCATCATCATCATTATTATTATTATTATTATTATTATTATTATTATTATTTCTTTATCTTCTTTTTCACCCGTTTTTTCTTTTACGTATATTCTTCGTTGTCGGACACTCGACCCACGTTCTTCCACTCGTCAATAAAATCACATAGTACCAACGAGAATTATATAATTCCGGGGTTGTGAATTCAAGTGGAATCGCTTCCTCTCCGTACACCCCGATTTTTCCACTCGTCGTCTGTACCTGACGTATCCAAAGCTCAGCTTCGCACACACTTCTGCGTCGTAGGTATATATCTGCGAAGTGTGCGCTTGACGTGTGTGGAATCCCTCCCGTGCCACGACTTGAATTGCGGAGGTGGTATTAGAAGGATACGAGACTTCCTTGAGCCACGGCAAGAAGTACGCGATACCGCTCAACGATACAAAAGCTCGTGCTCCTTTCACCGATGCGCAGGATCGAAGCCCAAAAATTGTCAAAGTATAACGTATTTATGTAACAATCGTTGATCCTCTGATTTCCTCGGAACAGATAAATTGCTGCAAAACGTAAATAAAAATTTTTGCACATGTTATCGAAAGCCTCCGAGACGTTTCGTGGTTCGTTCTTTTTTTTATTGTTAAATGAGCTTAAGTCGATGTGCACAAGCCTTGTTTCCACGTCGGAGTTGATGCGCGGCAGCTTACCAGACTCTCAATAATTCAGAACCACTCAGAACCGACAAGCTTACCGCATGCGGTATTTACAGTATGTTTATATAGTTTATTACAGGCTGCGGATTATGGCTCAACGTTGTTCGTACACGGTTCGTATACCTATTATCCAGGTAGAATATATTCTGTTGTCGAATAGTATAATAATATAACGATACGTATATTCGGTTATACGTTTAGGAAATTTTCAATCCTGCACAACTTTTGACTCGTTCGTTTTTGTACGAATATGCGTGTGTCGATAAGGCGAAGAAAGGTTAAAGCATTAGGTGTATACCTGCTGCAGCTATAACCAAGTCCTGCAATCCCTCGACGGGTTTCTTTTGCACCGTTGATTGTTGTTCAGGCCGAATTGCGCCCGGTTTATAAATGCCGGCGTGGTGTGAGCCAGTCCCACTCCTGTACATCAAACGTGTTCGCCATAAAAATGTCAAACCTTGGTACACGTACCGTGTCTTTCGTATTTCGAAAGCTGCGACGGCGGCTCGGCGAACGTTCGGTCAATTCGATGGCCGACGTCGCGTTATATACGAGGATACGAGGCCGGAAATACGACGGCATCGAACCGTGCCGGAGACAGTCGCGCACGTTAAGGGATATAATTACAAAGGAGAGGAGGAGCGGGTACGAAACGCAATTGCTGCGGAGCCGGAGCGTTGAAATCTTCGTCGCACGTCGACTAATTATTTACAAGCCACGCTGGGACGGCGGTCTTCTTTCCCTCCGTGGAAACGACTAGTCATTAACGCGCCTCTGACGGAGGGTGAACCCTTTAACAAGTTGGAAGAAAAAAATTGGAAAACAGAAACGAAATGATAATGGTTGATGACGAAATGCAGCCACAACCGTACCGAGCTAAACTATTCGCGATCAATTCTCGTTTTGGACCCTGTTTTGGGACAGATTCATTGCGCCTAGTCCGCGTGACACTATTTTTATGGGAATATCATTCACTGTACGACGACTGAAGTAGGTGTGTATTAAATCGAGTGTTGAATGGATTTTCTTTTCTCTTTTATCGGTTAAATACCGACCGAAGTAGGCCGAATTAGGAAATCGTCTGATCGGAGCAACGTAGAAAACCAGTTTTTTATAAACGCTTATCATTAGGTAAATATTTTCATCGTGTTTAGAATTTTAGGTAAAAAGAAAAAAAAAAATCAAATGTCAGAAGACGGAAAGAATTTCATCCAGAGATATTAAATAAAAATCCCCCTTTATTGACGTTGACGCAAAATTTCGTTGAAAATTTATAATATTGTATCAAATTATATCGCGATCGATAGAGAGAAATGTGAATCCTGAATTATACCTGAAGACTGAATGCAGCTTAAGCAGGTATTTATTATATATACATACAAATAGCGTACACAGGAAGAAGACATTCGTTATATCTCTTTAATGGTTATTGTTTGTTTCTTTTTCTTTCTCTTCTTCTTGTTGTTATTCTTTTTATTCATTCTCCGTTCGTTCAATCTGGCCGTATACAGGTATACAATACGAAAAAGCCCGTTATTACACGAGCTTAACGACATTTTCATCCCCGCCTCATTCTTTTCTTCACGTTTTGATCGTCGGCTCCCTTCAGAGCGCTTCCCCCATTTTTCGAAGGACCGCATTCCGCCTCGAAGAATCGGCTGCTACACTTGTTGGTTCAATCCAATGCTTCCCTGTACCTACCTACATACTGTGAAAAGATAACGCCACCCCACAACCTGTCAGCTGAGGGGGTCGCCCTTCGTCCCCGCCTTCTAGGTGTTGCACCGGAACTCGAGCCGGATATACCCAAAGAATCCCGCTTCTTTGCCTGGAATTAAATCGGTACGGGTGAAATTGACGATGTGAAATTTTTAACGATTATAATATAACGTGAAACATTCGGGGGAAAATTAATTTTCAAATACCTATCCGATCAAGAAATACCTGCCGCAAAATTGATACTTTACGAGACATTTTATTACGTTTCGCGTACCGTCGAACGGACGATTTCAAATACCTACCTTCAAGTTTTACAACCGAAACGGTACGAGAATATTTTTATAGAGTTCTACCGTATACTGAAACTGATCGGAGATATATCGGGAACATCGATAGAAAAAAGGGAGAAAAAATGATCGGAATTCTTGTCTGCCAGGGCTAAGATTGTTGAAAAATAACAAGTTATATCCTGCAACCGTTTGACTGTTATTAGGAACCATTGCCACCTGAATTAAAATCTCGCATTCGGTTAACCAGCAGTTGGCACGTATCCGAGACGGCTTTCAACGCATATATATGTGGCTATTTGCCTAAATAGGTGAATACCGAATGAGGTCATTGTGTTATTTCGTGAGCGTGTGTACGTGGTCCACCTTTCTTATCGCGTTCCTCTATCTAGATCTATCTAGAACGTATTTTTCGGTTTCGTTACGGCCGGCAGAGAAAACAACATACAGCGTTATACGTTGTGCCCACGTGCGTGCGTATATGGGTACACTATATATGTAGAATTCCCATAGGTGTGAATAGCCGGAGCGACGGCTGCTGCTACTTTGGTGTTTCGGTGCTTAGTCGCTACCGCATCACCGGTGAAAAGAAGAATAGTTTTTGCATATCAAGTGCCGGTAACGTAATCCCTTTGTGTAAAATACGCTTACCCTCCAGCACCGCCCACGTTGTTGAGAATATGACATCTAAATGTTCCTTGAAACTTGTCAAACCTTTCTTTCCGGCGCACATCCTGCGCTCTGGATCGCCAAAGCGCATCATCGTCTAGAGACCACAAGTGTAATCCTCATCTCTCTCGGTGGCGAAATTCGTTGAGAACTCTTTCATCTCCTCGTATGCGTATGCGTGTGTTGGTATGTATAATTCGAACGGGTCGAAGAGTTTTACGCTTTGGAATTCGGATGAATAATGGATCTCGAAGAAGAATATCGCGCAATATGTCCTCACCTTCCGACCACGAACTCGTGAGACTTGCCGCTTGCGAATATAATTCTCCCATCTTCGTGCGATTCTCATTTTTTAAACGATTCTTTCTCCGTCTGATGTATGTCTTGACGCACGGCAGTCCGGCACGCATGGATACCGAAAGAAAATCCACGCCCTCCAACGCTCGTGATCTACGATCGGATACGCCAGAGAGAGCCCTAGAGTTGGAGATGATCTTTGGCGCATTTCTACGCTACTCGACTCGCGACCCAACCGCGAGGGCCTTTTTCTACTCGCTTTGATTTTAAATCCGACGTCGAACCGGCGATCGCTCCAAGCGATTAGGATCTATAAAACTTTGCGGGGCGGTTTCCGATTATCAACGTGTAATTATTACCGTATATATGCTGAAATTTTACTAGGCCGGATCGCGGCGCGATGACAATCGGTTTAGAGTACCTACGTATACGTATGTGTGTGAGAAACCGGCTTTCGAGTGAATGAACGAGGAGGGACGACGAGACGCAGGTTACGGAGGATGTACAAGGAATCCGAGTGTGAAGCCGGACAGGTAACTCCTCGAGCATGTCTTTTGGGGTGCAGGATTGAACAATGACCGTGACATTTCTTCTTCTCTTTTTTTTTTTTTTTTATACCTCGTACGTCGGAAGAAAATTTTCGGACCCTCCGGACAGCCGGTAAAAGACTTCCGCTTCCGGTCAGCACCTCCAGTTTAACCCCGAAGGTATACGTGTAATCACATACGGAATCACACTTCAACTGCACTAATGTCCGTATCTTTGTCTGTACTGCGGAACGGCAAGTTCCTGTCTTACAGTCTCCGTGCGTATTTATCTTACACACGAGATATAATTCGATTCAAGAGACGATTCGCTGATTGTGGGATTCACAATCGTCGATCGAATTCTGAAAACAAACTTTTTTAACCAATTACTTATATTGCGAAATCATAAATCGCGGTTTCTGTCATGCCAAGCGTTTGATTTCCGAAGGATGCGGGACAAATGTGGAAGAAAAATAAAGAAAATTATAAAAATTAGCACCGCGTCCTCTGACCGCAATTTGCGTCACAATTTTCCTTCTCGAAACCACTGTAACTTTCCCTGAATCAACGTGGTTTGGCGCAGAAATTTTGCCTTCTTTCTTTTTTATTATTTCTAAATTTTTACATACATTCTTTATCGGGAAAGGAGGGGAGATCGCAGCGGGACCGTTCTATCGAGTGCAGCCGGACGGAATATTAGAGAATCTATTGTGCGCTCAGACCGGAGTGTTTGCATGACCGCATATATGAGGTAAATCACTGCAGGGAGCAACCGAACGTCACTCCATGTGAATACAAGTTGCAGGGATTATTCAAATAAAACGGAAAGTCAAGAAAAAACCAGAAAACTATTGTGGTGATCAGTAGACGTATCGGATCCCTCGAATCATTTAACGCGACATCTTTATCCGTGACGTTGTCAACGCTTATTGTATATGTTAAACAGCTGTCCGTACTCAATCATTTTTTCATTTCAGTGTGGCACACGAGCCGTTTCCATCTATTACAAAAAACCAGAAGTTGAAGAAATAACGTCGAGAAATTGTTTTCATTCGCACTAACTGTTTTACGATATTTGTTTATTATTATTTTTTTTTTAAATTTATTTATTTATTTCTTTCGGTTAGTGGACTGATTTATTTTAAATCCTTGCGTTTATATGTGAGCGGGAATTTTAGGCATGTATATAAAGCAATTCTTTCATCCCTTTTGTGAGAATAATTACAGTCTTTTAGAATTATTCAAAATTAGTATTCGATGAAAATTGTAAATTTTTGTCTCACGTCAAAGACTCGTATACAATAGTCGTTCACGTCTGACTAATCACGTGTACATACTTATACATATTGCATACGTGTTACGGGTTTCCTCGCTCGGCACGGGTCGCATCCTTCAAAGAAGAAAAAAAACAGCAACAAGTACCTCAATCACCGTTTTCAAGATAAGGCAATAAACCCGACACTCGCTGTTTTCAATCCTTTTTCCAAAGCCACGCTGCATATTCAACGACGCGGGACACCGACGCTAAACGAAACCGGTTCAGATATTATTTAATACGCTGTCGGGTGAGATAATATTTCGGATTACGACACCCCTGCGGCGACGTGTGTAAAACACACACACACGCGGACGCGCGCACATACACGCTTGGATTATAATACTGCACGCATCCCCGCTTCGCGAAAACCCGTGTCCATCCCCCTCTTTGCACCCCTGCAGTTCGCTTTGCGTTGTGCATAACATACACCTATACGTACAGTAGTATACGTTGTATACTGTTATTATTGCTGGCTGATTTTTTTTATTGTTATTCTTTCCTTCTTTTTTGATATCACGGATTTTGGGGATTTACGATTCGGCAATGCATTGTAAGATAGATCAACGCACTCGCTGCTTAACGACGGGGTGAGGGATGAATTTGGCAAAATACATCGAGAGGGAGAGAGTGACCGCAATTCCTTTTATAGCTTACACCTATAGTAGGCATGCGTACGGATTAACCGCGGACTTGTCAGACTTTGTCGCACGTACGTATAATACCCCGCAAATCTTTCTGTTTTCACTAAGTCTTGGGGCGCTCCTCCTGTACATACGCACCCTTAATCTCTCGTTTTACTCTTTTTCCTGTATTGTCGCTACTCGCACTTTTTATACCACGGATACTCGAACCACGATCGTACTTTCGGTCTGTTATTTTTCATCCCGTTCCATTTCTTTCAGCTGTATTTTACCCACGCAATCAGAAAAATCATGGTTCCTATTTCGTGATCAATGAAGAATTATAATTCCATGTTTATCGAGAAAAAAAAAAAATGACCCAATTTCTCCTGCGCGTAATTTTTCATTTTTTGTTCTTGGTTTTAATAGATCGAAACAGGTATTGTATACTGTATATACTATACATGAAGCAAAGTAAACTAAGAAAACATGTTTGTTTGTTTCTTTTTCACAGGAATACAATTTTTTTCCGGTAGACAAAGCACACGGAGTGTAAATAATTGAGTTTGTGATAATTGAATGGAAGGTGAATTGAACGAGAGAGAAACGGGCCGTCGGTTTGTTGTCTGTATAATATACACTGTAAACCGTGTGTGTACATACAAGAGAGTAAACGCATAATACCTCTAAGCCTCGCACTAGAAAATGAATTCAATTGTAACGAATAATCTATAAAGAATAGGGCAGGATGTCGTATCGGGGCATGGAGATACAATATTAATATCATAATGCACGCCAGTGTGCGCATGCCGACAATGGAGGCATTCAGGCGAACCCGTACAATGCAACGTCGGCGTTCATGGCGTGCATTTGAGCATCGACTAGTTGAAAAATTCCTCCCTTCCATACACCGTATTTCCCGCTCCGGTTATATTCCTTCTATCTCTCACACCCTCCGATGACCCCTTTCCGAATTCTCTCGATTGTGTATTGGCCTACAATCGAGAGCCCAGCGTGTGTATAACCGTAGGCATGGCTACGACGAGTTTTCGAGAGGTAAACCTATACAGTAACGCAGCGCGTTACGGTGCTTCACGGAAAACTGACCATGCATGCTCATATTCGGTTCAACAATAATGAGCCGAATGACGAACTCGGAATTGTATTGCTGTAATCATTTCGTTCACTTTTCAATTCTGTGACTCACGTTTTTTTTTTTTTTTTTTTTTTTTTTTTTTTAGTATGTACACATGCTATACAACTTGTCCAGATTTGAACGGTATTTGTCTACTGAGAGCCATGGATGAACGATTGGGATATAGAATCCTCTGTTCACGGATAGATTTAGTTATTTGAAATTTGTGCGTCATACCTTGAGTCCGTGAGATGATTTCTCTTTCTCTTTCTCTCTCTTTGCGACACGTGTCAGTGTTATATACATGGTGTTTCGTGAATACCCGATGGGACATTATACCACCATACATGTGATACATGTGACGTGAAAATTCGTCACGTCTATCACGGTTACAATGGATGAAACGGCGTGCTGCGAAACGTCTAGTCAATCCTTCCTAGGAAAGAAGAACGGAGCGATCTCTTTTATTGTTTTCGTCTTTTTATTGGGTGCGTTTGAACGCATGTCACACTCGTCGAGTCAGTCATTCAGCCATCACTCGGTCACGCTTTTGGAATTATTCTAATGCCGGTACGGAATGAGAGAGCTAGAGAGAGAGAGAGAGAGATAGAACGAGTTTAAGGGTCCAGAACATCGCATCCGCGATTTCCATTTTATTATTACGAGGCGTTATTTCGCGAACGTTGTAAAACGTACCTCATACGTATAAGGTGACACGGTCGAAATTCAAATCGGCAGTACATATAACCAGACGTGCGAAGCGTCGCGCGGTTTACGACGACGTCGAGCGTCACGTTCAATCCGCGAATTTTTATTCCACCGTACCGTTTCGTTATGGTCAATTTCTGTCGCGTTTATGACCATTGTGCACAATATCTGCAGCTGCGTCGTCGACGTCCGAGAAGAGCGTTTCGTTTGCCCAAACTTACAGCGGTAAAAGACCGATGAACTTGACGCCGCGTCGTCGTATGCCGGATTCGCGAGTTAATCGAATCGTCGTCTCGCGTACGACGATCCTTGGCTTTCCCCGATATTGTATCACAAATACGTATTTTTCATTCACGGATCGATTACCCGCACCGATCGCATCGCGGTGATGCAGATTCAACGCAACGAAGCGCAGCTCGCGTTATAAGCATTCACTTGCTTGTTAAGGTTCAATTTCTCGGTGAATAGCGCTTGTTACGTCTTCATTGCTCGGACCTGTTTTCACTCGTTAATTGAATCACCGCGGCACCACCTATATACCGCGACCTCGCCTGTATACTGTAAGAAGAAAAAAAAATGCGGCGTCGACTTGCGTAGAATATTTTTTTGTGTCAATCTAACTCTATCCAACAAGTTCAACTTCTGAATTCATCGCAAAAATCGTTCCATAATAGTCCACACCGGCCACTGTTGGTCAATTTTAACACCGGTATTTTTTACAATGTACACGAAATTCGAGACGTACAGTAACTAAGCCTTTCCGCAATAATTTAACTCGCAATATTTCCTTCGTCGTGGTTTCTGTTCCCGCGCACTTTCGTCAACCTTCGGTTTGAACAATTCAAGGGCTTTAGGTATAGGCTATAGTGTCCGAAATCAGGAACACCGTTGAAGGCGTTATACGTACGGACACGTACCATAGGTGCGGAATAATATTGCGAAAATGGCCGGAAATAATCGGTGAAGAATCAGCCGCATTCAAGGTACAGCCGCAGGGACAATATCCCGGAATCCCCCGAGTGATTAGTCCGGTCCGATTAGCTTCTCCCGCAGGCGAATAACATCCGCCCCCGACGTGCAAACGTGCATCCTGTAGGTGGCATACCTGTTTTACGCACGTGTTCCTCTGTCCTCGGCCGTCATCCCCGCCGCATTGCGACTCCTGCTTCGCACTCCTCCGGAACGGGTATATAAATTTCGAAGTGAATTGCGGATTACCACCTCCTCCCTTTTCGACCTGGTCAAAGTCCCTGCCGATTGACAGCCCACAAAACACGTCCCTCCATTCGCACGCGTGCACGTATGTATGTATGTACATGGATATTACACGTGACATGTCTCTGCTCCTATGCCTAAAAGCCGTGCGGAAGGTATCGCCCAACGAATTAGACCCGAGGATTGTCAAGAGAGACACGAAGGGACGGTCGTTATGGTCGTCCACCTATCGGACAATGCGAGCCGCGTCGAGAGGTGCGGGGCTTCTTTCAGAGGAGGAAGAATTTTTTATTCAATTGCGTTCTGCGGGTTCTAAATTGCGCTGACCGACCCTCCTTTATAGTCCGGTCGTTCGGTGTCGCGACGACAACCAGCAGAGAATTATTTTACGCCGCGTTTCACTCGGGTAACCACGAGGACGCACTTGAATTAATAATGAAATTTACTATCGGACCACAAACGGGAATTAGACAGCTTAATTTCATTCAAAATTCAATATATTGACGCGGGTCTGAAGCAATGTTTATCTTCCCGAAATAATGTAATGTAATGTAACGACGTTTACAGAACCCCGTGTAAAATACCGTTTTCATTCGGTTTGAGTCTGTTAATTTGGGACGAATTTTCAGGCTACCTACAAATTTTTATAAATCGCGTCCGGATTGTCTCCGCAAATAATTTTTACTTCCGTTACTCAATTTTTACCCTGTCCAAATTCTCTCTGCTTGGAACGCGTGCGAACCCTCGACCCTTGTCGGGCTGTGGAACGAACGTGAAAAGGGTAACACACAACCCATTATAAACACGGTACGGAGCGAGAAGCTCGGGTAACGAGGAGGATCAACGGGGCGGAGAGGGAAGGGGTGAAAAGACGGACGCAGCCGAGAAGAACGAGGGATCCGTGCAGCATACGTGCATACGTTTCTACCTTGTACCTTACCCACCTCATCGACCTGCACCGTGGATTAAAACTTTATTGTTTCTCCGGCACGTATACCTGTGTTGTAAACCTTAAACCTCGTACTTGTATACCGCGGAAAGAATATCGCTGGGATGCGCATTACTCGACTCGGCGATGCAACCTTCTTCGCTATCAGGATAGTCGGAGAAGGAGGGGGAGGTAAAAAATTAATGGTCTCGCGATGTATCGCCAGGCCTTTACGGTCGAGTCCTTTAATTGTCGTCTATTAAACCTCACTTGCTCGGCGATCAATTAACGTCCTCCTGCGTTATTAAGTGGACTCTGGACAGCAACGACCTGCAGTGTTCCGTACACGGGGACATTTTTCATTTTTTCTCGTCTTTTTTTTCTTTTTGGAATTCAATGAAAATGCCGAGTCAGACATGTAAGATTTAGTTACTCTTCTCGAGATCAGATCTACAGTGAAGAAAAACCAAGGGTTCTTCTGTATCTGCGCAGAATTCGCGAAACGCTGCAACTGATGTAATCGTAAATTTGAAACCGAACTCTTATCATTTCGCGAATATAAATGAAACAACGCGTGTTAATAATCGATACCTCAAGAATTGGACAAAAGTTTTCCCTCGTCCGTTATACAAAACGACGAGGTGATATCCAGACACGAAAAAACGCTTACTTCGGCGGAAAAGAGAAGTGTTATGTTTTAGTGGCACGACAGTGATGAGATCACAATCTTTCGTAATCCGTTTTATGTTCACCCGTATAATCTGTACGGGAACAGCCGTATATGTATATTATACGTGCTCGCGAAGAGTGATGACGATTGTATAATTATGTTTTACGATTGAGCAGTACCGTGCTGTAAAAAACCGATTCCACAAGTTCGTGGCCACACGATGTCGACGTCGTATTCTCGGCGACATTGTGTCACAGAATAAATACGTGATGCTATTCAGATTATATCACCGCTAAGCTAAAAATAATCGACTCGATTAAATCGGTAGGAATTAATCGATCAACCCATTGTTTCGTATTTTTTTGAAAGGGTGCATATGAAACCAAAATTTCGTCAATTTCAGTATGTAGTTTTAACGGCGAAAAGGTTTTTTGATAATTTATAGTTTCCATCAAAATATTTTTCAATTTTAGGATGAAAATATTCATTTGTCTCTCATTCGTTATATCAAATAGGTACTAACAGTAAGTAAGACAATGATAATAGTTGATACTTTAATCACGTAAATTGATATTGTATCGCATCTTTGATGGGAGTAAAAAAACCAAAACCTACCGTGAGGAAAAATAATCTATTATACTCGGTTAATCGGAAAAAAATAATCAATGTAATCGAAAATCGATTATTTTTGGTCATTCTTAATCCAGAACCTCGAACAGGGACCGTCTATAATCAAACGCGTCCACTCGACAAAATTGCGATTCCATAATCAGGCTTTATTCATTTTTTCTGCCTTTTTTCTATGCTTACGTTCGTTAATAATCTGTCAGCTAATCCCGGAAATTTTCGAATTGCGTGCAATCGGACCAAGGGGAGATAATACCGCAGCTTTTGCGAGGATGCGGAGGAATCGTCAGCCGCGTGTCTATTTGTTCCCTGACGACGAAAAGAATGGCAATCAGAGCGAAGAGGTCACATTGTGTGTCGATGTAGTTTACGAGCGGTCGCAGATGTCGGGATTTCGAGTACGCTGAGTGAGCCTGAGCGCCCCTCGTGGATCCGAAACCGCATTCAGGAGACATAAATTATTGCGATCGGGACTCGGTTTTGTGGGGGATTTTTCATCTACTTTACCGAACCTCTCTATAACCAATCAGCTCCTATCGGTGAAATCGATATATCGACTTATTTCACGGAAAGTTCCCGATTCGTTGTGCGTCCCGACGCTTTCGCGTGATTAACCAAAGGCATCGAAGGTTTCCCGATTTGTCATGCACTCGATTAATACCGTGCGGATGAATTCGAACACAGGGACACCTTTTGACGCTTCCGTAATCTCCTTTATTTCCTTTTTATTATTTTAATAAAGCGCTTTTTCACGCACGGATTCAAACAAACTTTAACCACAAAGCATGTTTGTTGAACACACATAGAGAACTGATTTTTATTGTGGTGGCGTTTTTTTTCCCACCAGCTTTAAAAACTTCATGTGATGGAAAAATAGAAATTTATCATCAATTCGATAATTATCTTCTCTCATTTAAACAATATTTTAATTCAATTGAATCTAAAATATAATAAAAACATCGTCTTTTTTTTCGTGCGAAAGACAAGTTTGATGATATTTTGCACGTAATATTTCTTACCGGTACAATTTATTGATGTACAAATGCTAATTTCTCTAATTCGTTGTATATACTATCGACATTTTAGAGTTCAACAATTTTGTTAAAGGTAATTGATAAAAATTGACTATACATCTTTTCACTAAATCATATTTAACCTGATATTCAATCGACGCACTTTGAAATAAATAAATACAGTATCTGGAAAGTGACAATCAACTCATTTGTTCGGTAAAGGTTTTTTATTCGGTTATTTTTTTTTTTTTTGTCCGCGTTGTCTACGAAAGAAATTCGTTATCGAGTATGATCAGTTTCCAGTAAATCTAACACGAATCGTAACATTATTAATGTTATTACAAACGGCGGAGATATCGTTGAAATTTCCCTCGATTGATCGCGGCGGCTATCGCCTGTCGGAGAATATATAAAGAGATAATTGTGAATCAATCAAAACACGTCACCGTCACAGAATCTCTTGTCACCGGCGTATCTCGACTCGCGCACAAACACACACGCACGGCATATTTCACCCTGGATCGGGATGCAGCAGCAGCTTGACACGCATTCTCTTACACATGCATCGGTACACGTGCATCGAGCGACTCACAGGATGCCGTCGACCCCCCTCCTCACCCTCGACACATCGTCGTGGGCAGGCACGCACCGTGACGCACCATTCACTACGAGTCCTCTCCGAGGCTCGTCCGTCAGTCTGTGCGTAACGCACGAGCAGAGAGGGTCACGTGGTCTGCCTTTCGTAAATCGTTCCTCGCGCACGTCCACGCGATTATCAAGAAATTTCTTACGCGCCGTGAGGTTATGCGATTTGAAAAGAAAGAGAGAAAGAAAATATTTTAAAACGAATTTTCGTAATTTTTCACAATCGAAATATACGCATACACATATTCGCTGAGTAACAAGTGCGGTTTATTCTCGTGTTCGTATTACATTATACTTTCACGAATCGCGGCTGCATTTCGTGCGTAAAAGTTGAAAGAGTGGCGGGTATGAGCGCACGTCGATCCGTGGGGTAATATATTTGGTGGTTGATCGAATAACCAGTGATTCGTGACGAGGTTTCAACTTCGATTTTCTCGCTTGGCCTCTCGTCTCGTCTCGTCTCCTCTCCTCTTCTCTTCTCTTCTCTTCTCGCCGCCATCTCGACGTCGGTGTCAGGTTTGGACGTCTGAATGCCGGTCCTCGACGGAGGTGTCGCCAAAAAACGAGGGGGTCGCGTGCGCAAAATGAGGATGAAACTCTGCACGCCCTCCAAGGAGTCCTACACTCTTCTCACCAGAAAACGGTACATATAATCATCTCCGATCGATTTTCACATTTTCTTTCCATCTTTTCGTATAACGTTACCAATCGTGTACACATATACCGTGTATGACATGTATATGTATAGCATACATCACAGATCATACGTGTTTCAACGAATTCTGTGCAGAGAATTTTCATTACTTATTATATATATGTATATACTTGAATATAACTCGTACCGAAAAATTTGTCAGGACAAATGTAACGAGATAAGTTTTCCGTCCCATTTCCCTAATCTCGACTTATCTCACGGTCCAATATATTATCAAGCTGCAGACGTGGTAGCCCAGCGCAACAGAACCGTATGATTAGGCGTGAACGAGATTTGGTTTGTGTTAGACCAGTGAACGTGTTGATTTTTCTCGTACTTCAATACGGGTAAAAAAACAAAAATGGGAAATTTCGGTCGACGGCGATGTTATTGCAAAAGTTTTCAAATCACCCGATTCTGCGTCACGTTATTTTCGTTGCAAATTTTTTTCGGTTTTCGAAGAAATACTTTTCATTCGCGCGATACATGTACACATTAAGTAATTATCCGTTGAACCGAGTGACGCGACACGATGAGTCGTACAGACAAAATGTCCGGTTGTGGTGAGAGTGAACTTTCACGCACCCACATATTTGTATCGTAGATACACGAATGGGCGGTGAAAAAAAAAAGACATAAATAAAAAATTCCTGCTAAGCAACGACAGCGGAGAAGCGATGACGAATGAGCCAAAAAATGTCCATCTCATCCCAATCGCTGCTGCAGCAGCACGGCTTTATAAGACTGCTGCAGCATAATAATTATAAATTGCGAATGACAAAACCGTCTCGAGAACATCCGGTATAAATGTACATACCTAACGTTGTAAAGCAGCCGCGTATTCCCCAGCGGCAGTCGCTCACTGACCCAAAAACGAAGAAAATTAAAATAACATATCGCGCGACGCTGTGGAAAAAAAAAACCCGTGGGACTCGACGTTGCGCAATTTTTGCGCGAAACGCAATTGTAAGCGAGCCGTTTGCGAATGAAGGACTACAAGGTCTCGAAACTTGAGCTATAAGAACGATAAGCTATCACGGTGGCCCAAATACACGCGCTTCACGGATTTTCTCGCGCTTGAATAATCAGGTTATATGGGGGCGGTTTTATGGCCAGAGTTGTTCGACACAGCACGCGGGGCCTTCCTCGCGAGAATCGAACAAGTGTTTAGGAAATTTGCCCCGTGTATTTAGTAAACGTTCCGGATTCTCGCGACCCTCGTATCTCGATGCGTGCAGCTGTTTCAGTTCCGGCGACTTCGCTTTTTCCATTTTTATCCAAGCCCCCGGGGCCCCCGGTTCACGAAACCGTGAATCAGAGCTTTGTGCCCCGATGCAACGTGAAAAACAAATCACGATTGCACGACCGGATGTGTTCGGTTTGTGTACAGAGTAGGTATCTTTTACGCAGGGAAACATCGAGCCACACACCCTGGAATTATTACGTTATTAATTATTATCACTGTTAGACGCCCCTCGTGTGCCTGAGTTTATGTGGTACCTACAAAAGGCCTGAAGTTAGTAACGTTAACGTAACGAAACATCGGTGAAAATAATCATTATTGCGCAATTTTAGAGATTTAGAGAATGACGTACAAGGAGTTGGCTCTGCGAAATACGAGTATAAATTTTAGACATTCCTGAAGTTGAGAAGTAACGATTTTACCTAAACATGCATCGTTACAGTAACATTACTAACTTCATCATCCTCGTGTACCTAAAACTGTTTGTTTGACGTTGAGGGAAGAGTTCGATCGTCGCTGGGCGCCGGTGATTATTCGATGTATAAACATTATCTCTGGCGTATGTGTTACATGTAAGGTACGCACATACGTACCATTCGCGGAAGGAGGTTTCATTCACGCTGCACAAGCTCACTCGGTTTGTAATACGCGCCTAGCTTAATTAGACTCGTGTATGTAACGTGTGTACTCGCAGAACTCCGGATGTTCAATTATAAAACCTGGACAGTGATTCGTTCATTTGTTAATTCGCTCGGTATACATAACTCTGTAATGCAATGTGTTTACGTACATTCACGCACGCCGACACACGCACGTTTCAACGATGGATTCATCAAACTCTAAAACCCGCTCTCGCCGTCCGGTTCGTTGATACAGATATCACGTATCGGATATAACCAACACGTACCTACGTCTTCTTTCAGAGAGTTTCAGCTGGAGCGTTCATTCAGACTTTGCACTTCACACGTATGTATAATTATATATATATATATATACATGTACGTATATATGTATATATATGAAAGATTCTACGCCTTTGTAGCTTTGCAACAGGCGCTAAACTTGGTCAATCCATGTTATAACATAAGGTTCCGAGTAATATGCAAATGTGTGACTGACAACGCGCCTGCCGATTCCTCGAATCGACTCTGTAACACGTTACTGAAATAGCAGTGCTATCGTTCATTACGAGTACCGCTCATTTGAATTTCAGGATTGAATATCCGTGAGAAGAATACGGTGCAAATTATCGAACTGAATGATAATTTATCTGTCAAAAGACAACGGAAAATTATTACAATAGCTTCGATTTATGAAAAGGCAATACAGTCGTGAATTCGAGTAGTTGTTTCGAACGTTATCGAACCCCATTTACCGCTGGCTTCTGTCGTACTTGGTGAAGGAAATTACCGCAGGCATCGCCAGTTCCGGAAGAACAAGTGTCGAATTTTTCGGAGGGAGCCTAACAACGAGACTCTTCGATGAAGGAAGCTATATAAGACGGTTAATCATCGTTTTTCACGTTTGTGTATATCGTATGCGTGAAGTTCGGCTTCCTTTACGAGCCGTATAAATGCATGCGGTGCGGTGCACGCATGCATTATACATATGTGTACACAAACGAGCCTGTTTTGTGGATACAGATGTAACGACGAGTGTCGAGTATAAGGAACGGTTGAACCGCGTTAACCTTTGACTACTTCCTACGTACGATTCACAGCTCTCTCGTTATACGCAGGGTTATGCTTTATGCAACAGGGTCAACGAACTACGAACCCCGTCGTTTTCGGAGGAAATACTGCAAGCCCAGAGGTGATCGGGTGAAAATCTGGGTGAGGATTCCTTTGGAATTATGCAAGTTGAATCGATCCATAAATAGTACTCCGACGTATAGAGAATAAATTTATCACGTCACGAGGATTCGGTTTCCCGATCACATCTCGATGATCTTCTCGTACATATATGTGGCGTACGATTGTCGAATGGCAATCAATAATTGCGTCATTCGAATTTAGAAGGAAATTGTGCTCGTTCCGTGAAACAAGGACCGAGCTCTCGTAGCCACAGGCGGAGAAAGACAAACCGCACCACCACCGGATATCCTCTCTCATTTTAGTTTTACTCGTTGCGGTAGTCGATATCGCCACCTTATCAAGGTCTCGCCTTACTCTTTTCAAACGTCAGGCCTTAAGTAAGTACTGCGTAGAATATTGTACACATGGCTATCCTGCATTACATACGGCACACAAGTTGCAAGGCACGAACGTAGATGTGAATAATTGATAACACAAGAGAAGCTAACATTTTTCACAGTAAGGAGATTTGAAAATATGGACCAGACGATGATTCCATAATTTTATTGCTTTTTCACACTTGTGACGATCTTTAAGTGACACGCATTTTTAGTTTTGTCTAACAAGGAGATAAAATGAAAAGCCAGCGTCGTAATTAAAGGTAACAAATTTATGTGGGTGCTAAAAAAAATTTTATAAAGTAAAATTTTGCACGATCAATCGTATTTTCATTCTGGGGGTATTGGGGTAAAACTTCTCAAAGAAGAAGAAGAAGAAGAAGAAGAAGGAGTAAAGTACACGTTGATTCTAAATTCGAAGTAACGTACCCTCTGCACGTCTCCTAATCCTTGGATTTGTTTTTCCGTCTCACCGCAGCTTTGTGTGCACTGGAGCACTAGACGGGACCCTCGAAACCAATTCCGTGATTTACAGTAGTCGGTTTGTAGTTTGTTTACACGGCAATTACCCTCGTAACCCAGCGTCAACTGAAGAGGTTTGCTTTACTATCCGTATAAATAGATTGCTTGAGATGCACGGATGAGCTCGTCGGATAATATTACGCGGTTTATTTCGCAAGTGCACCTTCTTCATACACCGCAGCATCGGTTCAACCACGCAATTGCAATTATTTAACGCGATTTTCTGTCTTTCATCTCGATTTATCAAGGAGTTGATTTTTCATCCAACCATTTTTTACCAGCACTTACTGTACTCGCCGCAGGTTGGCTTTGAGATTATCCCGTGTACGCCTTATCGAAATCCATTCATGCCTCCGGTGCCTGCTCGCCAAACTTTCCTGCATCTGCTTCTCGGCTGCACGGCTATAGATAACAAAAAAGAAGTACCTTTGAGTTTGAAAATTAAATATAGAACGTGGGTGAACTGAAACTTTTACGGCACCGGGACCCTTTCATTCGAACACTCGCTGCCTGCAGGCGAAAGGGTTTCCTTGCACGATGGCTCTACCAAAACCTTTTTCGGCGTTAAAAGCTTTCCCTTTTTCCGTCCTCGCTGTCCCTATCCGCATCTTTCCTTGTATCCTTATTTCTGTCATTTTTTCTCTCTTCCACTTTTTTTTCATATCTTTTTAGTTCTCCCCTCGGTATGAATCTATTTGACCTTTTCCCGCCACCCGCACATTTCCGCGTTCTGATTATCGCGTCGTTGTTCGCATCACGATTATTCCAGAATTACACTACCTGTCGTAACCGGAAGAAACCCGGTATACATGCAGCCTGTTCATCAGCGTAAACAGACGGTGACATTAACCGTGTAGTACTACGATATAGCTGTTTTATGCTTATCGTTAGCTTCCAGATTTTCCAGAGTGCTTAGAATGAAAAGAGAATAGAAGTGGAGTGCAAGGTTTTATATTAAATCCACATCGCTTCTCTCTATCTCTCTGTCTCTCTCTCTTTCTCTCTCTTAGCTTTATCCGGAATAAGCGCGGAAATTAATTCGCAGAACGTTATGCGGTGATTGCTGCTGAATGTACGAGAAACGATAAAATAAACCTCCGAGCTTATCTCTACAACGATTTATATAAGAAATAAAATTACGGTGCTTCGGTAATGAAATCACTGAAATTCAATTCGTAATTCGATTGAAATATAGCATCGAGCAGCACTGCGACTGTACATATATATATATATATATATATATATATATTTAATCACATCTCGTTCGATCGATTCAATCATTTTATCTCTATACCTGCGGTCAGAGTCGAGTTTTTACCGCGTTTATCGAAAACTGATTTGAGACACCTGCATCGACAGACCGTGCTGTAAGTTTTTAGCGTTGAAAATTGACTAAATTCACTTTAATTATTAACCAGAATTTCTGGATCGAACCGCAAGAAACGACATAAAATATAAGAACAAAATCTTGACCGTGTATCTGTTTTATCTGAATATGTGTAATACCGTTGGAGAAAGGAATACGTAACTCCGTAAAGTACTTCTATCTACCGTAAACTAATACCGTGCGTCTTACGAGGGATGGAAAGCAACAAGAAGAAGGTATAATAACAAGAAAGACGCCCACGAAGAATAGAAAATGGAGACAACAACTGGCCAGCGTCGATATCTCGTTGCCCATCTTCTACGGGTCTCAGCGTCTGACCAACGGAAACTGTATCGACAGGATCGACTGCAGGGGGTGGCGCTAGCCGGGAGGCAGAGGCTTCGACATCTGGTCTTCGGTTCCGTTCCACAGCCTGGAGAGCAGACCGGATCGAGCCAGACCACCGATGTCTTCGAACCTTTCGAAACTTACTGGTCTAAAAATAGTAAATACACCACCCATACCGAACAAGGCTAGGTGATGCGTGCGTCTATCGCGACGTTGTATCCTAGATCGGATCGAAAGTTTATCGTCTATTCTACATACGTATATCGATGTACAGATTCACGGCTGTTCCGCGCTGTGAAAAACCACCGGATAAATTATATCGCGCGTAATGCGAGCTTTGACCAGAGCTTCGGATGCCGCATCTCGGCCCAGTGCCGATTATAATTTGTCATCGATCGACGTACGCAATGAACGAATCTTGATGCACCACATCGAGGTAAATATCCACAATCTAGAAGTAAATTTTATCAGGCGTCAGGCTCTCGACCTCTTTATTTCGGCTGTATTCATTCTTACGTTCTTTTATCGATATGCTTTGTACCACGCCTCTGATTCTACGTGTATATATTATATTCACGAATAAGCTTCTTTTAGTTACCCGATAACGATTATTGATGGATTTTTTTGAGGTGTAAATGTGGGATAATAGTTACAGTGTTATAAAAATTTGAGAAAAGGAGGAGAGGTTTTATTGTTTTTGAACGAGTAATGTCCATCGGATTACAATTGAAGTGAAATTTGACCAAGAATTGTAATATGTGTAAAATTCTATCGAAACGATTTCTTATAGAGTTATTGAAAATCGCTTCGGAAAGAACGTTTCTTTCTTCTCTGAACCGTAAAAGTGAGATCTTTACTTATACGACACTGTCGTATTTTGTCATCGTCGTCACGTTTTAATCATTCCGAGGTCGCGCGTTTCTTTACCGGTAGATCCTGAAATTCCGTCCACGTGTTCTGTAGATTACACGTTATACCGCGACTTAGAAACGAGCTACTGAATCACTTAACACAGGAACATGCACCTCACCTATCTACCTGACTCATCTCTCATCCGTGTAACTTTATCGCAGTCGCGTAACTTTCCAAGCTACATTCGTACAATAGATATATCAGTGCTGCACGTATGTCTTTAAATGCAGTAAATTATACCTGAGCCGAGATACCTGACCAGAAAATATTTTTCCTTTTACGTGTCTGCAGTCAATAGGTTCTCTCTCCGATGTACGAACAAACGCAACATCTACAGCCTCGGTGCAATAAGAAGTTTGCAATTTTCGCGTTTTCAGCATCTTTACATATTACATGCAAAACGCAACACCAAATTGATTTTTTTTTTTTAATTCCTTTATGTACCTACGTACGGAGCATCGTGTTACACATGATCGTACGAAAAACGGAGGATGAGAGAGAGAGAGGAAGGGAAATAGAGAGTGAGAAATTAATCCATCTCCGTAGCTTCGGTGGCTGCAGGAAGCGAGCAATTAAGCTTAGTATCTCGTCACCCAAGTCGCATCTTTGTTTTCTGACTCACGACGTGTCGGCGGATAAACGGTCACGGGCTCAGAAGCAACAGACCGTCCGGCCACCCTAGGCCGAGGGGAAGGGGACGCGTATGGGGTGGCATTCCATGGCGCTCTGACATTGGGTCAATTGACCAGTTGCGCCCACTTGTTCGTTTTCATTTCGCTTAATCGGAGCCAACGAAGAGCAATGGTTATGCCTTTCTTTATCTCCGAGAATATTACAGTAGCTACGCGCTATAACCCGATCCTCGACGTTTATCTTAAATGTGGAATAATCGTGTGCAGTCTGATACATATATATATATATATCTTCAAATTTATTCGTAATGGCTAATTCTATCGGAAGACCTCAACAGATCGACCAAATTTACAATCACGTGTTTTGCGAGCATTGAATTTTATTGAAAAATATGCAAATTGTCATATATTCCGATGATGAGAATTGAATTTAGAGAAACGATTATCTGCTTACTGTGCTGGATCGTTATCTGGTTAATTTTAGACTTCAGGTTTTAGTTACCTAATTTATGAATGGTCGAGGAGAGCGTCAGCTGTTTACGATGAGAGAGCAGCGAGTCGAGCCTGCTGACGATGTGTACTTGAATTGAATCAGATCTGCAGCGACAGATTGAATCGAATAGATTTGTAAACGTATACGTATAACGTTTTAAACTTTACAAACTTTATAAATTACAATAGATTGCAGGCAGTCGGCGTTGCCGCGCGGATTGCTAGGATGTTGTGTAGAAATCTGCGCTGTATCATTGTGTTCTTTAGTAAAATTAATTACAATATTTCTGAAAAGTAATTATATGCATAAAATATCTTACGACGATCAGCAAGAATAATTCATAAGTTTAAACTCTTTCTTACCGTGTGCTTGTTTCCGTATCGTACAAATTTATCAGCAAACTGCTGCAGGCTACTTTGTCACTCCGTGAATTTGCATGAGTTTTGAATTTCGCAAAAAAAAAAAATATATTGTCCACGTTTTTTTTTCTTTTTATTGCCAGTTATTTAAATTCGTATCCGAACTTTTATCTACAAACTGATATAACTGTGCACATTCTCGAAACGGGGTACGAAATGATTATGTATTATATGAATCGCCTTTGAATAGGCACAGATGCCACGAAGTAACGGGTATCCTGAAGCTTGCCTGAACGAATTTGCTGATTGCGTTACGTGAACTTCAGTTTAATGAAATTCGGTCAACTCGAGCGGCTTGTTCCATAGAAGCAGCAACAGCAGTAGCAGCTGTTGCAGTTGAATGTTTATGTGCATGCAAGTCAATTTACAAACATTAAGCGTATCTATTAAACGTAGACGACTTTCATTCCCCTGCCGCGAGATCAGGGCAAATTATACGAATAGGAGACTTACGCTATCGATTGTACGGGATCGAGAAAAGAAGGAAAAGAGGATAAGATAGATGTATATATTCTGTACCGATAGCAATCTCGTTAGATCGAAATCTATAAAAAATAACAACCGTATCAACCTCGTACCTAGTACTTACTCGCATCTCATACGTACAGCGTTTACAACGCGATCGCTCCGCCGACAAATCCCCGTAATTTTTTTTTTTTTTTTCTCTTGGTGCAATTCATCTCGTACCGTAGGTATAAACGATTCCGGCACACGATGGAAACGTGGATGTCGACGGTCTGCACGCGTTTCATCGACACTATCAACCTTCCATTGTGACCTCGCACAATATGTAATATTCGGAACGCCTCCGGAGCTCGAGTGAAGTACATACACGTTACCCGCGTTCTTTGTGCTCCGCATACCGTCGGGACGGTGACCAACCACCACTTTTCACACCCCACAACCACTCGGCGAGCTCGCCTACCCGTGTTATATATACACACATATATATATATACACGTGTACTGCAGGGGTGTAGAAAATCATCGACTTACGTTTGTACGCATACCATATCATACCTATAATATGTGCCGAAATCCCTGCAGTGCACATTACGCGAGCAATTGGCGCAATTACCCCCCGACATCGTGATCCTTGCTTTTTTCCTCGTCGCCATTGATCGCCGTTCCTCTGCATTCGGCATTCGGGGGCACAATGAACGGTCAAATTACGGGTATTAGTCGGATTTGGCGTGGTTTGCATTGCGATAAACCGGGAGTTACACGCCCACCTGGTCGATTTGTATACACGTACGGTACGCCGAGCACTGCACACGCCGAGTTGCACACGCGGTTGGGAAGAATCGGGAGGTAAACGATTCCGTAATCCAAAGCGGCGAGAACGACCCTCACAATCGCCGATTCTTCGCTCGGTTGAACGGTAATCAGAACCTACGACTCTCTGTGTGCGCGGACGAGTTGGCTCGGAATTTTTGGCATATCGGTCGGGGGTTGCCGACTTTCCCCGTTTATATGTCAAAGGGGACGGTGTGACTCGTTGCTTTGTCGAGGCATCCGCTGCGTGATTCCAATGACCGCGTTACGATTGTCCCGAATCGTTCGATCGGGTCAACGTGCCAGCACGTCGCTTATTACAGGATATTGGAGAGAGAGAGAGAGAGAGAGAGAAAGAAAGAGAAAAAGAATCAAGTTGGAAAATTTTAAACTTGAATTCATTGCGAAGAAGTGAACTGCGGGAATAATAATCGGAATCATCTTTTTGTTTTGCAATTAATTACACTGGGTGGATAATCCGCTCGTGCATGTTAACAAAATAACATATGTGCATTGCCGTTGAATATTGGGTATATCAGGTTTGCGGGGGGTTTCATTTCATCCTTTGCCTTCTATAAAACGGAAATTTCTCTTCACGTGGAAACATTCCTCCGTTTAATGGAATTTTATTTATTTACCCCTGTGCTCCGACTTATCGTGGAAATCAAACGCGTCGCTAGGGGCTTGTCCGCTAATTAAATGAAACCCTAACAGCGTCATGTGCTCGGCACGAGTCATCGACAACTCGTTGCGGCGACTGCTTTCGCCTGCTTGTCTGACTGTTTGCCCCACGTACTTTATTTTTTTTTTTGTTTTTTGTACATATTCCCGTTTGATTTAAAGGGCAGAAAATTAACATATTTGACGCTCTTCTAACCACCGCGGGGGGGGGGCTCACCTAGAGGTTAAGCCACTTATCTACACGTGGCACACACCGTGTCATCTGCTCTCGAGTGAGTCAGTTTGAGATAAAATTATACATGTTGGATAGAATTTAACGATATAATTATGCGCATGGATCGTGTCCATATAAGGGTTTCTTTTTTTTTCACAGAAGTAAAACCGTTGGAACTTTACTTACTCCTAAAAGCTCTCGCGTTCTATTCAGCGCATAAATTAACATTCTAACCAATTCTCTTTTCAAAATTATACTATTCGCGCTAAGCGCGTACGATATAACCCGTATAATAAAGTTTATAATTAATACAACCTGGCATATATTCTTGATCGCTCGATGATTAATCACTTCGAGCATTGAAAATAATTGGGAGCTCATAAATATAAAAATCTCTGTCCAACAGCGAGACGCTTATGATTAATATAATCTAGGCTTATATCGTGTAATAGTGAGAACTGCGACGTAAAACGGGAATACCTAACTAATCCGCAAATAACATACCGATTAGCCACTTTCTATTCCTTATACACGCGACGTCATATTTATCATCTCCTTCACAAATGATAATTCATCTCGGCTTAATGGCGATTCGAGTGTGTGTACACAGTGTAGCTTACAACGTACGTACACATACGTGGATAAGCGCTTGTGTTCGACAATGCGCAGGTATATTAAGGTCGAGTGGTTTTCGGAAGTACGGGAAGAAAAAAGTTGGCCGTATGACGGTGAGTAGGAAACGAGAATGGATATGGGTACGAAGGACACAACGTAAAACCGGGTGGTTAAAAAAAAAAGGGGGGGACGACGATTATTCGTTCTCCGTATATAGCTGCAGCGTGTGCCGTACGAGCGGTGCAAAAGGCGTGAATGTGGGTACTTTTTGTCACGATGCAAATGTCAATACGACACCGTATAGCGTCGGTCTCCGTTTACCCAGATACGCATCGCCCCGAGTGCACAATGCCAAAATACTCGTAATAATAGTAATGAGGAATGAAATATGGTCTTATGCAAATTTTTAGACCCGCCGAGGAGGATACGCTCGCACTTACAGATATACAAGCTTGCGTAGGTATGCTTGTGTATAAACCTCGCATATGTTCAGGCAGTAAGCCCCCTTTTTTACGGTACAGTATCGTTCGCGATGGTAAAAAAATGTTATCCTTACAAAAATTTCCCCGATATGTGGAAAAAGTGTAATACGTAGTGTACGGGAAAATTCAAGTCGAGTATTTTTTACACCCGTTAGACGGTTGTCCTACGATTCGGTCTTTTTGTGTAAAAATAACACTGATGACAGGACCGTCTTTTCTCGTTACGAAATCAGCTTTCGATGACGGAAAGACCTGAGTCACTTGAGATAATCCTACGAAAGATTGTACTTCGTCTAAAAGTCGATGGCGAAACAGAAGCAGTGTATAATAAACGTGAAATGCCAGCTTCTCGCTTTGGGGATAATTACATCAGACTTTTAAGGTGCTTATTTTATCTTGTAAAACGTTTTTTCTTCAACTGTATCTTTGAATTACGAAAATCTCTGATTGAACATATAATGTATTCTCGCGGCCACGGTATGAAGAACATTATTTTCGTTCAATCGCATTTTCAGTACCGTGCACCGGTGAAAATAATTATTGGTCGCGAATTAAAAAGAATTGAAAAAGAGAAGAGAAAAAAAAAAAAATTGAAACATCGAGGCTGTCGTATGCGTACGTAAACCTGTAATATACTTGGCTGGAAAATTTTGCTTCACGTGTAATTTTGTGGGCGTACACAGACGGTAGTGAAAATATTTGTACACACAGAGGAACGACACGTGAGCCCAATGTGAAGGGAGGAGGTTTCACCGTATGCCTGTGGGTGAGGTATAAACCAACATCTCACCCCCTCCTCCCCTCCCGCCCTCCCTCTTCCCAACTCGCGACACGTAACATATGCACTGCTCAGTTGAGCTTTGACGTACGCTTGGTATATATATATATGTATATGCACGTATGTGGACTACACACACGGTGTAGCCATCTAAATTGTCCCAGCATCGTCCGTCGGTGCGACGGCTATATTGTCATTTGGACCCTTTGAGAGTAGCAGCGTCGCTTGAAATTACGCAACGCTTTTGTGTGCCGTTTTTGTTTATATTGTTTTACTTTGGTTTCTTTTTTTCTTTCTTTTTGATTTTGGTTGGGAGGGTACTTTTTGACTCTCGATTTATACGTGGGTAGTAGACGTGCCCTCGGAAGGTAGAAGAATTAATGGCACGTTAATACAGGACGCACCGTGTGCTGTGTTGCTTTTAGGTACTCTATGTTAGGTAGTACGTGCATTGTGTATATAAGAATCTGCGATGTCACATATGTCGCGATGCGGGAGAACAAGGTACTCGTAACTTCAACTAGACATTTTTCACTACCGGTTTCAGCTGTGCCTGTGTAATTGTAATTGTAGTTGTGTCGCTGTGTTATATGCCTATACGTATTGTAACAGGGGGTGTTTTAGAAAATTATCATATTATTATTGTTTTATTTTTGTTAGTCAATTTTTAAATCTGCCACTTTTGACGAACAATGAACCTCTCAAAGTTTGTGACTCGATATTTGCCCATTCAAGCAACGTACGGCATCTGCTTAACTCCGTTATAGAGTGGCGACATAATTATTTTTTTGACTAACATGTTATTAAAACTTGAAAAAAAAGGAAAAATTAAGAAACTCTGAATTGAATATTTTTAAACTCTACTCAACAAAGTCGTTTCATTCATCTTAATATTAATACTAAAATCTTATATATACTAATACTATATATATATATGTATATACACGAATACTAAATTCTTATTCAGAACAAGCTGATATCAGCTGACTCGGTGACTACTAAAGTTTGTGTAAAGGATTAGAAGACAATTGTTTTAACGTTGTCATTAATTATCAAGTTCAATAGCACGTACACACGGAGGTGAAATAATCAAGTCGTTCTTCTTCATTATCTTGAACCGCGCGGTGGTTAAAAATAAGCACTTACACAACAATGCTGTATCAGAGTACACAAAGGAAAATAAAATTAAAAATAAAAACAATTATGACACTGGAACAGGAAATTACGTTAGCCCGCAGATCCGGTCAGTCGGGTTGCGAGCAGACAAGCTTATGCGTATAGAAGAGAATTAAATAAACGAATGAAAATAAAATAAAGAAAATATGTTTGTTCATCAAAATGGAACGACAATGAATTTCGTACATGTACACGTTGTTCATTTAAATATTACACGCCGGCACGTGCGAAAATTTCACTCGCAGAGTTGATTGGTTGTTTATTAATTATTTATTGTTAGTACGAGGTTCTTCCGTGTGAAAGTTTCGCCGCTCTGTATCCAGTCACCTTCAACCTTTTTTTTTCCTCTTCTTTTCGAAGCAACGCAGCGCGTGCTACTAGCCCGAGCACACATAGCGCAATTATCGCCTGCTTCAATCGCATTTTTTAGGTTGCGCGATGATCGACGAGCGCGAATCCATCACCGATTCACACAATACCCGCAGAGGCGTGGTCACGTGGTCGCACAGTACCGTAACAAGATGCAGGAAGAGGAAAGAGGTGGAGAAAAAAATAAATAAATACGGAAAAAGAATGATGAAAAAAAGAAACGGCAGCGGTGACTAGAGGCAAGGATAGGCAACACGATCCATCAACGTTCAAACGAATGACATCCGAATGACCGAATTAACATATTCATAGAAATAAAGGGGGTCTTCCTCATCCCGGCCCTAGGACGACATCTGCCAATCAAATACCCACCCGTCGACTTGCCGAGACTATAAAACACAAACAGCGTTGTACTTCTGACGCGTATGGTTTATACTAAATTAATATTTTATTCAAATTCAGAGACCAGACTTGCCGAGGTTGGTTCGTTCCTCCTGCACGGACCAGTTTCCTTCCTGAATTTTTCACATTTGCATCTTGTGCAACTTACGCGACGGTGGCAAAGGCCAATATAAACATAATTAAATACAACCTCTGCGTCTGATCGTCCAGGTGTAAACTTTTGCTACGATTAGTTTTCTCTTGCACGGTTGTATACAGCGTGTCATTCTTTCTACGAGCGTAGAGGACGGTACGAAGATTCATCAGAATGCTTGATTATTGGGTCTTGCTCTGAGTTTTACTCTGAATTCTGATCACGCGATGAGACACGGTTTCAGCAATAAATCGATGAAACTTACGTGTTCGAAATTTACTTTGGATGTTAATGAGATTATCAGTGTTCACGCAAAATTAGCCCAAAGAACTTCGGTATATATCCGGTGAATGTGAAGAAAGGGAAAAGAAGGAAGCTGCTTTAAACTGGCCGCAAGTAAACCCTCGAACTTCCCGTTCTCGCACTGCAGGTTCCAAGTTCATACAGAAAAAAAAAGAATAATATCAAATGCCAATTTCGAACTATAAATTCAGATTCGTGATTAACGATTCTGAAGCCAAAATCGGAATATTTTTTGATTTGTTTCCACCATATTGGATGGCCATTTTGGATTTCGCAATCCGACTTCAGATTCGTGATCAGCCACCCAACAAATCAACGAGTACCAATTTTCATCTGAATCTAAATGTTTTTAGTTTTTTTTTTCACCTTTTTGCATACGCTAAATTTAAATTTTGCAAATCTGACCCTGGATTCGTGATTAACGACCCAAAAAAACGTTACCAATTTTCATTCAAATCCATTCATCCATCCTCAAGATATCATTTTTATTTGATTTTTTGGAATTTTGTTACTCGAATAATTGAAAAAGTACTGAACCGATCAGAACCAAAATCTAATCAGTTCTAAGCGTAAAAAAGCTGCGTCGATTGAGATCAAAGTCTTTGAAATCCGGAGACTCGTTCTCGAGATAAAGTCGAATAAAAAAATTGATCACGTACGTACATACATACAGACACACGGTCGTCCATCTGAAAATGATTGAAGGTGATGCTCTAGACTTAAAAACGTGTAGATCTAGTGAAAACTCGACTTTTTACTTTCGGGGTCATCACCAATAACTTTCTGTTTTCTTTGAAAATCGAGAAACGGGAAGTTAAAAAATCTGTCATTACTTTGCGGTAATTATTATTGTACGCAATTACCTAGGGTACAAATTCCGACGAATAACAGAAATTAGCGTTTCACCGTCGCGGGCTTTCGTTCAATATATATGTACAAGCATGTGTATGTATGATATACGGTAGAATGGAACAGAAGCGGTACAGTCGCGTTTATTGTTTATTAAATTTTAAATTATTCAATTAGTCTTTCGTCCGCGGAAGCTACCGTCGGCGGTGTGAAACTCAATCCCATGAGAATACGAAGCGTTTCATTGTGGTTTGTTATGGTTTATCGTGACTCTTTATGAATGTTATGGCGTTTCTCACCGGCTTGTGAATATACACAAGAAATACATTCCACACATTGCCCCGCGTCTGACTCGGTTCGTTCCCTTTATATATTTATTCGAGTTGTCCTAGCTTTTCTCCCTTTTTGTCTCTCCCTTCCTTTATTTCTTTATCTCCTTTCTTCCTTCCTGTCACTTTTATATTTCTCGGGATCGTTGAATCGCCTTTCTCCTTGTTATTTCTACCCCTAACGTAACGGTGATGACCTCGGTGATAATTTCGCGCGTGACGGCTTATTACTTTGTCAATATACCTTAATTAACGCCAATTCCTCGGTATTGTATCAAGGAAGACAATAACCTGCCGCACATAGCTGAGCGTAAGACGAGGCGAGGCAGATGGACAATCTCCAGAGCTTGTATACCTATATAATACAGAATTGGCTTCTTCCAACTCAATGTTTTCCCATTTTACCCTAACATCGAACTATTACGTCGTTGACAATGAATTTCACGTAATTACTCGTCATCTGTTTTATGTGCAAAGACAACAACAACAATAAGTGCTGGTACAGCTGCCAGTGATTACTGATTAACGTCGATACAATAGTCACAACCGTCGCTATAGACAACAACAACAATAGCAGTAAAATGAGCGTCGCAAATTTTACGTCACGGAAATTCAATTCACGCGCGTTAACGCTGACTTATTTCTTAGCTTCTTCGCGTACCTGCCGCAATGCAACCTTGTGCCACCGGCTCTGCATCTGCCCGGGTTTTATAAGGTTCGCGGGAAGAGGCCGAGTGCATTATACGAGCGGGTAATTGTTAATTAACCGACTCTTTACCTCAGGTGAACGGTAACGACGTGGTTATAAAGAGCGACGTGACACCTCTGATGCGCGATAATTTTACCTCTCTCCGCCGCGACTCGCGTGCGTAATTATAATTTATACAGAATTATCTTATATGACACGCGGAATTTGTTACGCCAACGAGACCTATTCGAGCAGGTGTGTCTGCGTGTAATCTTCACGCGCCTCACGTGCCGCGCTCTGCGGCTAACGCCTACAATGGGGCTGATTAAAACATTGTTTTCATTGCGGCGGTGCTGCAGTATATGGGATTAAAATTACAGGGGTGTAATTTCCGCGCTTCGTAACGCGGCACGCGCCTTAATTCTCTTTATTAAAAACAGTAGATGCAACCATGATGACGACGATGATCGCACCCAGGCTAAGCGTCAAATTTAATGTACGATTCAGTGGGCGCGAGGTTTATTGGCAGCTGCAGCAGTCACTTTCGATTCATTCGGCAGATGCTTTTCTTTTGAATAATTCTCGCAGCCGTTGCGTCTCATGAGAAACTGTAAAATCATCAGCTGTAAAATAATCATTGATAGGTATTCTATACCTCTGACATTGCTTATCGAAGTTGCGACCGTAGCTCGCAAAGCTCACGATCAGATTCCAACCGCAACCGTCCCGGTGACTAACGATAAGTACTGCGGGAAGTGGTGCGCGTTTGACGCTTCAATTTTCCTCGGAATGATAGTGTAATGAATTTCTTGCAGTCACCGAGACTAAAAGAATGGGACTCGATATTAAACAACAAAATATGTGATTTTTTTTTCTTTCATACGATGCCGATTGTGAGATAGCTTAAAGTTTCGGAACCTGCCGCAAGATTCTCTTATTTAATATTTGCATTTTCCTTGTTTTTCAGGCGGCAGCAGCTCGACCAATCGGTTTACTGCAACTCCGAGCCCAGACGGACGGAGGATACGCAAAACAGCCGTGTTAATCCGGATAAAGTAAAGGTAATGAAGAGTAACTGGTTGAACTTTATTACGGAGTTATCTCTCTCTGTTCATATCCAGCCGGCTGTTGGCTTGCACGCTTTCAGGCGGCGGAAGCGTTTTTCTCTGCTTTCATTAGAACTTTAACGAGCCATTATGTGCGCGCACATGTGTGTCTATAATAAGTTTCCATGTACACGCTGCAGAGTTGCGAATTCAGAGACCAAAAAATTCGAGTCAAGAGACCCGTGTTCCCTAAATGATACTCGCTGTAAAAATTATCTCGGTACAAATCGTTGAAAACACTTCACAGTGACACCTAATTTTTCAACATTTACAATCCTGGCCGCAGACTTCGAAGAGTTCACTTTACATATTTTTCGTTCGGATGTACACGAAATATTTTGGGTTATTCGTGAATCGGAAAATTATGTAATTTTCAGATGTTTTCACATGCAATTCGCTATTACATAACGCAGACGACGCTGAAGACAAAGAATGGCAAGATAGCCGAGCGAAAGTCGTCCGGAAATGAGATAAACCGTTGTGCGTGGTTTTTCTCGAAATACGTCAAACTATTCCACAATGTAGCTATAATCGCTGCGCAACATTATACATATACGGAGAAAAATGTCGAGATGATATCAGACTTCGTTTACCGCAAACGGTTCGTCATGCGTGTATAATCATATCATAAATCCAGCTTTCGTATACATCAGTTGACAGAAGCGAAGGAAAACTAATATGTCAACCATTATAGGAAAAAAAAAAAAAAAATACCTCAAAGCAATTCGATTAATATCGTCACAGAAGTTAATTAAAACCGGATTTTCTCATGTTTTCAGGGAACGACGCATTCCGACCATATGTTCGAGCTTCTCGAGAGGTGCCAGAGTTCCCGTCTTGATGATCAACGCTGTCCCTTGCCTACATACTTCTCTCAGGTGAGTGTTTAAATTAATAGAGTGACACGAGCGTTCACGCTGCACGACGCTCGGGCGGCGCCTCGACAAAGTTTTCCCGCTACTCGTGCAGCGGGTGTCTTATTACCGACTTACACCCTGTGCCCTTCGTACCTAGACCTTGTACCGTAGGTATACACTATCCAGGAATTGGCAATTTTCCTCTCGTTTCTCGGAAGAACAATTCTAATTTGAATTTATACGCACTGTACCGTATTAGGTGTAACGAAGAAGAAACGCTGCGTGTTTAAACTTGCTTAATTGAACTTTTCTCGCCCCTTTGTCGCACTGCTGGTTCTCGACGTTGCAAGCTATGCGCAATACCTTCGCTCATTTCCCATCCAACCATCGCATGCGTTTCACATCGTAATCTTTCCGATTGCCGAGGTCCTACTCGTAATAACACGCTCGGGTTTCATCGTCAACCACACACTGAAAGTATAAGAGAATACAGAGCTCGAAATTCGTTCATTATTATTACCGGTATCCCAAATAGCCGGTGTTTGCCCTCGGGGTGTAGCGTTGCTTGTTGCTGTAATTCTCGCAGCGATCAGCTTATAACAGAGCTTGTAACACACCCAGGTACACTGTTAGGTATCCTATACCGTTTAACAAACGCGCGCGCTCGCGCTCAGGAAGAGAAACATCGTTAACGATCTTTAGATGAATGAACCCGATTAGCTTCGCTTTTTATACCCCCTCGCGGTGATTTAGCCGAGGACTACAAAGGTATGTGCGTATGCACCTTGAGCCTGCGGCTTGTTATAGTAGGCACGTTACGTCGCGTCGCGTTGCGTCGCGTCGGGCTACAAGGTGTAAGGTATAAAACAACCAGCTACAGTGAACAAAATTGCTCCGTCACTCGGATCAATCGCAATTGGCGTTGCATTGTACGCGTATAGCTAGGCATTATAGCTGTAAGGTATAACAGATACATACCCTGCATAGGCAGCCACACGGCTTGCGCTTTGTTTCCAATTGGATTTACGGGGTGACAGAAAAAAGAAGACCCACGATCGACGCTGCTCGTGTTGGGGATGATTTTGCCGGTCATTCGCTAACCGATCTCGCTATGCAGAAAAAAAGGAAACGGAACAGCAAAAAAAAAAAAAAAAGAAAAAAAAACACCACACGTATCGAATTCGTATCAGTCCCCTGTAGGTACCGTACCGTTAATGCATCGTGTACGCTGGGAATTGTTCACGATTCGAATCTGATTGATTAGCATAATAATTGAGCAGGAAGTTCGCCGCCTAGGAACGACACAATCGAATTAAGTCAAGGCCGCCTGCTGGCTCGACGATCCCGCTGCGTAAACTGATCCTAATCTTCTAATGAAATCTGCAATTATATTCTACTGCTCGCTACGATGCAACAAGGCCTTGGGCGCGTCTCACGACGTCGACTTTAATCCTGGCCATCCTTCGTGCTACAATTGCGAGGCGTGCCCAACCCTAAACTTCCTCGTTTGAACTGTTCAATCACTCTAAAGCCGGTCTTGATTCTGCAACTCCAAGCGCTGCTGCGGAGGTGAGATTTATGACGGTTAAAAGGACTGCGGCTCGCAACCGTCTTGCCATGCTTCGCGAACTCGGACGACGTACATCCTCTTCAATTATGACCACGTACAGAATGGTTATCAACATTCACCGTTAACCCAGCATAGTGCCAACCCAACTATTCCCTTGGGTCAGATAGTGACATACACGCCTGATTCTGATGACACGGACCGAACCGCATATTCGACTGCTTCTACGACGCGCGTCGTTCGTGAATTTCGAGGAATTATTTATCACCCTATTATACCGTGGTTCGATGTGTGACATAATGTATTGAACCCACAACATTACGCGCCTTCGCTCACGGCTTCTGTTTGAACGAGGAAAAATCTAAACCGACTACGATTTATTTTACGCTTTCACTTCTTACACAGATCAAATTAAGCGTTGGAAAGACCAAGAATGTAATCACGGTCAGTTTTATCCTACTGAGATTAAATTAAAGTTTTCTGTACAGGTGATATACATAGCGAGTTGAAATATTTTCACTTCTTTCACGATGCATATATTTTTCACGATTAGAACTTACAACTTCAAGACTTACTGTTTATGCGAAAACACTGTTATTTTCTCGTTTGGTTGTACAGACTAAGTATTTTCCATTGGTGTATAATTAATGATCTCAAGTCTTAAGTCACTCTCTCACTTTCTCTATACACAGTACTTTCTTTGACGGAAGGAATTCCAGTATAATTTCAATCTTAATACCCGTCCTCTCAACCTTGACATTTGCCATGCAACACAGAAGTACCTCGTTATAAGAATTACACACAACTAATGTATAAATGTGTCAAAGAGCAAAGTATTCAACCGCCTACCTCGGCCCTGGCAAACTTCTGTACGTACATAACAAAACTCGCGCATTATGCCCACGTGTGTCTCTCCAAGGGTGCTCAAACAGCAGGCCGGAGCTCTTGCTACTTCGATTTCCATTCCGTTTCCAAATCCGCAGACGACCGTGACCCAAGGAGGCCCGATAAGACACTTGGCTACGGTCGTTTCTCGCCATTCTTTCATACTCGGTGAAAGAAAGGGGACGTAAAAAAAATTCGGGATTAGCCGAAGGACTGCTGCGACAGTCCGATGCCTGAGGTTGATCCCTTTCTACTCTCCCTCTTGCCTGCAGTGGTTTCAAGTGCTCTGCACTTGAGATCACGGTTGGTATTCTGGCTCGTGTTAGAGACGGAGAGGATATCGCGCGTAGAACTAAGTGCTTCGGTCCGGTGAATCGTAGGACAACGAGATCCGTTATTAAAAATTGATAAAAACGAAAGACTGCTGCTGGATCGCTTCGCCGCTTCCACTCGCGGATCCGATACTCTCGTCTCGAAAATGCTGTAACAAAGAGAGAGGAACTCAATCCGGATTATCCTCCATGTACCGTATTCTCCGCATTTCTGTCCTACACAAAAACCCATTCATCGCGGGTCAAAATTTTATATTAAACCCATCGAGTGACTCTTTTCCTTTTTATCGGAATACTGCGGGGTTAGTTGAATTCGGTCCAGTCGACGGTCCTCCGATTTTCGATATAATTCCTTGCCGAATCAGTTTCCGCCGAAGAATGCGATACAAAATCACGGGATTTCTCTCTTACACCGTTCGCATGATGACTTCGGGTGAAAAAAAAACTTCCCAACCGTCGAGATCTTCTATCACATTGCACTCTAATGTTTTTGCACATCGCGTCTAGACGTTTGTCGAGCCCTTCCTCGTGTTGCGCCTTTAATATGTTGCGTATGTATCCTGTATTTCTCAACCCAACTGCTGTTAATGGATTTTTTTTGTCTCGTTCGTTTTTTGGCCATATAACCTCCATACGTTTAACTTCATTTTTAACACATGTGTTTTAAGTGCCCAGGTTCTTTTCTCTATTCGTCAAACGTGCGTTACATCAGAAATTTGTTTTACCACTTGGAAACTTGTATATCTCCTCGTTCTCACTTGCTTTGTAGTTTGCCAATAGGCGATAAACAAAAGTAAATTTTTTATCAGTCGGTAAACGTAGAACTTATTAGTTGTCGGTAGTGTAGATTCCTGTTCTCGGCAAGAAACCAAGCGATACGTCAGCTCATCGGTCGGTAACTCAACGCAATACGCATGGTCAGAGTAAATCCTCGGTCGGTAAACGTACCACCCGGAATCGGAGGCTAATGGCCTGCCTCACTTCAAATCTACTTACGTTTATCTCGCTATTGATTTCAGGCCACTGCGCCGATTTAGCCTGGAAATCGTCCCAAAGATGCCGCTGAGCAACCACAAGATTGTAATTTATCTTTGTAAGATCAGGTCCTGGAGTTCGTGCAAACTGACTTGACTAGTACATTGTCTACGAGTTGAAATAATCTAGCTGCAAGTTCCCGCTGTAATGCAAATAGAGAGGACTTACAGTACCGGTAACACGAGTTAACAAAACGAGTGGGTTGCAGTTAAGACGGAAACGAGGATGCGAAGTAAAATCCAACGAGCCAAGATCTTTTTAATTCCCGGAAAAGAACAATTTCCATAGCATTAGGATTATTCTGACTACCACTGCCGCGAGTTGTTTTGTTTTTAAAATTTCACTATAAACTTGTTGTAAAATAGCAATTGAAATACCTATATGAAAGGCGCACAGAAATTGAAAATGAAGCTGCGAATTCAAAAAAGAAAAAAAGAAAAAAAACAGAATAACAAAAGATGATTGCGCAATTTTCGTCGATCAGAGAGTCGATACTCGTGTTGTTTGCCCCTCCTGAACGGCATAATGGGCAACGTGATCGTTGAACTCATTCTACGATGCATGCGATACGTGCAATCACGATTTTTCCGTAAGTTTATTATATTGTAATGCATACGTATCCTCAGGGTGCTAAAAGAATCGCGTACATAGCATTTGATGCACGGATCGTTGGAGTATAAATCAAAAAGATTGGCAACGCACAGGTCAGTCGGTCGCACCTAATATCCATCATCAAAAAAGCAGCGACAGCTGCTCAGCCGTTGCTGCTGCTGCTGCTGCTGATAGAGAGGTCTTTCAGACGACGTATGCAATTCAAAATCGGTGTGTGCCATATACTCCGCAATTCTCCATCCGCACACACGTAATTGGCGAAACTCATTGTACGCCGCGGTTTAGCGCAGGTATAATTCATGTATGAATGGGAAAAATTTCGACTCAAGGCCGAATGCGAACTGCGGCTTCTTTCTTCGCGAACTGCAGACCGACTTCTCTCCTTGACTTGAAAATGCGATCATTGCGTTGGATCCAAGAAAAAATGGGCGTGCAGCTGTCGCGAATCGGCATCACCATTGTACGACGATGGTGCATACTTGCGTTGATACCGACACGCCTTCGTTATGCTCGACGGTGGTTGAAGGATGACGAACACGACGACGACGATATGGCACGATATGCGCAGCACGCATGCAAGGAGGCGAGACGCAACGTCCTACGGGATGTGGGGAGAGCGAGTCCTCTTCCGGTCGGCAGACAGGTACACCGGAAGTTTCGCTCCAGCCACCGAGGCGAGGTACACTAACCGTCATGCTAGGGCTTCGGCTAAATACTCGGAAAGATTTTACAGATTTCTTGCGTGTATGTGTGATGGATGCGGACCTACATTATACGCGCGTACGGGGCGGTATGCAGTAACCGTGAAGATCCCAGATTTCGATGACAGGATGTAGGTACGGAACGATATGGCGATTGCGGGTGAAATTGTTTGTTTCTTTTTTTTCCCCTCCTCTCATTTTCTTTCTATGTTGACTTTTTGTTAGGCATCCGGTACTATTTTCATTTTTACTTTCGGTAAAACACGAGCAGCGTTCCATTTTCACTTGTTGTTCCGTCTTGTCTTTTGTTCGATCCCCTTCTATATATGCATGTACAATAGTACAATGCGTCGTAAAGTTCTTTCGCGAAAATAATTGCTTCTAAAGTTGAAACTAATAAACGGCTCAAGTTCTCGCGCTTCCGAGACTAACATCCATGCTTTCATTATGAACACTTTTGCACGTATATGTATAAGGGCGTAGGTTCTTGTACAACTTGTATATGAAGTTTTAGTACCTAATTAAAATTATGCGCTATTGTTTATCTATTTTCTTATGACTGTTTTTGCCACTGACGTTGAGCAGAAATTTCCTAATTATGAAAGTATGAATCCTCAGAGTTACGCTAAATATATTCCTGCTGTGTTATATATATATATATATATATATATCATCGAAACTAAACAAGTTTGGGGAGCATATAAGTGAGAGTGATTAATTATGCATGTTTACCGTAAATGTTGAACTGTTCCTTGGATACAAATATCTATTTCGTAATAATATCTCGTAACTCATCAGTATAAATATAATCGTAAGTCAAATAACGTAATAGGGGGGAAAAAAACGTTTAAGTTATAACATAGAATTTTAAAATGTCAGAGATACGCAAACGAAAGTGAAGCGTATACGTAAAGTGAATCGAGGGCAATGTAGATTTTGTCTTTTGAAAAACTTTCTAATTAGATTCGAACGCCCCGGTTTTATACGTAAAGAAATTTTTTAAATTGAATTCCGAATGCAAAGAGCTACCCTCGTCTACTCGAGATGTCCTGCGGAAAGGAGTTCGGAGCGACAATTAGTTAACCCAATTCTTCAATTCGTCCTGCTAATGGAATCCTTTCGCGTTGGTTATAGAATCATTGAAAAAAATCGATTACTACGGGTAGGTACGATCTTTGTGTCGTTTGTAGCATGCATTCTCCGACCATTCACCCGAGTCGGTTCTTTTTCACTTGACGTGGTTCACATCTCTCTTTTTTTCTCCCTCCCCCTCCGTCGCTCTCTCTCTCTCTCTGTCTCTATCAACGGATGAAGTTGATGAAAATAAAAATAACGTCCCAGGACACACAAAAGAATGGAAAGAGGGGGCCATCGGCGTGCTTCACGAGACAAGAAAACAAGTCGACCACGAAATGACATCCGCTTGCAGTCGAGCAGTCTTGTCCTGGCCCCGCGCTCTCTTCGTTGTCCGGTTTTCAGAAACTTCCTCTCGGTTCTCTGTTCCCTTTTCCCTCGGCTTGGTCTTCATTTCGTTTCTCGCCACAACCAATTACAGTCCTTAACGAATTCAGTTGAACGTATGAACGTCCGCCACTGACAATAATTTTCAATGCTTCGTGCACGAGGATCGTATACACTGTACGTATAGCCGAAAAAAGTTTACAAACTGCAGGTAAAAAAATACATCAGTTTTCTACAGAAATCAGTGACTTTATCACAATTTGAAAGTCACTTTTTTCTTCTGTTGACAGAAGCTAGCCACCTGATCATTTAATAATTATAAATGTTTTGGTCATTCTGAACAAACGCTTTGAAAGGGTTTGTCTAGAAATGGTCTTTCACGCGTTGAGAAAAAGTTTATATTTACAAATAGTCAGAGGTGCTGCAGCACTGTTCTCACTTCAATCTCTTTCCAGAGAAAGACTTTTATTTGGTTATTAACTGTTTTTCGTTTTTTCGAACTAAGCAAACATGTATACTCTGCAGATGAAATAAGTTTAATATTATACAGTCTTGTCGAAATGGTTGAAAATTCTTGCCATGCATGAAAAGATAAAGTTTCAGTTACCTGAGTCAAGATCATTTGTGTCAAATCACGTTCGGACATTTTTATCCGGTAGTGTGTAAGTTATACAGTGACGTACGGTTATACGTACAATTTACTATCTTCCATCTGACAATCTTATAGACATACATGCAACCTTTCAAAATTACTTTCTACACGTAGAGGTATAATGCGAAGAGCAAACAGGCCCGCACCTGTGAATTACTTGACACCCAGCGCAGTCATATCGAGACGCTAACACGTTGGCCAAAATTAGTCAGGAAAGAAGAAAGGTGAAACATGGTTCCTGGCAAAGGTTGCCTGAGAAACGTGCACTTCTACTCGGCAATTTGTACTCTAAGTGCAAATTGATTGCAGGAGCATGTACGAAATTCTCTGACATCGAGGATCCTTTCACTTATGACGAACTGTACATTGCCTCGTGATATTTTCAATTACATCACACTTTGAGGATCGATGATAAATACTACCTCATATTTCGTACAAGCAATTTTTTTTTCCCAGGACATGCCATGCTAATGTCAAGTGACCGTAATCCTGGCTAACCCAAAGGCGATGCGACTGCAGCTTTTCCAGCAGAGCGCATAAAGCTTACCGAGTATCCGAAGGACGGCGATCTCCGATTGGTCGAAAGCCACGGTGGAAGTGCGCCGAGAGCTGCGCACGCAGTTCGGTTAACGTTTGCTTTTCACGCTTGTCGGATGTATTACCAGCAGAGGCCAGTTGGCGGTTGCGCTCCGTTCTGCCGCGGTTGGCTTGTCTGCGCGGTTCTCGAGCGTTTGACGTACACGCGGAGTATACCGTAAACCGTGAACGAGTACATACGGGAGGAGAATACTTTCTACTCTGACCTCATACTCCTGTTTTAGAAACATGTAAAACTCGGCACTCGTCAAATTTAAAAATGAACACTAGTAAACCGTTGACGCTGCCGCAGTTTCACGTGGCTCAGTGTTGTTCCGCATCGCGGATAATAATCCTAAAATCTCGCTTCGTCAGTACCGATTTTCTTCGTTCGTTACGAAAAAGTGTTTAACGCCTCGTGATCCCGTCATCGTTTTCGTTGTCATTGTCACTGTAATCGTTGACGTTTTAACGTGTGTACCGCATGTGAGGAAATGCGTAAGTTAAACACGCGTAACGATCATTACGAGTATCAAGTGCCGCAACGACTTAACAAATGACTGCAATTTTACACCAATGCATTTTCTCTCCTAATCATATCGCTCGTACGTTTTATTATCGTCGTTCAAGTTTTATTACCCCGTGCCTTCGATCGGGGGACAGAACGCAGCGGCGTTTCAGTATCGAATAAACCGGTAAACATTAGGAGCTTGGATATGATGGGGGTACTAAGGTGGAGGCAAGATCTTAGATCAGATTCTGGCCAACAACAGCAGAGGCCAACATCGGAGCAGCCGAGTGCCACGCACACTCTGCCCAAACTTATCATGCAGGTGAGTTGATGGTCGTTGTAAAAAAACGTAAAAAATATACTGCCCCTTTACGACCTCTCATCTCATCTCGTCTCGTCTCGTTTCATCTCATCTCATCTCCTCTCCTCTCCTCTCCTCTCGTACTTTGCCGCTGGACCATGTAGCACTCCGGCCGCCTTCCACCGGACACTAACAATCCCATTGCGAGTTTAGGACCGAGTTCTCTGTATACCTACTCAGGCTTATCCGGACGCTCGGTAAAACTCGAGGTACATACCTGTTAGTTCCGTTGAATCTCGAGGAGCTAACCGCCTCTAATGCTTTATCGGTAGAACCAAGATCGGCGATAAGGTGTCCTTACAACGACTCTGTTTCTTCCTCCGATATTCGCTGCGGGAGGAAAGAGAGTCTCGTGCCTAGGTATACAATATTGGGTACCTGTTCCCGATGGTGAATGTTTCATTCGGCAACCATTGCCGCGACCACCGGTGGTAGGTACCAAGGGTATGGGGATCTGAAAAAGTAAGGAGCAGCAAAAGAACGAAAAACACCGTCTACTTTATGCCTCCGTCTCCGCCTCCGCCTTCTCGCGTGTATGCAGCCAGGGTACGTGCGCTAACTTCGAACGGTGTTCTCAACCTTTAACGTAGTTTCGTATTCGTTGCGCACGAGCGCCGTCTTGTACCGAGAGAAGAGAATTGCGTTGAATTGAATTTTTTCGTTGTCACAGCGTTCCTGGAATACTCAAATAGTCAAATCTTCTCCGCGAGCAGCGGCGGCCGATATCGGCCCTCTCTGACGCTAATTGGTCTCGTGATGGATTTTCGTCTTGTATATTATACGGGGTGAAAAGAAGAAAAAATAACCGATGAGCGTGTGTCAATCCCTCGGACAGGGGATGTATGCCGAGTTTCTTTTACGATCAGTTGACCTAGAGAGAAAGACGACCGAGGTGAAAAAAATTCCTACCACGTTTATCGCGGTCGAAAAATTCCTTGTCCGTGTTCCGACTCTCTTTCTTCATTGTATAATCGCAAGCGGTGGATTGAATATTTTTCAAGCTATGTCACCCGGTTTATAAGATTAGTAGACCAGAACGTGTATAAGTAAATTATAAGGTGTTTCGAACTTTTTTATTATCATGCATATAAGTGCATAACGACACCGTTATACACGCGAAGCTACTTCACCTTGAGATGTTGATCGAAAGCTGCCGTAAGTTCTACGGCACGTGTCGAGATGGTTGAACTAATACGGTTCCACAACTGCAGCTAGGGCACGCGTTAATTACCAATTATAAATTACGTTTGAGAAGGAAAGTCGTGTATACTTGATCTGTGTATATACGTATATCATATATATCATATATCATGTACATACACCTTCTTTTTACTGCAGTCGTGTGTTTACCGTTCAAATTATGTCTACGATCACTACCGCAGTTGATATCGTAGCAACATTATGAATCATTCGTTTCCACATAGATCGTAATAACATTATCGCATGCTGAATCGTTTAACAGTTCTCTGTCGATCGTCGGTTCGCACATACGTATAGCTACAAGTGTATCTCGTGTGCTTACCGAGATCAGCTCGAGGAAAAATATGTATGTAAGGTACCTACTTCGACGACGAGCAGGGGGATAAAAAAGCTTTTCATGCTTTCGCAATATCATATGGTCTGCACTCTTCACAACAGCTCTGATGTGAGACTACGCGGCGCACAATATAAATCAGCTTTGTGAGGTTGTTTTCATTTAAATTTATATTACTTTATCATATTATTATATTTACGATATCGCGGACTAACGATGCTGCTTTGATACGATATCATTCATTATTTTGATCGGCCGCACCATGGAGAAAATTAGATATGCGCTCAATCTCGTAGATCTCGCTTTATATCTGACAGCAAATTTGTCAATTTTATCGCTAACTGGCACAGATTGGCAGCAAATCGACGCAGTCAGGTGGTTATTTTCTTTTTTTCCTTTTCCTCCCTTCCATCCTTTCCCCTTGATTGCAGGATTATAGATGGAGTAAAGACGCGCGTCTTATAATCGTTGCATCGGCTGCATTAGCGGTGTGCAAAGTACTTGGAACCCATTTACATATGCACGGGATAAATAAATAGCCGGGGAGAATTATAGTACGGAAATAGACTAATGCGTATACGTATATTCGTACAGTGTTATATTTTCCGTGGTGGTGAAGCATCAGGGGTGGCATCGCATGGCGCAACATGAGCAGAACCCTCCGCTCGTCGCAGGCTAGGTGATTATTTTAAGCCCATGTAGCGCACTTGCGCTTGGTTTCAACAAAATTCCTTTAAATTCAATATTAAGATCCTCCTCTTCTATTCCCGTAGCTGACGACAGCAACGCAGCGCGCTGTGCACCGGCAGGAATTGCGATTTATACAGTATGTTAATAATTTTTTTCATTTTGTTTCTTCTTTGCCGCCGTCTCCGGCGTTTTTATTTTTAATTCAACTGTTTTTTTTTTTTTTTTTTACTCTGTAAATTACCGTTTATTACCGGCTAGCCTTCGACGTATTGACGCAGCTGCAGTTTCTACGCGTGCTCAGCAACTTGCTCTCTCTCTCTCTCTACAATGATACGTACATCCGTAGGTATTACATGCAGAAATTCACCTTGTAGCTTGTTAGTTGAATTAGCGCCAATGATTGCTGCCATGCGTACGTAAACAGACCGCGGTATTTCGACTATTGTAACGAACGTGAAAAATCTCTTTCTGGAACAAATGCCATTCAGTTTTTAGATATTTTTAACTTCTCGTCCTTCGTTTGTTCATTTTATTGTTTCCCCCGTGAAATTTCGGGCTTTGAACCACCGGCACGGATCGGGGAGGGCAGAAGTGGCAGTTGAAAAAAGAGAGCCAGGTGACTGTGTCTCACTTCAATAACCCGCGCTTCAATGTGTAGGGGATCGGAACGTATGTACATTCAGCTTACGCTGGGCGTATGCGTGCGGACGTTTCTCGATGTATGGCGGCATCGCAGACTGACAACCAGGTGAACTTTGCAGCTGGCACATGCCATTTCCGTCCGAATATAAGTTCGGGGTATAAACACGAACGTTTTAAATGAATTTACGTGTATATCACCTACATGTACCTACAACGTATAAATGTGTGTATACTACTGCTGGCATGAATAATTAGGATATACCTATACGGTGTCTTTTACGAAATCCAGACCTTATTTTTTACATTAAACTACTTTAACGACTATCAATCTGATTTACACTTCCTGTTTAAAATAAAACCAATGCTATTATCGACGCCGGCTGCAGTATGCTGGGGATCAAACCGTTTTGTGTGTGTGTGTGTGTGTGTGTGTGCGCGCGTATCTGTACAGTCGGCCTGAATAGAGCTTAAATTTCAACGTAAATTTCTGAAAATTGATTTTTCCAATGATCACCGGTTACCCACTTTGCGTTCAAATTATTCAACAGAATATTCCGTCTTATTTAACTTGTTTCTTATGATTTCCATACTGACCCTTCTCTGAAACTTAATTCTTTTGTCTACGTCTTGATGGTTTTTATTATTCAGTGTGCCAGTCTTCAGTCTCCTTTCTTGTTCTTTCTTGTTCTTTTTTTTTTTTATGTTGTTCGCCTCAGCTATGGTCTACCGATTCCAATATCCGTAGAAAACAAATTTTTATGTAAATGAGATGAATTTTTTTTTCTCCCTCTTGTCTGCTATTTCCATCCAGAGACCCTGAAAACCCTTGAAGATGAATTTGCATCGAAATACTATAAATCTAAAACCTAAATCAGCGGTCACGCGGTACTTTGAACTACTGTATTATACGGAGGTATGGATTGGACGTTGGATCGGTGTTAACAATAAATCGTCATTTCCTCCACGGTTAGTTCATTTGTTTTATTCGCACTTCCTACGCCAATTGGGTGTGTGTATATATATGTGTCAGGGAAAGACCAGATAACACTTTCGAATTACGTGTTTGGCGTGTTTAACGGATTTTTAACCATCGTTTATTAAAAAGGTAAAACTTAAAACTTCAATTAACAAAACTTTAAAAGAGAATTCAATATTTAAATATTTGATCGACACGTCAATTCAATTCCGGGCTTGTTGTTTACTAATTCTTCGTTCCTCTTTTTGAAAACAGCCGCCCTTCGGAACAATATAAGACAACGACGGACGGCAACTTCATTATTTCGCGATCCTCGGCATATATATATATCACAGGTCGAGTGACAGCCGTTAAACCTTGATTGCAAAGTTCTACAATTAGTAATTAGTGCTCGAGGATGCGGTGACCACGCGGGTGTTGCGTGTTGAAAATTGCTAGGTTTCCTGAAATGTGATATATACGTATACATATATCCATATACCTATTTACATAAGCTTCTCCTGTGCGCGGGACTGGTTGATTAATTTCTTCGAGATCGGACACCCTGCAAGCGCAATGCCTGTAAGTATAGCAGAGCACGCTTCTTCCTCGTGTCACCGATAAATTCCGATCGATTTTCACCTACGTACGGTATTAATTTTTTTATAACTTGACCGGCTTCCGTTCAACGATCAAATCGCCAATCGCCGTTTCGGATGTACACGCGGGGCTAATCTTCAACGATCGAGCATAAAGTTTTTTATACAAATAATTTTTTACAACAAACCAAGAAAAAAACGCCAACCGAAGCCACGCTTAAAAATACTGAAAAATTACCGCTATACTCGCGTGATATTTCTTCTACTGATCGTGAAGTAAAATAACAATATACCTATGTATGTATTACGTACTATAAATTAATGCGCGACTAAACGATATTTTCGGTGGTTTTCCTTATTTTACACGTACGCGGAAACAACAGCGCATCACAAGTATCCGATGAGTATCGTTACCGTATAGAATGATCGAAAAACGCCGTGCCCAATGTCGGTTAGATCAGTCGTAGGTACAGCTGGAACCGTTATCGTCGTTAAATAAAGGAGAGTACAGACGTAAAGTATTGAACGAGAATCAACAAGCGTTATAGTCTTGAATAAAAGAAAATACCTCTAACTCTTCAGTCCCACTGCAGCCGTTCGGCGTTATCATAGAAGCGTATAAATACACATTTATTCGTAATTTCATCGTTGCTGTTACTCTTGATACTCGGAGCCAAATTTCCCCTGAGGAAAATTTAACCGCCTCCCAAGCCGCGAGGAAGAAGTTTTCGGAAATACTGGTGACACACGCGGGGCGTCTTCGAACTGAGTCGGAGTGATGAAAAAAACCGCAAATGTATGAGGTAAAAGTCGATGACGCCTACAGGCGTCAAAGCGCTGTGAAGTAACGGAGAGAGAACTACGTTACTTCGATATCGGTTTATCTCCCGCCGCGTTACCATGCACGAAACAGGGGATAAATAAACTTAACTTAAATTATCACGTCGACCGAATCGACACGGGATCCGGTCCTGCAGGTATAATGACTATGCACAAAACCTGATATCGAAATCTCCTGCAATGACAGGTATGCCGGGTAATTATTGCATAAGCGACGCCTGTTTGTTTCTACGTTAAACGTCGGTTCGATATTTATTCGGTATTTTTACATGGCTCGTATCTTTACGGTTCGACCTTTCTTGTAAGTATAAAAAAAAAATCATACCCGCTACCAGCCGCGCGATCGGTACTCGCCTTGCCGCCGATTTCTTAATTAGGATCTAAATTGTATCGATAAATCCTTGATCTGCTGTAAATTCTCGACTAGGTTCCGCCGGTGTGCTTTCGGAATCCGGTAGACGTTTTTACCCGAAGATTTATTTTACAATGAAACTTGTATGAGTAGGTTATACAAGTTACAACATCCTTCCGGATTCACGTATCTATATCTACGTAATAACCAATCGCGGAATTGCAATTAGTCGGAAAGCGAGCCGCTAATTGGTCATTCAAATTATGCTTTCATAAAACAATGGTGCAGCGAGTTACGATGTATAAATATTTTCCTGCGGTAGCCGGTCAGTGGTATGTAGCACTTGAAGGAATAAAAATAAGCTTCACGGTAACGACGGAGAATCCAGGAAAACTGGAAAAGACGCTATTTTTCATGCTAACTCACAGAGGAAACACATTTTTGCGGAATCGGTCGTCCTTCAGTCTCGCCGTTTAGCCGTAGATACATCGAGTATTTTACAAATTTTGAAAATTATTACGACATGTCACAAATATCAGAGGTCTTCGTTTCACCCTGCAACCGTTAATTGTCGATGAAGCTATCGGACTTATTTATAGTGCCGGCGAGCCGATGCAAAAGTCCATTTAGTTTTCAACCCGACGCACCGATCACCAAACTCAAAATTGAGAATTCCAGCGTATCTGCCTAAAATCAGGCCGCGAGATGATCGCGATCGATGCGATTTAGTCGGTCGATCATCGCCCCGCGCGCAGTCAGTGAACTCGGTTGATCCGGTGAAGCGAACGCGACCGCTTCAACGCCTCGGACGAATTGCGCTAGTCTTGAAGTCAGGGACCTTGGTATCGATACTGTTTGAGTAACCTGAGCGAACATCGCCGCGGGGGATAATTTTTTTTTTTTTCATTTTGCACTACCGTCGATTACTCGATAGTAACTAAGATAAAACGAAAAAAAAAAAAATTAAGTGAAAATCGCGGGACTCATTGTCAGAATAACAGCTGTATGGTCATAACGAAGAATGCTGTGATTTCGCATCGCATAATACGCGGTTCATTTTTAGCTTTTATAATTAGAGAAAAATGTGAGGATAAATTAACTTTTTTTTTAAACAAAAATGAGGGGAAGAGTCACAAAAAAGATGTATTCTATATTAATCATGCGGCATTTTCTATATTATTAACTCTAAAAGTCTATGCTGGTGAGATATATGTAGATACATATACGGCTGCCAATCTTATACTGGCCATTGAAATTTGGATAATTATTTTTTTCCCTTGTGAAAAATATACTATATATTGTCTGATACACGAGTGACAATGCATATTGAATATTTTTTCGTCCCGCCATTACATAGGTAGGTTGTTATTATGCGAAAAATGTTGGAGCGAATACACCAAGCGAAGGGGAACGTCTCGGGCACAGCTCCGAAGAAATTTGCATAAAAATTATTCCGCCACTTGACTGTTACACGTAATGAGCAATTAACATTTGAATACCAGCAGAACAGTCGAACAACTTCAACTCAAGTTTTACATTAAAAATTCTAGTTTTACTCATATTTGATCAGAGGTGGGAGGGGGATGTTTTGGATTATAAACTGAAAGTCATCCAGTTATTGTGACAAAAAATAATGGTATATAAGGTACACCTTCCGAAAGAAAAGCAATTTTGCATTCGGCAACGCTGAATAAATGAGAAGAACGCATTCGCCTAGTTCAGTTAACGAACCCTGGCCGAGAATGCTTAGCAGAGGATCTGTTACCCGCGGTTGTCATTACCTGGTAAAAGTGGATTCCGGAGTAACTTTGGAGGGCGACAGGGGAGAGAGGAGAGAGGCCTGGAGAATGAATAATTAGAAAGACCTAGGAGAGCCTAGTTCAACCGTATTAATTCGGCTGACTGCGATAAATTTCCCCAAGCGAGACGACATCCGGTGCTGAGGATAATGAAAACGAGGTGACGAACTGCGAGTCAAACTTCTTATTTCCGTGCGACGCGACGTCAGCAGATGAAATTAAATCGCTAAATTAAAAGGATTACTATTTTACCTGGATTTCTTCAGGCGTACCCTGTTCCTTTACATCGAGTAGTAATATTCACCCCTATAATAATTGCAGAACGAACTTTGAACCTCTATTTCATTGATCCGGCGCGGTGAAGTGCGCTTGGAGAAATCGAATTTCAACTCGTTCTACGCGACGATTTCTTTCTTGTCCGGACAGCGAAAGTACCGCGTTAATTGCACCTGAGGATGGTTCATCTGCTACGTGACAGTGTAAATGGGGTCGTATTGCGATCGGAAGATGCCGACGCGTGGGGTCTAATTTAAGCTGAAATCACTATCGCATTCACGCCATTGACCCAATGGGGCTGACAATGTTTGAGTCAAAGCCGGAATTCTCTCTCGGAATTTAAATTAATTTCATTCCCAGCACACCTTTGTCGTATCTATACATACCGTATTATACCTATATGTACACCTTGTACCGCAGACGCGGTATCTGGGCGCGTCCAACAATATGTGAAGTGAATTATTCATTCGCGTGTCGGTCAGTGACTCTCTCCCGCTGCAGTCCTCGCTTATGGGTTATAATATGTTGAAGAATTTTCTTGTCAAATCCATTCTATCCTTCGTTCGCAGCTAAGTGAATTCCTCCCTTTTACGTGGTGTTACGAACTTTTCTTACCGATCGTCTAGCCGTTGATGGTCGGCAAAAAAAAAATTCCATGTCGTACGGTACAGGGTACCACGAAAAAATTTGTTAAATACCAGCCGCTGCAGGTCTCCATTAACGTATCACTTCTCACTCGGACATCGATCTTGCAACGAAGCGTGACATTATAATCTCTTCAATAAGCCAATCTCTCTTGGCAATTATTCATCGAATACTTGGCGTAAGCCGGTTCAACGTCGTCGGTTTTAACCGTAATTAATATTATCTCGCATCTTTGACTCACTCGAAAAACGACGATCCTATTACCTACTGCAGGATGCAGCCCTACACTTTAGCCGACGAGTGGAGATAACGCGTTATCTTTCCATTATTCGAGGCTAGCCACGGATCGTATTCGGCTTGGTATTTAATACCTCACACTTATACCCATTTCTTCACCTCTCACGCTTTTGCCAATATCCCGTCGTACACGTTGTACGTCGTATACTCGCCGCCGGTTATATACGTAGAAAATTGAAGAACAATTTAACCCTCCTCGAGAACGCCGCGTCGTCACCGCGACGGGAATAAACGGTGTGTGTATAAGAGTTCGATTCGGGGCTTAACATGGCAACCCCATTAGTCAAGAGTGTATAAGCGAGGGAGACTCGCCAGGCTCGCCAGTCTGTACGATCTCGCTTGTTATAACGTCGCCGCGTCGTGCAGCATAGTATTATACAGGGTGTTGTGTGTGAGCCTAAGGAGGATTTAAAAGGTCTTCCTTCTTCCCTTCTTCCCTTCTTCCCAGATATAAGAGAGATCTCGCCGCGATTCGCGGGGTACACGCATCGCGGAGCCAGCCCTTTCCTTCTCTGCCTACGTATGCGTGACACTCGTTCTCGGTTATTAATACTGGAAGCTCCCTCAAGTTTTTCCTATTGACAACGAGCCGGAGCGCGGCGCTCCCTCCTTTTCTTCTCCTCTTTATTCAGTAGCGCAATGTGCACGTACCGCGTGTACCGAACTATCCTCCGCTGGCTGCTCCGCTCTCCTGCCTCCTGCCTCTTCCTTTGAATAGTCTTTGCCCAGCTCCTCGCTCATTGTCGGATGCAGAGGGACCGGCTGAATCCCTTGGTTACTTTTACGTCTCGCGAGCGCAACCCTTCGCCCCCGAAGCGCGTTTTATGCATCATGCATTCCATTCGCTCGGTTTGTGCACTCAAGGATTCGCCGGCAGGATTCATCCGCCACCCCCGCCGCCGCCGCCAGGCTTACGGATGACGAGACGGACGGACGCGGTTTACCTAGCTGCTGATATCAAGATCAACGACCAACCGCCGTTCTCGCAACAGACGCCGCCTCTCTGTCTCTCTTGCATGCAAATTTCAGAATGCAATTAAAATTTAGAACCGCAGAATAACGCCCTTGAGTCCCCTTGGGTTGTCGGAGTCGCCGATGCATCCTGCGGAAACAGCTCGAACCTCAAATTATCTCGACTTCGTCGTGACGTCGTTGCGCCGTTTCGCTTTTCGATGCGGGGTCTCTCACGTCCGGTATCGCGGATCTTATCCTGTTTCATGCGGAGTGGAAACGCACCTCGACGGACGAAAATACTCTCCAAACGATATAATTATATTTATATGCGTATTGTGTGCTCTTTTATCTGCCGCTTGATAACTTCTTCATTCTCCTGTCGCAGTTCATCGGGCACATCCGTAAATCGTATTTGTGTTTTTCAAACCAAAGGTCAACGACTTGGGTGCAGGAAACCGCAATAAAACAGTAAAGTACAAATGAACGGGACGACTAGACTAGACAGACGCGCGTGATGCAGAGTCCTCAAAAGCTGAGTTTCGTGGAAACTCGGAGGAGACGAAGGTGATAAGAGACCGCAATGCTGAGACACGACTGTCGATGTAGCAACTTGAATTGCAAATCTCCTCGGTATCCTGCTACACTGAGTAATGGAAATTCGCTGTACTGGCCGTTTCGAAGGTTCCATACTTAGCGCGACCCTCGAACTTGACTATCGCTTTTCATGCCCATGCTTCGTCACCTCTTCAGCGATCTCATGCCCCGAAACATCTTCAACTGCCTTTTTTGGCAGACCGTTTGTACATCGGCATTATTGGAACTGGATGGCAACCAGCTGAATAACTTGCATCGATTTAAGCTACGTAGGCAAATGTATGTGCGTATACGTATGAAAGAAAAATACTGTTTCTATGGAGGAAAATAGGGAAGAACGTACGGTCGACGAAAATTTGCGGAAAATTACAGGACGGAATGAACGTGGGCTGATTAATGATAAAATGAAACTGCACGAGGCGTACTTTCGTAGTATTTCCTTCTTTCCATTCTTTCCATACACCTATGTTTCAGACGTGTTTCTCTCCTCGTATCGCGATCTTGGCCAATTGAACTTCGGCTCTCTTTTCTTCCCGAGAAGGTGGGGAAGGGATCACGGAAAAGTGACTCACTCACTCAAAGTCTTGAAGGTGTGCGCGAATGTTGCGGATAGCACGTTCGATGCGAAGCCTGTCGTGTATAATACGGATGTGCCTTATACGAACGCTTATGTAATTTGCTGTACCGCGTACGCTGTGGTGAGAGAGAAGAGAGCTAGAGAGATAGACACGCAGAAGAGAGAAGATCAGACTGTCCAGTGAGATGAAAGAGACGAAAGGCGAGAATGACAAATTATCGGAATTAGCCTTCTATGTGATTTTACACGCGGCAATTTGATATCCCGCCTTTTAAACGAACGTGGGATGAGGTAATTGCCTTCAACCTTTACTCGTCTACCGCGTACCTCGGAATTATTGCTGCCTTGCAAAAACCACTGTGTGGCATGTGCCAAACTGTCTGTACCATCGAATTTAGGTACCGCCATATGCGCAGCAACGGAGAACGCATTTTCGAAACCCTGTGTATTTCTATCGCCGAACTATTTACTCTCCGTAATACCTACGACGTCGCGCAGTTGGCCGGAGTTTAATGATTCGTAAATTTCTATCCATTCGTTACCCCGATCTCAGGCTTGTTTCTGTATTTACTCCACAGGTTAAACAACCTTTACGTACATCAGAATTTAATGGCGATTTTTTTTAGACGACTGCGAAAGCAACGACGTCGAGCGTATTCTCGTATTTTTTTCAACGGTATCATGCCCCGGATACTCATTTTAGATCATTAGACACGCTACGGGAATCGTACTTATCTAACGTGTATTAACGTAATTATACTGTAGGTACGTCACAACTTTGGAACTCGGGCGTTCATCTCGTCCGCGACAAATATCGTCTTTTTTCATACCTCCGAAAACTCTCAGCCCTCTTCGACGTCATGGAGGTATAACCAATTTAGACTCCGATTCAATACCCTGGAACACTTTGTCGGTGTATCTGGAAACGATATATCGTCCACGGTGGATCGAGGAATGGGGATGGGGATGGGGATGGGGATGGGGGAGAGTACAAGGAGGCGACCTCTCGCATTCAATCAAGAAAGTTTAACATCCCTAAGATTCGTGGCGGGATCGGCGGGGGGGTGAACGGGGAGGGATATGGGTACTGCGATCGGCCTCCGAAGAAAACGTATATTGAAATAAGCTCGAGGGGATGGACGGCGGAAGATCGGGAAAACATCCGAGAGGCGATTGATGTTGCCGTGAAAGTTTTCTTGAATGGGCGCAATTTGGCGTTTCGTAATCTTAGCCCTCCTCGCGGGCAGCGAAAGATTGGCTTATAGCCTTGGCTTATCGTTAGCTAACTCCGCCTCTTACGTCGCCACTCTGCCCGATGACTCTCATCGCCTCGTGCAACCCACCGCGCCCCGGGTACCCCGGTTGGAAAGAAAAGTATTCTTTCGTTAAGTAACCGAAGACAGGCCTCGCCGTGAATAAGGGGCGAGGAAAACATCGCTCTTTCCTTGACACGGGAAAAAACAAAAAAAAAAGAAAAAAAAACTAAAAACTAAAGTATACACAGAGGAGAAAATAGTAATAAATGAAAAAATGCAGACACGGATACACGGACGTACACACACACGGAAAGGAGTAGTTTGTACGCGTAAATGTTTGAACACACGTGAAACAATATTGCGGTAACGAATTTACGACGGATCAACGACACCGAGATTATACCCGTTTATTGAAGAATAATAAAACGAATAAAATCCCTTCACTTATTACCGCGTTTATATGAGATACGATAATGTAATATGGAGTATCCGTTTTGTTTAACGACATTGCGACCTTTCTAATCGCGGCGTAATTGCAGCGACAGGGAAGATTCCGGGACTCGTTTACGACCGCAAACGTTCATAAGCAGCGACTGTTGTTGCAACTGTTCCGGCCTTGGACGACCGTGTGTTTTCAGTTACCGTTTCTCATCTTCATGATGGAAGTATGTTTGTACATACGTAGGTATAGATATAGCGGGTAGGACTGTTCATGTCGCTATACCAAGTCGGGCGCACACCTTCCATGACACCCACCAGCCCGATATTCGTCTCTCGAGAGTGTATAGATATCCTATTTATAGAGAGAGAAAAGATGAATGACGTCATAAAGACGATTTTTTCAAAGAACTGAGAATTCGTCGGTAAACGTTTGTCTTCGTTACCGCAACGCAAGGCCAACTGGGTCACCCTAATTGTCTTAGTTTCTTTTAGCAATAACGCGAAAGACCGTCTAGATACCCGTTAGACGTTCCGCTGTGCTCGAAACGCGCCACGGTTATCGGAATCGCGATTTTTTACTTCATACGTACCCGCCGGTCGTTTTCTATTCTCGTGTTGCTTCGTACACGCACGTTTAGATAAAACGTGGGCCCCAACACGGTGGGAGCCAACAGCCGTATGCGGCTGACATCTGCCTTGCCCGTCACGGAAATGGCCACGTCCGTAACACCTGCAGCAGCCGAAAGCCACGGGTGGCGCAGGTGTTGCACGGTTCACTATTCTGGCCCCCCTGTATAATCTGGGTGAACAAAGCGATCGATCATAGTTTCAGATCGGTCCAATTAATTATTTACGCTTCTCTGATAATCGAGACCGCGCGCACGGTTCATCCTTTTTCCGAAACTTTCGGTCGTACCGCAAAAGCAACGCGCCGCTAATCACTCGGGACCAATTCTTTTCCTTCTTTTTTCTCATGTTGCAACCATGACTCTTTTCTAGACGGTGTATCTCTCGAGGATCCCGGTCAAAGTCGGAAAGTTGATTTTCCTTTCTTCGAAAGATTAGCCCCTTCGTAGGGTTATCGAAAATTGAGAAAGGGCTATCGTCTGTCCGTTCTCGTCTCTCGTATCCCATCAATGTACGTATACCTATCCACTTTGCTTCAGTCCCCCGAAACTCATCACGAGCCATCCGCTTTTCGTCGTTATTACGACAATGGACGTGATATTCGGGACTCGTTTAGCCTGTAGAGGTTATACGTATACGTATAATTAATTGTGAAAATCCATGTAGCACGGTAATTCCCCGGGGGAAATTATTACGTATACCGCGATGCCGGAATCATTTATTATCCTCTCATTGTGGACAGCGGTATAACGGCCCGAGAATTTTTCAGCTGATTTCTTGGAACGAGACAACTTTAACTGAGAACCTTTTAAACCCGTATTGGAAGGACCCCGTCTGTTGGGGCTACGCTTGGCTCTGCATTGTGAAGAGTTTCGAAACTTGTAGTTCGTTTTATACCTGGATGGGTTGACTGCGGAATCGGTCCCAGCTAACAGGGGTTCAAGATTTCACCGTACCTTCCGACCTCCGGGTGGATGTTACGAAGCTCGTTCAATATCTGGGTATCTTCTGGCTAAATGTTGCGGTACACGTGTACAATAGTCACATACATGCAGGGTAGTAGAAAATTGAAAAATCCGATGGCAGGGAGCCGGAGGTCGGTGTATAATAACCTGAGCATGAATTACCCGACGCTTAAGCGCTTCGTCGTCGTGCATTTTTCCCAGCTTTTTTCGTTTCGCACGGTATAAACTCCCGGCAGCGCAGCGGCGCATCGGCTCTTCGTCTCGGCTCCTACAGGAACACAACGAACGCTACGGATTACGTGGAGGAAGTTTAAGCGTATCCGCTGTTTCCCTTTCCCCATCATCCTCCTCCTCTTATGGGAGTAAACTGGTACGTACCTACGTTAGCCTGCCGTTCTCACGCCGTCATTTTCCACATTGTAAATCCCTTGCGGGGCCGTGTCGGGCCGTGAAGAGCTTTTTAGTCCGCTAACCAAACGACTACACTTTATACGTACCTGTGCATGTGTGTGTGTGTGTGTGTACGGTATTTGTCGGCCTATATCCAAATCGCATAATCTGCAAGCCCTCCAGCCCCCGGGGTTGTGTGCGTTACGAGTTGTAGTATTTCTTGGTTCCGCAGGTAGCGGATGTTCATTAGGGCTTCTTCGAGACGGTTCTTCGCGATTTCTATCCTTCCGGGCATCGCTATCCCGCCGCGATGGATTGTAACAACGCCAGGATTCCGTATAACCGTTAGAATTACAGCTCAACTTTTTCCACCGTGATCTGAAGCTGCTTGCTGCTGCCGCAGTTTGAAACGGATCCCTCAAGCTTCACGATCCAGCAATTATTCCCTTATTTTTAGCAATGTCCATTCCGGTTCTACTCATAAAATTATCCGCTGAAGTAATTTTCGTTCAACCTTCTGCAGCTGAACGATTCACGGATATAGGAAACAACCGTAGATTGCTGTTGAGGATGAATCGATAGTTAAATTGAAAAGAGGAAGAAAAGTAACAGAGAAATGCAATGTGGCGGGTATTTTGCGCACGTCCACTTAACTCCGTCTATAGTTGGTCCAGCCGTCGTCGGTTGGATGTACAAAACAACGCGAGTAAAGCATTCCGTACAGCGTTCACTATGTAACGGACATGTCGCACATGGCCGAAGCGAGCCCGTTTCTATGCGTATATTTTTGTCTCTTTGTCAGCTATGCGCTATAGAAATCTTTTTACACATACACATACCGTTGGTTATCTCGATCTTACGAGCAATATATGCACGCCCGCCTATTCAGAAGATAGCAGAGAACAACGTGCGTCTTCCGCAAGGTGAAGAAACAAAAAAGAACGTTCGACTAGTTATTTTTATTTCTTCACTCTACGAGTCGAGTTCCTAGCTCGCGTGTTTGTACGATCGAAAAATCGTCGAGGTGCGACCTTTTGTTATACTCTGAAAAAATCCCGTAAATGTATATTATACAAGTATTTGCAAAGATTGGTATGTAAATCGAAAAAATTCTTATTAACGTTGTTTTTTTTTTTTTTTTCTTTATTCACCCGCGGTACATTACTCCTCGCGAAAAGTAGACGTCGAGGAGTCGTCGGGGCAGCAACAGCATCTCCTCCAGTAGCAGCAGCATCTCACCTCGCGCTTGTTGACAAGGCGATTAAAACCTGTTTGCTAATTGCACCATTATTTAATATTTCGAGCCGTTTACACGTGCAGTCACGAGATTACGACGTGCGGTTAATTGTATCGTCCGTCCCTGGTAATTGGCTGGAAATTGTAAGTCTGCAGGAGGCACACTGTTATATGGCTACATTATGTGTTCTTGCGCCGCGCGGGCCGCATATTTTGAAAGTAAATTTTACCGCATTGCCTTCAGACGTCACCGTGAAACACGACGCTATCGCAAGTCCGTGCTTTTAGGGATCCTGCGATCAGCTGGCCACTGATTCCTGCGGTGAACCTCGATCAAATTAGTAAGATTTTTCATCGGCCAAACGCGCCGTTTGATAGACGCACGGGGAACACGCAATGCCTGTATTATACCTGCTGGATCCTTGTAACATGTTGATGAAAATGAGCCGTACACCTTTATATATATACACACACGCGCACACATATATAACATACATCGATGACGGAAAGAAGTGCAGATCCGGGATCTTCCGTCTGACCCGAGTCGTCCAGGCTGCGGAGCACGTCTTTGTTTGTGCTAAAATTGGCATTATGTAGACAGTTTGAGGTACTTAAATGAGAGCATAATTCCCACGCTACCCGCAATGGTTTTTGCGCTTTTTTATTTTACCTTCGCGCAAAACTTGTAAACTTGTGCAGACTGCTCATTCGTACTCGTCGACGACGCGCGGAGCGCTTGTATGACGTGTATATGAAGGTTTTTACACATCTCCAACTGCGCGTATACGTGATTCGAGCTCGTGCGGAGGGTCTATTGTATGACAGGCTCGTGCTGTTCACGTGAGAACGAGGCCTTAAAGAAGGAAGGGTGTTAGCGGCAGAAGCTCAGGTCCACGAGTTTCGCTGGAACTTCGCAAAAGTTGAATGATCTCATATTTCAACCACGGAAATGATCACACCCTAGCAGCTCGCGCTTACACTATGGAATTATACCTGGTTGCAGGTGATTGCTTCTCCTCCTATATCACACACGAGAAAGGTGTTGCGAGTTACGTAAATCGATAGCCAGAACGCATATCGGTGACACGTGAGTAAATGACGTATGACGCGAAGAAAAACCTGATAAGAACCGAAGGTAACACTGTGTCGTTTCTTGTATTATACAGCTGGTTTGGACGTTGAAGTAGGAAGAAATAAACCATGATCGTCGAACTCGCGTTGTGGCGAAATTTAAAATTTACGATCGTTGAATATACAGGCGAAGAATAAACGTTGCATCGGAAATTGCGTCGTATGCAGGTTGCACGAAACGCGAAGCGATCAATCAATCTGTTCGTGGGTGTGAAACTAGGCTACGTAAATTTTAGCCGAGACCAAAGTTTGAAAATTTAAGTCCGGAAGACGGAAATATCGTAGGTACCGTACGTCTGGGTTGTCGGTGGTATCACATGACCCATGTATGCGATCATAGGGGAACAGAGTGTTTTCAACGCAAACAACGGTAACTTGGGGTTCGGATTTAGATGTGTCAGCGAAGTGGGGCTACCGTTACTTGGCGGGTAAGGCATAAATTCAGGCGAATCCGTTCCTTCTTCCTCCGCCCACCCAACTATCATATCCCACCTGTACCTATAAGTTCACGACGTGGAATTGACTCGAGCAATTTGAAACTTTCCCTTACTAAGAAGTCCGAAGCTCTGGCTCGTCCGCGCGGGTTTCGTTGCGCCTTTCAATTTAAGAATTCTAAATCCAGCCGAATAGGAAAAAAGGAGGAAATAAGAAGAGATTCCGAGGTCCATCGTCCGCGGCTCGCAGCCCGCGTGTCTCCAAATATAACCTCGTGGTATTTGTGGATAGCTGATGGTGTTTCGTTGCCTACGAAGAGAGGAGGAGACCCGCGTAGTTATCGTTCCTTTCCACCACTGTGAGAAGGATGCAGAACTTTGGAAGAAAACCAGGAAACTTATACCCTTTATTCGTCCAATCGACACACCCGAGTGATTAACGCCTTTCGTAAAAACGGCTAAGATATTGTACGGTGTTGAGTTAAAACTTGGGAGGAAGGAGTTGCACACCTCCGACTCCCAGTCATCGCTAGAAATTTGCCAAGATTTGCTAAATCGAGAGGAGACCCGAGTAGCGTTCTCAATGAAATTTTACCACCCGAAAAAATGTCGTCGTCGATCCTCCGTCGACCGATCGCGGAGACCGCGAATTTACAGGGATTGCAAAACAGGAAACCAGATGTAAAATTGATTATCTCGAGGATGTTAATTTGTCGCGAGGTTGGCTTCCAAATTTCATTCACGGTCAATGGAAACGAAACCCCGCCAGTCAACGATTCCTCATCCATGTACGTAGCATGCCTCGGTAGGATGATCGTATTCGCTTCAAGGACACGGGTTTGTTTCTCTTTGTTCGTTTATTTACACGTGGCTGGTGAGGCTCGTCTCATCTTTGAGATACGTTGTAGCAGCGTTCACTCGCAGCCCTTAAAACTTACGGGATCTTGCATCGTCTCGTAGAGTCTAGGGCCCTTCTTGTAACTCGCACGTCGTTTTTCACGGCTAGTCCGTTAATAGATACCATGCACACGGTGGTACACTCAACGAGGATATAACCAGCACTTTTTATTTCTCATATTTCTCCAACTGCATCTGGGATGATTTACACGAGTATAAAGAAAAAATTAAAGAGTGCAAGAGGAAGCGTTTCGGTGCATGGCAACTAAATTTAGTAATTTACATCTGGTTGTTAGGAAGTTCGAAAGACGGACTCGTATAACCGACGCTATGCGATACATGCGTACGAATTCGTGGCACATACACACCTGTATCGGTGTCGTGATCGATCGATTACCTCGCACCACATACCGTTCGTCGAGTGCCGATCTTATCTCGTATATATTTATTTACTTTGTCGCCGCAATCATCGCTATAGCATGTTGTTATAATTCCCTTCGGAGGGAGTTTCACCGGTTTCGTTTAATTGACTGGCTTTTCGTTCGGCAAAGAACGAAATTGGACCTTGCCGTCGGGCCTCGTCAAGTCAAGAGTGGATCGCTCAAGCTGTGACGGGTAAACGCGACTCTGCAGTTTTATATATATTATATATATATGTATACATGGGTATACCCTACTATATACTATACGTATATATACACACTTCTGGTCTGGCCGCTTTGCCGAAGGGAGAAAAAGGAACGGGAGTCTTAGGAGACGAAAGAATACCGAGACGTGAGGGAACTGAATAGAGACAGAGATAGGAAGTAAGGAGGGAAGGTAGTGATTCAACGAAAATCCCATCGGCCAAGGGGAGGTCTGTACTATATACAACTACACTGCAAATAGCGCATCTCTCGGCGTCTCCCTGGATTATCATCCTGAACCACGAAGTAGGTGGAGCACACAGTGCATCAACGAATTGCACGGTATAAAAAGAGGTAAAAAAATATCTTGTAGACGAGGTAAAGTTTTTGGTCAGGATGATGATACCTTTTTCGCCCAATTTTCCGACCAGTCGCTGTCAAAAAACGTTCGCCTTGGCACTTTGTCAAGTGACAGTGGGGAACCGCTGCCGCTGCTGCGGGGTTGCCTCGAGACGGGCAACGAACCATAAAGCCGAACTTGAAACTCGAAACCAGCCTCGAATTACGCAACGGACGGACACACGGACGAACGGGCATCGTGGAAGTACGGCACGTTCAAGTTGGTAACTGATGCTCCGCTTGTCGTTCCTCCTCCTACGTCCACTTGCATGCCTGCGGCCCTCGTTACTGTCTGGCTTCGTCGCTGCCGTTTCCGGAATTGCTCTTCCCTACTTCCCTGTCCTGTTTCGGTCCGACGCGACGAGTTACGTCACGTAACGAACTATATTATTGACAACTTTTAGCTCGACAACTTGATTAACCGTTTTCTACTTTTTTTCCGTCTCTTTCCAACCGATCATCAGCCTTAGGTTCTTCACCCAGTTGATCCGCGTCGACTATCAGTCGATACTCGCTTGATTAAACCTCACATTTTTAAGCCCTTTCACAGTTGGCGATTTCCCGCTTCGTGTTTCGGGGAGGGGGCGAGGGGGCGAGGAGGAAACGCCACCTGTCCGAGCATATGCCTACCGGTGTGTTATTATCATAATTTCGGGAACGTCGGGGCGTAGCTCTAATCTTGTAAAATATGGCCGGGTGTCGCGTTAACGTAAACCGTGAGAGTTCTTCGGCTGACGCGCTGTTTATCAACAAGCCTTTCGCGGACCCCCAAGACGAATAGTCTACCCGGGAGTCTTAGTCGCGAGGGGTCGAACGGAACCTCGTTCTAACGAGCGGACACACCCCCGTGAATAGGACGCAATTATCACCGTTCTATTGACTCTAGACGAAACGGATAACGAGCCAATGCGCGTCGTAAGGTTGTGTGTAAGAAACGGGTAACGTAAACCCTCCCCCACCATGCTACGTGGTGCGTGTAGAACCTGAGACGGTCGGGTTATACGCGCCGCTCACATTCTACCTTTAAAGAATTTCTTTTCCTTCGTAAATACTCGAATAAACGCGCACACACACATAGCCGCACGCACATCGTTGTGAGAAGAAGTTTCGTGCCTAAGGAAAATATGCTTGGGGATGGACCAAATGCCCGTTTGAAGAAATCGTTGAACCATTTTCTGTCGACATATCCGCATACCTGGAAGTCCTTGGCTACGCTGCAGCTAGAGTATAACGGGTAACTGTTATTGGCACTTGAGGCAGTGCAGGATGACCCTGTACTCGTAACTCTGTTAATGGTTTTAAAGTAAATAGTTGTAAGGTTAGATTGTAAATTCGGAGCCAGGTTTCACAATGTCCTTGAATTTCGTTATATGTATAGATACTTGCTTAGGTATAACCTGAAATACAATGACGAACGCGATCAAAGTACACCCATTAGTACAGCCTGATATATGTATATGGTTAAATTACATATCTCGGTAAGAACATAGAAACACCGCGAGTGCCTAATCGACACTTGACTTTCCATCATTACTGATTGATTTTCCCGAGTTATACTGATTAGTTTTTGAGTGTCTATATTTTATAATACTCATGATTGAGTTTTTTGACATGGTTCTGCTTGTAATATCCACACGAATGAATACTGTATGCGCCATCTCGGGTGCTGAAGAGTTGCAGCAATCCATTGTTCGGAGAGTATATGTATAAAAATGCCTTGAGCAGTGAGATGTTCGTTACCCCCCAAGTGTGTCCTGCACCGCTCTTACTAGGGTCAGCAACACCAAACCCTGCAAGTAACGAGCTTTCGGTGAAAAGAATGCAAGTGTCCCGTTACCCCCTTTCGAGTTCAGCAGCAATGGCTTCCCTCCTCAATGACTAACCGTTCAATTAAAGTTCTCGAATAAAGGGACTCGGTCGCCTCAAAACGAAAAAGCGATCCGACAACCCCGGTCCCCCAACACCGCGTGAAGTCCTCGCACTTGAATCCCGACGCATAATTTCACCGTCTTAATTCACCTTCCATTTTTCATTTGTTACAGTCGTCCAGAGATGAGAGACCGACGTCGACTTCGGCAGGCGGTACTCAACCCCTTACACCGACTCCTTCACCGTCGCCGGTCGCCGATGCACCGATCGGACGTGCCCTAATGGAAGCCGCACTCTTGCAGGCAGGGACCCAACCTCCACCCATGGTCGTCACACCCCCAGGGTACTGGGTCGAGGGTACCGACCACCATCACACTCTCGATTCCTCGGGCAGAGCCATACTGCCCACTCACCTTGCCTGGCAACCGACGATAGACCAGGACGACACAGCCAAATGCTACAGGCGTCTCTTTGCCACCAGGGTAAGTTGAATAGGCAACGTGAAGTCGAACTTGTCTGCCGCATTTCGAAACCTGCTCTCCCGTTTTCCGCAGTACCATATTGACGGAGCGGAAGAAAAATTTGACTTGCAATTTTGCACATTTTGTACATTCTTATTCATTTATGCTCCCGCGTTCAATCCACTCGATATACAAATGCCAAAAAGCCACGGTGTTATTATCTTCTATGACAGGGTGCCCTTTGCCGATGCGTATCAGGTATAACCTACCACATACCCATGACACGGAGAGCACTTTGATTTGAATTTTTAGTACGCGTAACGGTGCGGAGAAATCACGTTGCGAGTTCTCTATGCAGGCTTTCACTTATATATGTCAGTGGCAACGCGACAGTGTCATATAACTATATTACTTGGTAGTATGAAAAGATAAACGAATGAATAAGTAGACAAGTTGATTTAAACTGGTAAAACTTGTAGCCAGACATAATGGAGTTCGACTGGCACGGATACATACGTCTTCTCTCTATTATTCTACACGCTAAAAGCTTCTTCGAGTCGCACTTGAATGGCCACGCCAGCTTGGCACAGAATCGTGAAAATCTGGAACGAATTTCAAATCACGAGTTCGAAGTGTTGGAAATGTTCGAAGCAACATATGGATATCTAGTATCACCTAAGCACCGTCGTTTGTAGTGCGATGCAACACTTGCTAGATCACGGTGTAATCTCGATTGAATTTAAATGAAAGAAAGAAGGAATGAAAAAAAAAATGCGGGTACAAAGTATTCTAAGAAAGTGCTCGCGGTAAATGCCCGCAGCGAAATCCGTGATATTATCTAGTTAATGAAGATTTCTCACAAATTAAACACCACTTTACACAATGCGCAAAACTATACGACGGCTCACGATTCGACCCGATGCTATATTCTACGTAATATATGCCTGTAATACATGATACGGAATACCATGTAACGGGACACAATAGCAGACTTCCAAGTAGTAATTGTTTTTATTTACTAATTGCAATATCAATTAACGTAACACACTTAAGCTAAGCCCGTACCTCGATTCCACTTCAAGTATACTACGCGTAAAGTTTATACCTCTGCTGTACGAGCGTAGTAAGGTACAAGATCCGTACAATGCAAACTATCGTTGTTGGTACCGACTCTCGCAATCAGTCCATTATTGTTATTAGTTAGTACTCGGAAAGTGGGGCAAAACAACGCGTCTCCCGGTTTCCGAACTTCGTGACAATACCCGTCGTCAAATCTAACTTCTTTTCGAATATACACCGCGTATAACGTCGTAACAGCGAAAATAACGACTGCCGCACATTTTCCAGTTTGATTCTAGTACACAGTTATAGAGAGAAAATTGTGTCGAATGTTACGCCGAGTGGGGTGGATCCTAATGGAAACCGAACGGACTTTACTCCAGTTTTTAATAATTTTTATTCTTCCTTCTCTCTAGTTACACGACGACTCGTATTATATGAATATAATATATACAAGCTCTGAAACGCACAACTGTGAGAGTAGGTAAACCGCATCTTCGACGCAGTAAGTACAATCCCCTGCGGTTTGCGGAGCACACTTCCTACGTGATTCAATACTTTCCATATAACGAGTCATACGCCACCTCGATAAGGGAATGCGTTTTATCCAGCTAATTGTCGTTTCGTTCCAACGTGGTTGTAAACAACGTTAACGCAACGAGCCGCATGATTCCCTGGAGTTATACATGCATAACTGGGACCAACCGTAACGTCGTGCAGCGTTACGATAACACGAGCAAAGGACGAAAGGTCCGCAAAATCTTAGACGCGGCCTGTTTGGACTTTCTGCAGACCTTGTACGCAGCGGCAGCGAATTCGCGGGGACATTTGAAGATAGAAAATACCTACGGCCCCCAGGATTCCCAATGGCTGGTACAACGAGTACACGCACTTGAACGACTCGGTATAGGTGTAGACGCAGAGTATGCGTACCTACGGCGTTATACCTACTCCTGCGCCATCAGCCATAAGCCATATCTGGAGTTTCGTGCTGTAACAGCCAGAGTTTGAGCATATACTCGTTGGGCGTGGGAGTGGGAATGTTCTCATAGCCTCTGCCGGTCGTCGAGGCGCTCGCCCGTGACTTCCATCCTCCGCCTCCTCCTTCGTCCCTTACGCTTCTTGCCTTTTAGCCGGCTCTCTTGCCCTGCGGTTCTCTCTTTCTCCGGTTCCTCTACCTCGGTCTAGAGGTAGGAAGAAGGTAGGAAGGTGGAAAGGTGGGAAGGTAGGCAGGCAGTCAGGCGGTGCTCGGTATCTACCCGCGTCCATCAGCTGCGCCTTCTTGCTGGATGGATCTCTTGCGCAACGTGTTCCGTCTCTTGTCTTCTGTCCTATCTCTCTCCCTCTCCCTCTCATTCTTCTCTTCTCTGCCGTCTTCTTCGTTCTGCTACAATTGTTATTGTCTTTACGTACGTACACTTTTCGGATGAATTTCGTCGCGTTTTGATAGTACACGATGCCGCGGTGCTGCCCGCCTGACCTCCTCCAACCTCTTCGTGCGAAAAATTCTTTCCCTTTGTCCCTTTGTTCCTTACGCCTTACGCCTTACGCCTTGGTAATCACCGTTTCATCGTCTTTATCCACTACCGAAATTTTATTTACGGTCTGTGAACATACCCGGCGTTATGTTATTACGTACATCCCTGTACACTGCGGTGTGCAGCGTAATGTCCGCGGTATAATGATAATGAGAATGAGAAAAAAAAACAAAAAAGGACTTGTTTAATGTTTTACGATGAAGAGCGGAAAAAGAATACACCACCTGCGTGCATATAATTATTATTATGCGTTTCTTGGAATACCTACAATTTTGCTCACTTTATGCGTCGAGATAAGTCAGATCGGATAATTACGGTTGTAAAAGTGCGCGAAGAGTCTTCAACGTGTTCGATCTTCGCTATTGAGGGATTGCAATTATATATCGCGGATAAACGGTCGTTTTAATAGATTATTTTTTTACACTTATATATTTTCTTGATTTTTTTTTCTCTCGGCACATAGCGGGTATATGATTTTTTTTTCGCCGTGCCGGAGAAACTTGGGAATATGGGGTGCAATGACGAATAACGAAAAGTGAGGAATGCCGTGTTCGCCAGACGTTAAAATTAACGATGATCCACAACTCGAGCTCTCGAGCCTTCCGTACCTGTAACATAATCGTAACAATCGTGATTGCCTCAGGTCGTGTGGATGTGAATATGCCTATAAGTGTATTTACATTTGCATAATAATCTGCGCGAATGATTAAATTCCTTCGTAACATTGTGAGAAAACGTATAGATGTATAAATAATAATAAGCGAGCCGAGGAGGAGCGTTTTCGGAGAACAAAAAAGATTCGTGCATTACGGGCGGAAGTTATTAATAAAAGTTTCGTTTTATCATTATTGTTTCAAGTTTTTTGCAATATTCTTACATACGTCGAAAGTCTGTAACACATTTGTATAACCGTAACCAGCTGGAAGCATAGCTGGTGAAAAAAAAAACAACTCCCTTTGAAAGAGTACGCGCGACGAAGCTGTATACGCAAAGTGAAGGAAAATAACGTTAATGTTTCACTAGCAACAATACGCTGCGCGACCTCTTTCGAAACAAACAACTTATTAACATAAAGAGAGAAAAGCGCATGTGTGTAGCGTTGAATCGACAACGCTATGCCCCCCACCTCCATTCCGTTGTATGTTATATACATGTGTGGATATAAGTTTTCTCGAAAGTAGAACGAGTTCTTTAAACAAGCCCACGCGACTCGATCGGGCGCATGGGGCCCAAATCAGCGGATCTCTCAACGTGTTACATTTTTTTTTTTTTTTTTCTATCCCGTATTATATACTGCACGTTTTTTACCCGGCCATATGTTCCGATTAAATGATTTTTGTACATAAATATGCGAATATACTGAAGTTTTCCAGAGCTTGAAACTTTTCGACTGTACCAACGACTGTTTCGTGAGTCAACTTTGAATATGCTGAAGAAAATGGAAGTTCGTTCACCTCAAGTGCAATGATTTTTTAAGAAACTCGTTGCTTACACCATCTACAACTCGGATGGGTACCTCTTCGGGGGTTTGCGCATGTTTGTGCTCAAGCTTCTCTTAAATTCGCAACCCCGTGTACGGTGACGCATATCCAGCCCCCTAAACCGGCGAACTCGTTTCCTCTCTTCAATTAACGAGACTGAACCGCGAAACTCCTTGAAACAAACTCCCGCCCCTGCAGTAGCGACAGATATTCGTCACCCGCGATGATTCGTAAGCCACGGGGATATACACGTATAAGGGCTCGCCATTCGTCACGCGCCGCGATGCACGCGTCAGGGGGAAACGCTGACGCAACGTCGGGTGCTGCCTGCAAGTGCGTGTCGTTTAAGGCTTAGGTGTAACGCGTTACACACTCGGGGGTATCGACGTCGCAGGTGTGGGTGCGGTGTGGATTTTCTTCCGTCACGCGATCCCACAATCGTTAACCTTTTCCGGATTATAAGATCGAGGCCTACCCAACAGTGCCATAAACTCTGACGGATGTTTGACAGGCGAGATAACCAGAATCGGATGATAATGGCAGATATTATACCCCCTATACGAGTATACCTGTACCTTTGCTGGAAAACCTCAGAGTCCATGTGATTCTCGTCTTCCGAGTATGAGCATATTGTACCTAAACTCTTCAGGGAACGACAGATTTGAAGAAAATTGTCAGCTGCTCTGAAAAGGAAGTGTGGTATAACAGTCGACATCGTTTTACTCGAAAATGATTAAACCTACGGATGGGTACACAATTCGGTCTCGTGCAACACTGTCAATGGTCCGAGATACTAACCTAGATAACAACACGACATGAGACTACTTTTTGTCAAGGCTAGCAGCTCATTAATCACTCAGATTGTCTTTATCTTATACGCTTTCGCTTCTTCCAGGCTGAATTTGACACCCGAAAACTTGAAATTATTCCAACTTCTGTAACAAAAACTAGCAAAAATGTACATTAGATCGCCTTCAGCATCGATGGCCGGAAGTTGTAGATTGAATTTCGAATCGGTGAGAACGACCGAATGACTGGAATTATGAAAGTTTATTTTCAACTGTGGATCAAATTCTAATATTAAAAAAGAAAATTGGAGCATGAATGACCATTTAGCGCACGTACGGCGCTCCTGAGTCTCTGGCAGCTGGCCTATCATGCGGCAATGCAAAGTACATAAACGAACCGACCAACGAAGCGAGCGAGCGACCGATATACGGGACGATAACCGCGGGGAGGACCACCGGTGTACGCTTCGATGCTTTGTAAATAGGGACGTCAATAGTTCGATAAAGTAGGTATGGTATATATACACGCGTGTATGCGCGTGTATACATGTATACATATATCGTCGAGGCTTGGAAGTGGGCATAGACGCGATATCTGCTATTATCATTGCTCACTAAACTGAACCCGGCGAACCAATCGGAAGGAACGAGACAATATCGTTTGATCGATCCGACCGATCCCCGTCGCTCTATGCTGCATGCGTATCTTTTTTTTTCTCTTTCTTCCTTCCTTTTTCGCGCCATTTTCATTCCCATTCAACTGACCGACGACGAAAGTCCAGGAAATTAATCCATTCCTCCGACCCAATGGCTCAGCGATCGCGTTACCCACACTGCGTACAGTGCCTGACTGGCACTCGCTTGCGATGTTGGTAGGTATGTACGTACGTGTAGCACGCACGTACACGAGGCAAGCATATGTCACACACGGTTGTACGAGCGGTGCAGGTAATCATATGTAATTGCGTGAATCATGGTGGAGATTACATAGTCGACCCAGATACGAGATTGCACCACATACTTCCGCTTCGTTGGTCCTCCCCTTAGAATTATGTAAGGCACGTACGTACAGCTTCGCCTCGATTCTTTATATATATATATCGAATTAATCGATTGATTATAAAAGTTGGGAGAACACGTTTTTCGCCTGACGCGGCTTATAAGTATAATGTGTAATACCTACATGTATAACTCGTCTCGGGAAATTGGATATATGTAATTACATGTACCGGTTTGCTGTGGGATTATCTGACCCGAATCTAAATTTTCACGCCTTTCGGGCCACGTAATCGCGTCTTATTTTCTCCCAAGTTTACCATCTCGGGTTACACTGACTTTGCCGGTCGCTTTTCACCACCGTTTCCGATTAGTTGTACGCGAAGAGAAAGGATTATTTGAGTCGCGTTTGATTCAACTAAATCCGGCGAACACAATATACTTACTTGATTCAACAAAATACTTTTGTTGGTCTAGCAAAGTTTAGTTGAATCAACTAAACATTTTGTCAGACCGATAGATCTTGAATTGACACAAATAAATATTTACCTCGCCGTCCGTGACCCCACATTTAGTTGATTCAATGACTTTTTTCCCTCGGTGTATACTGTGGATCCTGAAACACGTGGCCAACTAGGGGTCACTGTCTTCATCCAAGTCTTCGACCGTAATAATCGTTTTGCAAAGTTAATTCGTGCAGTCGTTCGCCGTTTGGCTCTAATTAAGGATTGTATCTGCTAGGTACTCCCTTTCTTTCTTCGCACCGCTGTCCGATCGTTTATCTCCGCTTCTGTCAACGGCGGTTTCGCGTTTGCTCCTCACCTCCTCACCCAATCAAGGTAATTGCACGGATTGGTCATGCCCTCGATCACCGCACTCCGTTCATGATCAAGATCGACCCGCACGCAACGAAACGAGCCACACGTCCGGGATATACGTAGGTATGCTGCAACAGTCGCAGGGTCGTTATAATGGGTGTAAATCGGAGCCTCCTCAGCTCGCATTGCTACCGAACAACGTTAAACCCGAGCCTCGAGTCCACCGCGTCAAATGCTGCATGCATAATGCACGCGCTATGGTTACGAGGACTCGAGTCCTGCGCAAGTACGTAGATTCAGGGAACGGGGTTGTACAGTTTCGCGTTTTCAACCGTGGCTCAAAGCCCGAGGAAAACGACGCCGAACGATGGCAATTCGCATTCTAACAATTTCCCGCTGCCGGAACGACGGCGCAAACTACGAAACTCGTTGGCTTTATCCCTGTATCAGCCGTTACTTGCTGCGCTTAAAACAGGCTTGCTTTCGAAGAAACTCGCGGATATTGGTATCGTTTTACGGACCCTTGAAAGCCCGGCTTTTAGTAAATATACCTAGTAGCACTACGGAGGAAGAACCGCTCGGACAGTATGAATTAATTGTTACTTGCTATTTACTCGTTCCGCAGCACGAAAGTCGAGGGTACAAGCTCACACGGAAAATCAGGCAGCGCGGCGACTTTGCTGTTTGTATTTTTACGGGCATCGTCATCGCGCGTACCTACGTGCGTGATGCGTTATAACGCAGCTCGGTCTTGCCGCTTGCGTCACCGTTGCGTTGCGTCGCGTTGCAATTACAAGCCTCGAACTGTCCCGTTTTTAGACGCATGCTGCAGTCGCACTGACGACGAGCGCAATGCGTTTCAGTGACAGGTCACCGCGTCTCGAAACGTTTCTTATACACCAGTCGGCTACCGCATCGCCTGTATACACGTACACGTGTGCGGTTCGGTGTTGAATGACTCTTATTAAACTGCACCACTGGTGTGTAACAGTTGCTTGACCCTTTGACCTCTTGTGTACACAACGGGCTTCCAACTTCCATGTGCAGTATAATATATTTTCCTTCCCACTCTTTCCACCGGCCGGTAAAAAAGCGAAGCGTCGATGTGTGTCTGCGCGTGTGCTTCATTTATAGACCGAACGAACGGACGGACGTGACGACGGTCACTGGTACAGTTTTAAAATGCAGGCCGTTAAACCTTACGTTCATCTCTTTTTCTACAGGAGCACGTCAACCTCGTCGGAAGGGACCCGGAGCATGGACCGGTACTAGTATCCGTAAAGGCGGAATCTCTCGCCGGCGAAGAACACTGGAGAGTATTTCTCAGACTGCGAGCCGGTTCTATGCACAAACTCTTACCGGCTTCGGAGATCGGTCCAAACCCATCGCCGATCAGAATGGTCAAGGTGAGTCTTATTACTTCGGCACGACTGATAGTATTAATCTTAACAGATGCGGCCGATAAGAAATTAAGACAATGAATTAAGCGGTATATTTACTATTAATTATACGTATATAGCAGAAGAAAGTAGCCTGAATTGAGAAGAATTGATTGTTTGTAATTGATCCATACTGTATTGCAGGTTAAATGTTTTGATTGTACGTAAACAAGTTTACAGAATTTTATATCGTTTCCTACTACTAATGTACTTTTCATAAGTAACATGACAAATATTTGAGCAATGCGATAAACGAAACAAACATATCGCGACAATTTAACGCTCCATCGTTCGGCTGCCATCGGCGTTATAATATGTGGTAAGGTAGGAGTATAAATCATTCGGTATTCAGTGGACGTATCGGATTGCAATATAATTATTGACAATAGCTTGATCAACTCTGGATCGACCAGACATAGGTGTACGTATATCGCACACTCCTAAATTGGTAGCCTTCGCATATACGAATAGTCCAGTCAAGATATGTATTCGCTTTGATGACACAATTGAATTTCCTACAAGCTTTGTCTTTACCATTTTTCGTTAAAATTGAAAATGGCTGAGATATTGAAGAAAATTTCATAAAATTCAAGATGGCGGCGATAGAGAGGGGCCGATTTGGTCAACTTTTGGTTTGAGGACTCCCAGTGACCCCCCCAACGACTGAACCAAGAAAAAACGAAAACGGAATTAATGCAAAGTGAGGTCGATTTTTTGCCTATCTTGACTGGACTAGAATGTCGGGGGCTTGCTTGGTTCCGCGGTGCGTTTTCGAAACGTAATCGACGTTATATATACGTTTACAACGACGGGCGATGAGTGACGTAAAGATGAAAGAAAATAAGCCGCACTTGTGCGCGAAAAATTGTGCCCAATAGACCAGGTCTGTACCCACCGATGACACGCACGAAAACGAGCCGCGCCTCTATCTTGAGCTAGATACGGGCTCGTGAGTCTTTCGAGATCTTTGAAGCCGCGAGGGGCGGATGATAATTCTGCCCATTACGCGCGCCTTATTTGCATTGCCGCGTCCTACGCACCCAGTTCAAACAATCGAAGATCCCTGCCGGACCCGCGTGGGCTGGGATCGGAGCTGAACCGATGCATGCCTCGGTGAATGGCGAGGAAGGATTGTTGCAGGGTCTCTGCTTACGCTTTGCGCTTTGCGTCGAGGTTTACGACCGGCGCCGCAGCCGCGTGCGGCGACTGCTGCTGCATATCTCGCGTACTTCGTTAAATAAAAATTCGCCTGCGGACCTCGCGGCCTGCAGAGTCTGAAATACCGACAACTAATGTAATATGATTATCGATAAAGCTCGCTCTTACGATTCCATTGCTCAATTATTCACACGAGTTTTCAGGATTTTTTACACATTGACAATGTAATTCATGCATGAAATAAGTGTTCACGTCAGATGTATGAAAACGAATCTCTTATAATATATCGGAATTTTAATTAACGCGGGTCGTGCTGCTGACTATATCTGCAAATCAATTATTGGCGAATCCAATTTTCTCAACGCGGTTCTCTACCGCAACCGCGTCCCAGATACGTCTTACTTGACTGAGATCTTAATTTTGCATTGGCCCTGTCCTACTCGTCGGTTCGCGAGTATTGGAATTGCAAAGGTCGTCGCGTCACGATCTTGAGGTCAATATATTATCAGAACGTCGTTGAAATGCGCGAGGTAAAACTGTCCGAGTTGCGACGAATGTCGGGCTTATCGGGTGGATCGTAAAAGGCGATCGTCGCCAAAACTTTATTCAATTATTCTACTAACGATCGACGAATGCCGATCGCGTCGGTTCTCCTTGCAATATGCAGGCACTTTATTGTACGAAGCGACATCGCATTTATGCAAGCGGAACGAAAATAGTAGGTGATTGTAATTTTACTTCACAGATGCTGAACGAATCTCTGACCGTGAACACGTTGACACCGGTGATTTGCTCCGGCGCAGGAGCCATGATAGCCAGCTACGACGAGCACGCCTTGGTTTCGAAATTCAAATTCGGAGTTCTCCATCAGCGAGCGGGCCAAACGACCGAGGAGAAGCTCTTCGCTAATCGTCAGATAACCCCGGCCTTCCAGGAATTTCTCGCTCTTCTCGGTCAGAGGATAAATCTGAAGGATCACAAGGGGTGAGTTTGGATAAAGAGTTTCTCTAATTTCTGTCCGGAAGCGTGCTCGCTGCAACGGAGAATCTGCTGAGCCCTGAAGGGCTGATTTTGCCCGCGAAGCCAATTACTCGGTTTGTGCCTTCCTGCCCAACCGGGTTTCTTGCTGAGAGCCCGGGGTACCCGAGACGTGAGAAGCGAGACGCGCCACGCCGGCGGGTAGGAAACCAGGCCCCGATAATCGCATTAAAACGCGGCAACGGCTCTTCATCGCTGTGTTTCACTTCCCCCTCGAAACTTTCTCCCTCTTCTTGTACCACTTATTTTTCTCTTACCCTCGAAAAATAACTTCAGATTACTCAACGCCGCGCTCTTTGTTGCAAAATTCCGTAAAATCTTTGCTACGTGTACTACACTCTTGCGCTCTAATTGACTCATTCAATTCTCTTCTCAAGGATGGGAGCAAATGAAACTGAATTCAGTGTAACTGGACGAAATCGGTATAAATCAATTATTGTTCTGGTATGAAATTTGGAAGACAAACCAACGATGAGTTTTTTATACTTGTATCACCTGTAATACAGAATCTGGTACAAGTTCGCTTGCTCGGTGTCTTTCAAGTTTTCCAAACATTTGGTTTTTCTCACTTTCTACACAATTTTACGAAGCAATACAATATTTACTCATGCACTTCGTGCAATTCATCGATAATAGCGACGAAAGTCAATAGTATGACCTATAGGTTAACAATGATACTCGAATAATAAGAACGACCATGTAAGTCTTCGCGTACAATGTTATTGTTATCGCTCGTGATCGGCAAGCGTTTCGTCAACACAGGGTTAACATGCAGTTTTATCATCATCACTACGATAAAGACGAATACTTATAAGTCGAAGCGACGTGTTGCGTGTCGAAGCGCCGTGGTTATATCCGTATAATAGGTATAAGCCAGCCTCATAGCCTCGTCCGAAGGAGTTTGCACCAACGAATAACGCCTTATACAGGATTTCTAACTGCTCGGGGATACAATAATTCCAACGACTTTGTCGATTGCTATTCGATTCCAATTGACCCAGAAACATCATCGCGTTACCGGCAGCTCTTGATAACTATAACCGTCGATTTCTATCGCGCTTATTGTACTTGTAGGCCTGTACTAACAGCAAATGCGTGCTTACCTTCGCGTCCTCGTTTCAACGCGTTGTTGGTTTATTATTCGTATATATTCGTTTATATCCAGAATCGATCAGTCGATTGTGAAACGTAATCGATTTTCAGCTAGAACGCAGCTCTCATATTCGATTATTCATTAATTCCATAAGAAACAAGACGCCGTGCTTGTCATTCGTTGTTGTCAAGTCAATTTCGTTATTACAGTCTAACTACTCAGTTCATAGTGCGTAACATATTCGTCAGGTGTACCCGAAGTACGATCGATAAGTTAGAAGGGACGGTCCAAATTTGGATTAGCAAACAGAAGTATACAATAGATGTTTCGGTGCAAATACGCTAGTATCATGTTTATTTTTCAACTTTGCGTATCGCGATAATGTACAAAGCCTTTTTTCTCTACTACCACAGGCATGCGGTGACAAACTGTATTGCATATAGATAAGTAGCAAACAAAAAAGACGGAGCAAGTCATTTCGAAAGTACACAACACTTCGAAGTCGTGCTGCAGGGTCATTTGCATAAGTAAACTCGCGTAACACCCACTACTTGTTGTATTTACAATATACTCCACTACTCTACGCCTATTTTCAATACTAAGAAAAACTTTCAGCTCATGCACAGACATATCAATTATTATAACACTCTACAAGTCATGTGCAAGTATAGTGTATACTTGTACGTATATTATATATTTTACACATACACGTTTGTAAAACGCTGCAATATGACGTATATGTCTACCTCTTGTCCATAATCTACGTCGACCTCATATGTTAAATTGATTGAGGCTTAATTTTTTATCGCGTATCGACGGCCGTCGTGTTGACGTAAGTATTTCGGGTACTTAATACACGGATAAACGTATAACGTGACTTTGGTTGGTATCGCCGCTGAATCAGGCGGCTTAAGGAATTGTTTGATTAAGCTGGGAGCTGTAAGTTTTAGCGAGCCTTTTTCGTCCGGTCCACGAAGGCTGTGCGTAATTGAAGCTATAAACAACGAATTGTACTTCTTATCCGAAGGCTATATATACATCGTAGAGTTATACAGCTAATAATGTCAGTATTAGCCACAATTCTTCCGTGAGTCTTTGAGGTCAGACGCCCGTACGGCTAAACTTGAAGTGAAAACCGGGGCAGATCAATCTGATCAACCGCAGCATGGTTAGGCGATGATAATTAATTGCCGCCCAAAATTAGGTGTACCCCACCAATCAATTAACCACATCCCGACGTCTAGCTGACCACATGACTCACCTCAATTTCCTCGTATCACGCGCTTCGCCGCCTCTCTCCTACATGCATATTACAGGCAGGTATATGTGTGTACCAGGCACATATCAAGAGGATCAAATCTCGATGTTATACCTGTGTATTATATATTATATACATATTAAATTCTTTTTCTCGACTTATTATACGTGGATTCTCTGGAAATATAAAAATTTTCAATGCGTGGAAAGAATTTCGCAAAATTTGATATTTCATCGGATGCGGCGAGAGTATGGAGACTGAGGCTTTTTTTTAATGTTGCAAAGAGTCACGCATCATAGGTTTTCCCATTTTACCTTATTCCACCAGAAACCCGCGATGTGACTAAACGCGACTGTAGTGAATAATATAGATGAACTCCAACCCATGTGTGGACAAGGGTCGTTAGCGAAATTTGAAACTGACGTCTAGGGGCTCGGCATCGGATATCGAGCGGTGACCCACCTCGTTATTTCCACTAGGCTGATCGATTAGCTAATTAATAAAGTTCCCGTTACTCTTAATCCCAGGTATCGCGGAGGATTGGACACCCGACACGGTCAGACCGGTGACTCGGCTGTCTACGAGGTTTTTCGCGGGCGTGAAGTCCTATTTCACGTAGCCTCCCTCCTCCCCTTCAGCCCCGGTGACTCGCAACAGCTACAACGTAAACGCCACATCGGTAACGATATTGTAGCCATCATATTCCAGGAGGAACCAACACCCTTCAGTCCTGATATGATCGCGAGCCATTTTCTCCACGCTTTTATCGTCGTTCAGGTCGTCGACCCGTGCACACCGAACACCAGGTATTCATTGTTATCCTATTTTCTATGTTCCGATTAATTTTTTTATTGATTTTTTTTTTCTTTACTCCTCTTTATTTGCGTACGTGATCGTTCATTGTTTGACGTACTCCACATAATCCGTTTTCCCCTGGTCTATACATGGTATCAACGGCTAACGTTACGCTATTTTCAGGTACAAAGTGAGCGTGACTGCACGTGACGATGTTCCACGGTTCGGACCGGAGCTACCCAAGCCTGCTGTCCTACTTAGGGGCGTCGAGTTCAAAGAGTTTCTGCTCACGAAGCTCGTAAATGCCGAGAGTGCAGCGTACAAGGCTGAAAAGTTCGCTAGACTCGAGGTAAATCGAACATTCGATGTATAGGTACACAGTTATTGGAAAGTGAACATCCCGTCAAGTTTTTCCATCTTCGTCTCTCTTTCCGCTTCGACCAGTCTGTTCTAAAAAAAAATACCCGGTTCGCGTTGATTGCTTTTTTGTCATATTTTTAAACTACACCTCGTGCAGAAAAATTGCCGTGGTATTTGCTTTTTTACGGTTCTCTTAAAATGGAAATGATACCTACTCGCACATACTAGAGTAAAAATTGAACGAGAAAAATCCTATATAATTTATAAATATGACGCTTTTGCGAAAAATTTTGCTTTGCGAAACAATATTTATTGTCTTACCTATTCTCTAATACACATATTTACAAAAACGTAACCTAAATAAACTGCAGTACATTCGTCCAAGATCTGACTATTTTCTGAGAATTTGTTACACGATGAGAAACGTACTGCGACTGTTTTCTTAACATGTATTTCTGTCATCCAGTTGCGAACCAGATCAGCGCTCTTGGAATCATTGACCGAAGAACTGCAATTGAAGACAGTCGATTTTCTGGGAGGGGGAGCGATTCCATGCCCAGTAAGTCCTGCAGCGAGCGAGGCCTCGGCGTCCGGAAGCAGCGGCAGCGGATCCCGATTCATAGACACAGTTCGTAAGGCACTGATATCGCGAGTGCGAAATGCGTCGACGGACAACGTACCGCAACACATGCCGAAAAAGGGTCCATCAGAGGCGAGTCCACCGTGCAATCGGTCGATAAGCAAATCAGGCAAACGTTCAATCGAGCCTACCAGTCCATTGAGCTCGCCAGATTTAACTTTGAGGAGAGATTCGGACCGCGGAAGTCCGAGTCTCGGAAGTCAGGATAGCAGTCACTCTACGACGGAGAACCATGACAGTAGTTTGGCGACTTTGCAGCAGGACGATACAGACAGTAGACGCGAGTCTACTAATAATTCGGAGAAAAGTTCCTTCCAGCACTTGACTCAGGAAAATCTTCACAAGCGGGAGGTCGGCTGTCCGCGAATGACGGAGAAATCCGAAACGCACAGAGTCGTGTCCGAGAGCGATGACAGCTCTCTGAACAGCGAGCTTGAACTGGACCACGTCGTTTATCCGGATAGCGATACTGGTCTCGAATCGATGAGTTCTGCGGAGACTCATGAAGCATCACAATGTCCACAAAGAAGCGAACCCGAAACCGAAGCCCTGCGGACAGAAGTCACTAAGCTCAAATGTGACAAACTTGATCTGCTTAGACAGAATGTGGTAAGTTTAGTAATTTAATGAATTTCAAGTAAATTCAAAGAATCGCCTAATCCGAATTAGATTTGAACTATTCAATTTTTATAAGAAGTTATGCTATAATTATGATTCGTTACCTTACAGACTTGTCAACGAGACATAAAAAGACTTCGTGAAAAGGAACTTCAACTTCAATCCGATTTGACTGCAGCGTCAACGGAAATCTTACGGCTGAGGGGAATGCTAAAAGAGTGCTCGAGTAGCGTAGCTTTGGAGAACAACAACCAACAAACATCAACGGTGTGAGAATATTGAGAGAAGCGATAGCCTCTTAATGAAAAACTACAACGTAGCCTGTAGCTGATGTACAATATGATATCCACACTGGTTTTAAGTACTGTCGCTTGTTAGAGCCTCGCTGGTCTGATCCAACTAGATATACTATGTTAGAGAAATGTGTAGCTAAGTTTGGATTCCGGTGTATTAGTGTCGTCTTCACATACTGTTTAGAAAATCTTTCCAACCCACGGTTTACAAATGGTTCTTCAGCGTACATAGTTAGATGTCTGTAATAATGTTAGGTGTTTCCCATATCATACCAACGGAATATGTTAGACATGAGGTTTTGGGCAGTACTGCTACTTTGTTACACAAGTACACAGTCATTTACGAGTAAGTTGTCCAGTTATAGTGATTGTGTGATGATTTTGCTGCTGCGGCGCTTCGTTTGAGCAGGTCCTAACTACGATGGTACTTGAATACTTCTTGAAGGTTAACGCAAAATATTTATGAATTAATTTATTAATAGTTATAGAATACCCGATAGCGGTCAGTGTATAGATGAATATTTAAAAGTCTATTGTTATTAAAAGTTAATGGAAAACAAACAAAAGAAAAAAAAAAAACTAGGAGAAAGAGAATAATTAAGTGTAATTAAATGGATCATACTATGTACTAAGAAAATGATTATTCTAACACATGCCAAATTTATTTTAGCGATATAAGCTGAAGCTGCATAGAGTTACCAGCTTGATTTCTTTGCGCACGCAATATATACTATTTTTTCATCCTCTTGTTACAAGTATAATTTCTTTTTTTTTTAAATATCTACTGTGTTCGTCGACGTATCATTTTTTACGTACAGAAGTATTTTACTATTAAAGTTATAATCATACGTTTTATAGTTACAGATACCTTTGTATAATAATTTTAATTTCATACGAAAAATCATTATTACAGATCCTTCATTAGCTTTCGTTAAGATTTAAGAAGTTTGTTTGCTGAAGTTAACATGTTGTAGATTAGCTGAACCAAATCGTTTATTTTTAAGGATTCATTTGCATTAATAACTATCATGTTGTTGTATTACTACGATGCATTTTATGCCACCAATGTATATATTATTATTGACTTAAGATTTTTAGATTTAACTAACTCATAACAATACCAAAGTTTAATGTAGCAACATCACTTTCTTTGTTTCCTACATTCCCATCGTGTGCAACGCCTATCAGTGCTCGTTTTTTTTTTCAATCTAGCCACATAGTTATCGTACAACGTCATACCGATTCTTGTATTAAAAAATTAAATAAACTAATGAATGTAATAAACGGCAACAAAAAAGGAATTCAAGTTTTACAGTCAATTAAACAATGTTTAGCACAAACAGTATAGGTATTACCTGTGCTCGTGTGATTAAGCTCAACGCACGTCACTTTAATCATTGTATTCACAGATCACTTACTTTTCTGTATTTTTATCAAGACAAGAAAAATATCGCACGATCCTTGGAAATGAAAATGAAATTTGTTCTGATTCTATGCAAATTACTACGGTAATTGTAGACAATTCTAAATTCTGATTGTGTCCAATTGTGTCTATCGTTGTTCCCGTATCAGTCCAGATAAATTGAAACTATCCACACTGAACATGTCTATTGTATCTACAACTGTAAATATATAAAGAATCGTTTTGCTGTAGCTTTTGGGCTGAAAAATACGTATATGTCATTGTCTCTCTTAGCCGAATGCTCGTATTTGTCGTTGATTTACCATCTATCGTGTGATTTCTATAAGCAAGCCTTGCAGAATCAAAGAAAGATTACCTTTATCAAAAGAAAAATGTAAACCATTATATTATGAGAAAGTATACTACTACACACACACACACATATATATTATATATTTTATATATCTACGTCTTCTACATCTATATTTATTAAGAATGAGTCACATACGTCTAACATTGACAAATCTGCAAGTAAAAATGAGTAGAAAATAAAAAAAAGCCATCTAATACTGAAATTAGAAAATAATTTCCTTAAGACCGGTACATAACTATAATGATTCCTCTTAATTGTGCACACTGTCAGTCTCGATTTTCCAGAGTAATATTCTTCGCCAATAAATGAAACTATGTATGTAATTATATTGATATTTCTGTCAATTTTTTTCATTTACGAAATCGCAAGTGGAACATCTGCTCCACGCCACGATGCGACTATCTCGTATCGGTGATAAAGTCTTAAATCTGCTTGTAAAGTGATTTACTGGTGGTATTTAAAAAAACACTTCTGAATCATGTTTAATTGATTTCGCTTCATCATCACAGATAATTAAAGGCTGTAACATGAGCATTAATTAATTAAGGCAAACTCCTAAAATATTTCGTAAAGAAAATAAAACTCGTGTGGCTCTGCAGCTCGCTAGGACTTACCATTGAACATGCAACACTGTATTACCGACCGTGCTCAATAGTGCCTATCTCATCGCAGCCCTCTCCCGCCTGCCGCCACTTACAGCCGGCAAGTGCTGCCCTCTGCGTATCGTTTAATTCAGATCGATATTAACGACGTGATAGACTTATCAAATCGAATAAATTGAAACCGTCTATAATTCTAATGCGTTATGCAAAGTCACGGGTCGATCTCAGGCCACGCACAACGCACACGTATTTAACTCGCTCTTCATGATCGATCGACATGATCAACTTATTTGTGCTTCGCTCGTGTGCTTGGCTAACGAGAACCCACGATACATTATGCGTAAGAACGATATCTAGATGAAAGTTTGAAACGGCAATGGTGAACACAATATGAAAAAGTAGTCGAGTGATTTGAAAAAGCGTGCAACAATTACTCCGGATGAGAATGCTTTGTTAGACTATGGAACCTCGTACCTTTCGTTTTATCGAATCGATCTGTAATGCAGTAATGCAAGTATTATCGATCAGCGTTGGATGGTAAAAAATTATTATCTCCGTAGATATTATTTTACTTTTTCTCTATGTACTTACGTAGATGCATGTAAAGGTATGAAGTACCTACCTGCTACGGAATAGAACACGCTGAATGGGACGTCACATACGCAATACAACATAGGTAGATACATGTGCGTATGCAAATCTCTTCCTATAACATTTGCGATTTTAACGATCCCGTCGTGACCTCAGTGCTTCTCTATAATTTCATGATTATTCCAAACGACGGGTTGTGATATTTCTTGTTATTCTGCGTGATTCCTCGTCTTTGTTTTCTTCCAACTGGTAATTTTGTATGTTGCCAACAATGGCACGCGATCAAGAGTAACTCATTTGCCGTTATTAGCTATAATACCGTGGATTTCACCTGATTGCGATCAACCGGCCTGAAGTTGGAATAACCTTTATCGGCTAAGGTAAACAACTGTTGCCGCATATGCATCCTCACACTTGCCATCTGGCTCCTGAACGAATATCCGTTTCAAATTGGTCGATTCAGTGGCCGGTTTCTATCTTACAATGACAATTGTGTAAGATGTTAAAATAGAACTTAAACACCAAGACGGTATTATTTTAGTTTAAGCTGCTGCTACACACTAATAAACTTACATAACTAGCTTATACCCACGTGGTTCGTGTCAACGCGTATGCATACTAGACTAATTACATACTCTGCAAGCAACACGTACGTACATACGTACACATTGACGTTTTGTGGAGATTGCACGAGTAAATATCTTTTAGCTACGAATAATTTTTGGAATTGTTATTCAAGTTAAATGTTTCGTGCGCTAACGGATCCAGCGGTACCTCAAACCAGCTGACCAGCCATACATTTCCTGTTGACAGTGATATCTCTGGAACACGTTAGATAAGACAGTTAAAGCCTGACTGACTTTGAAAAAATTCAGCAAATTTTGCGTAAATCAGGAAATTGCTTGTGTATTTCGGATAATAAGAAAACGCTGGCAACGTTAATTCTTCCAAGGCGAACCGCGAACTAGCGTACGTGAATAACCACGCGTAGGAACGTTATTCTTCTTGCGTGAATATCGTCGCGTGGTGGATCGGCGGTTCGAACAGAGACTAGCCAGTTTCCTCCCACGCAGTGTTTAGCTTGCTTACTCGCCGACCAGAAAACGATAGGATTTATCTCGCGAGCGTGTATTTGTATACAGAGCCTAACCGGTAACGATCCCTGGAGAAGCTGAACAAGATGGGAAGAAACAAACTTATAGAGAATATCGATAACCATAGAATTACATAATCTTTGACAGAGCGAGTGAGCAATCCAGCCAGCCATCCATCCGTCTCTGTCCCCCAGCTTTTGAGATTAGTTTGTGAAAAGATTACGTCAACGTAAATACGCGTGTGCCACCTATACATGTACCGTATAACCAGTATATTGCGTAACAACAGAAATACGGACACCGTCCGACGGCGGCCGGTACGTATCTCCTTCGAGCAATGGGCGAAGGAAGGAGTTTCGTACGGGGCCAAGTTTATTTATCGTACCCAACGCAAGTATTTGAATTACACTTGAAATAACTGTTTAAGCCCAGGACAGAGATAGAGAATACCAAGAGAGGCAATAGTTCGCGTCAGCTGTCGCTAAGGGAGTACTGGACGGCGGCGTGGCCGGGAGCAAAGCGCGAGGTCGAACGTGTACCGCGTTATGTATCGCGGATGGATCCAGGGTGCGGAGTGCCGGCGGGGAACTCGAAAAAGACGCGGCAACCCAGCAACTACGGACTATCCGCGAGGGGAGTGAAACGAAACGGCGCGGAGCGACGAGGCGACGAGGAAAGAGGTTAGGAGTGGCGGGGCGGGGCGGAGAGGAGAGCGGAGGTCGTCGTCGTCGTCGTCGTCGTCGTGTCGGCGCGGCGCGCGGCAAGGGCTGGGGTTAGCTCGTTCGACCCGTTATTCCCCATCTCCTCCCCCCTCCCCCGCCCCTCGGCCACCGGCGTCCTCGCCCAACGAGAGCCGCCGCCGGAGTCGCAGCTCCCCCCACCGCTCCGCGCTGCCCCCACTCTCCCCGCCTGACCGCGTTCTGTCGTTCCCCCACCAGGAGGGATGCAACCGAACGGAGGCAGACTCGCTCCGCTCCCCACCATCGCTCGCTTCCCCACCGCGACCCGCTTGCAGAGGCTGACCAGCGAGCCACGTTCGGATCCCGCCACGGTGACGTCACTCCGAGTAGTGTAGTGCAGTGCGAAGGAGCAAAGTCGGCTCCGTCCATGTACATGCCCAAGTGAACAAATCGTACGTATCACATACACACAAGTAATAAACCGCATACCCCTAATTATAAACTTATAAACATAGATAGATCGAGATCGTTTTATCACGTTGTCGCTGCATTACCGCACGAGTACAAAACGATCACCTATCCTCCCCCAACCCCATCTCCGCAACCCCCCCCCCTCCTCTCCATCCAACTCTTAGCCAACTTGTTTAACAATCGACAACAGTGTAATAATAAATAGTATATACCAATATATATATATGTATATATATATATTTACATATATACGCATATGCATATATAGTATCTCTACGGTCAGTGTGAGGTGTGAACTTCTGTAACCGCCGTCATGAGTTAAAGCATTACAGCCTAGTGTGTAATCGATCGAAATCAATCACTTGAAAGGTTAAATGTAAGGTATATAATAATAATAATAACAATAACATTAATACTAATAATAATTAATAATCAATGATATCGGTATAAATATAACACCGTATGTACGTAGGTGAAAAAAAGAAAATAACTGAGATGACGGTATAGAAGTTATACCTGCGTAGGGATCGCCGCGTCGGTCGTCGATTTTAAACTCAGTGCCGAAAGTATAACAATGATAATAATAATAATAATAATCTAAATAACGATAATAATCGCATAAATGTATAATTAACAACCGTGTGGTACACCCTATGTGTAACGGAAAGAAGTATAAATCGCGAGTGAAATAAATAATAATCGTCGGAGAATGGATAAGTGTGGTAGTAGTGGGTGGTGTGATGTGTGATTAGCGGGTAGATAGATAGTGTGTACGATGTGGTGTCTAGCAACAGCCTATGCTAGTGGTGTCTCCTCCTCAGACCCGTCGCGGTTTTATCACGAGCATCTGATCCCTCAGCGTTGTTGCTACAACCCTCGTCGTTGTGCGTGGGGCCGTAAGCATCTCCTTGCCATGAGCATCCAGAGTGACTAGTGACCGCGCGTTGTGTGATGATCGTTGATCCGCTACTCGTTCGTCCTCCCGCAATACCGGTTGTTCATGTTAATGTTGTTGTTGGTTTATTGTGCGTTTACGGCGGTAATGTCGCAACGTAAATAGAAGGAGAGGATAAGTGTTACTAAAGAAATAGTTTTTGGTATCACTTGTTTTGTTCTCAGTGGATATAAGAGAAGCGAATAGCCGCTAGATCTAGATATCGCCGATAGTTTGGCTGTGGCTGGCTGGCTGGCTGGTTTTGTTACGCTGGCCTCCGATACTAGTTCCTTGTTGGTGCAGAGTGCGCGAGATCGGGCGAGAGTTGTGTGTCGTTGTACAGTGTCGCCAAACGATACCACAACATCCGATCCCAAATGAAGAGTTCGGAGCAAAATGGTTAGAGAGACACGACACCTGTGGGTTGGAAATCTGCCGGAAAACATCCGAGAGGATCGCATAAGGGAGCACTTCAAACGGTGAGTGGTTCTCATTCAAAACTATCTACATTTCACCCGTACGCACTGTAATCAGCTACCTACATACGTATAACACCGCACGCTCGCGATGTTCTCAACCGGCGTTCGACTAACAATAAGCCTTGTTGTTTCGCCGGCGGACGCGTCGTCCTACGAAGCAAACTCATCCCTGGAAGCGTGCCGTGCCAGCTTTGCGACATGCGTTTGTACTTTCTCATCGCTCTGATATGCCCAAACTCGTTTTCCATGCACGCGTCGTCAAAGGCTACTCGGGCGTTATTTTCCTGTCTTTCGAGCCCGAATCGATGGCTACCCTACCCTACCCCACCCTTCCCTTCCCTTTGCATCCCTTGCCACGCGGCCTTTCAGATCCAGTTTCAAATGGTCCGTAGGTAGGTAGAGGAGAATGGGTAGGTAGCTAGCTAGTTAGGTAGGTAGTCCCGAGGTACGCGACCGTAATGTTTTTGCCTTAGGGCGTAGTTACCCGAGGTGGTACCCTGCACACAGGGCCTTGGACGCCTCGAACCGTGAGTACGCCATCATTTGTTTTTTTCCCCTATGTAATAATAGCGTAGGACAGCCATTTTGATCTCTCGCGGCAGCTCGGCGTTATTGTTGCCCAGTGGCTATCAAACCGAGGATCCCGGGGCGCCGACTGATATTCGACTCTGTATACCTCTCTTTCTCTCTCTCTTTCTCTCTGTCGAAATACCGAGCAGGTACACGACCCAGAAGGAGAAGGAAAAAAGAAACGGAGGGAACAAAAAGGAGAAGAGAGATTTCGAAGAAGCGTCCTCTCCGCGTTGACCTAGAGTACGCCCGTTAAGAAATATAATTCCACGAGCGAGTCGAGACAGCAGGCGCCGCCTCGGGACGACGCTCCGAGGGCAGATGCCAAGCTTAAGTCCAGTTTAATTAAATTCAAGATAGGTCTCTCGCTCTCTCTCGCTCTCTTTCTCTCTCTCTCTCTCGCTAAGCCATTATTTCCGAGTCGGACGTTCGGTATCCTTTCAATGGGCGATCTTTGAGCCTGGGAGGCTCATCTTCCCCCTTGATTAATCTCAGAATCGTGAACCGAAATTACCTACTCCTCTGCGACCACTCGCCCATTTGCTCTCTCCGTGGCTCGGGACAATCCTTTAAATAAATTGCACCGGGAAGGCGAGAGAAACCGTCCAAGTTTTCCAAACGAGTCGTATTTGCCTGTGTAAGAGGACGCGAGACACTCGTTCCCGCGATAAATATTCTCATATTTGTGGGTATCCGGTGATCTGCCAACGCTTGCTCGCAGGTTCTATGCCGATAGATGCTCATCGTGCCGTTTGGCCGGTCCGTTGCCAGCAGCATAAGCGTAACGCTGCGCGACGTCGTTCTTTTTCGATTCATACGGTGTTGACAACGACGACAACCTGGAATATTAATTGGCCGACAATGCGTACCCTGGGTTCATGTTTGTCTCTTTTCAATACGTACGACGAACGGACACGGCGATGACAAAATGGCCGCCCGTCCCGACGCAGCCGTGACCCCTGGTACCGAAATAAATAAACTCGTAACATCGAAACTACTCACGTATGTCTCTTGTACACACGGTTCTCGATATCATGCTTCGTACGTGTATACAGTCCGGGGTAAACGGGACGTTTTGACAATAATTTTGAATATAACCTATTCGTCAACGACGGATCCAAATATACCCAAATATCGTCTCTGCATCGGGTGCTCTTCAACCAGTGTCGATTAGGTTTCAAATAATTTTTCATTCTTGTTGAAGATAATCATGTTTTAACTGACAAGCATCGTCTTGTGTGTAATCTTTATTCCATCTATATCTATATTCGCAACAAGTATCCTGCACGGAAATATCGTCCGAAGAAAAGTCATGATTTTTTCCCTGCAACACCCTGCTGAGCGACGCGTTGTCTCAACCTCGCGTACGTTTCTATTCACCTCGGCTCTTGATTAGAAATGTAATTACGAAGCCACGAGGCGCGGTGAATTGAATCGCCGTGGCGGCATGTACGCAACGTGTAAGAATATATATACATAATATATATATAACAGCAACTCTCTCAGCTGACTGAGAAAGCCGTGGGAAAATTGGTAACAAGTCTCTCAAGGAAGACGAGGAAGAAGCCTCTACTTCTGCAATCACGTGTTGCAACGCGTTTCTTTCGTTAACACACGTCGTCAGCTGGTGTGAATTTATCGTTTCTACTTATCGCGAAAAGATAAACGGCACATTATCCCGATTTGAATGGAAAATGTCACCGCTCGGCACCTGCCGCTTACATTCTTACATACCGACTAGTCCTATTCTACATTTCACCGTCACAATTCTACATACATACGCATATTGTACATGTAACATTTATATATACTATATTATTTCTAACCAACGGTATTGCCATTCGCTCCCGCATAGCAACTGTTATTCCTAAATAATATCCGTGCTCTCTAGTTTGCATGCGTAACTTTTTCGTGGAGGCAAGGTTTCTCTACTGGAGTCTCGATTTGCGTCGCGGTGTCGTCAGTGAGACGGATTTGTGTCTATAGAGCGCTTTCAAAATTGCATCAACCACTTTTAATCAGGTTTCACGTTTCCAACGGGTCGTCAGAATTCATTCAATTAGACTTCCCTCCGGCGTTTGTTTAGACGCTTCGTGTTTATTCAAAGTTCGCTTTATAACGATCAGTCTATCGGTCTTCGTTTTCAGAAGTATTGATTAGCAAATATTTTGAAACAACTTCAAAAGTATGGTTTTTTCCAATCCCTCTAACTCTTATTAATACCGAGTTTAATACACTGACTGACGACATTTTCCTCTATACAATTCTATTCTACACTGTCAGACTGTTAAAAATTGAATGATTATTCGCGTGCACATTTTATCTAATGTACGAATTTGTAAAGAATTTTAGTGAAACGTCGATTAGTAAAATTTCCAGAAATTTGTGCAAAATTAAAATTGACCTATGTAAACGGGTTGACTCGATCAACAGAGTATTGGAAGGATCTTTCACGTGAAATCGTAGAAACTGTTCTACTTGTTTTATATTGAATTTGTAAACGTAAGCGAATCGTTGAAAATAACTAACGTTAGATAAAAACTGCAGAACCATTAAAAAAAAAGTAGTGAATAAACAGAGAAATAAATTCTCGGTAAAATTGCGAATGGTATTTAATCTTTGTAATATACGTGTAAAAAATACGGGTTTTACAGATAAAAATCTCATATTATCTCTACATGCGATTATATTTTCTGTACGTGTTGTGTCGAAACGGTAAAAGTAGGTTGTAATCGTACGTCCGCCTTGTAGAAGAATATATACATATGCAATTTTTCCCCCGGTTTTCACTGCGGCCGTTCAGACGTTAATCGGCGTCGTATCTCTTCCTGTTTTTTCTCTCTTCTCGATCTCCTCTTTTTACATCCTTTATTTACCAATTCCGGGGAGTAAACGAGGAAGAAATGACCGGGAAACGTTCCCGAAGTATAAGAAAAGACCTAGAAAGACTCGGAGGGAAGGATACGGGGATGATATCGCGGTCGCTGGCGCCTCGTGCAGCTCGCTGCAATCCACCTTGCCTTATCCTTATCCTTATCCTTATCCTCCGCCACCCATCCGATCTCTCTCTCTCTCCCTCTTTCTGTCTCTCTCTCTTCTCTTAACTTGAGCTCCGCGCTGCCTTCTGCCGTGGCGGTGGCCTGCCGGCGTATTTTGGTATATTGATCGCGCAGCGACTCCTCCACCCTCTTCCACCCACCTCACCCCACTAACGCCGCTCCTCTACCCTTGGCTAAACCTACGTTCGGTTCCCTGTACGCGGATCTGTGCATATACACGTGTCTATATAATACGGTACATACGCGACTCTTCACAACCCGCATACGCGTTTACTATTCTATATATACAAACATTTATATATATATATGTGTGTGTGTGTGCGTTTTTGCGTTTGTAACAGATATATACATATGTATGATGTATCCCTACGCACGAATCTCACGTCGATACTATTGCCCCGCGCATTTCGATGTGAGTAGATAGATATGTGTGTGTGTGTGTATATACATGTGTCCCAACCTAGAACGTGTGTATATATATAGTAACATCCGTGAATATGATGGGATGTTTCTGTATAATGTGTAACTCGGTGTTTATACTGTGTTTTAATTTTTTTATAATTCTATTTTTATTCCTTTCCTTCTCGCATTTTCGCAGAGGCAGACTTGGCAATATCTATACGGTTATTACAACTGTTTGGTTAGTTTTTTTTTTTTTTTTTTTAATGTTTTTTCCTTGAAACATTTCGGGTTTTAGGATTGTTTGTATAATATACTTGAAGGTTTCGGAAACGTATAGGGGAATTGATAGCTGTTAGGAATTCCGATCGTTTTGAAACGACGAGTATGTATTGAATAAACATATGTAGGCTCCTGTTTAAATACATCGACTGAATCCACGTGATACTGTACAGGAATACTGAAATATTTTCGAATAAAAAGTAAAGAAAGGATCATTTATTCGGTAATAGTTCGAAATGTGTGTCTTGTTTACGTGACGTGCAGCTTTATTTAGTTAATTTACTAAACTCTATTACGACAATATAACACTACTCGATGATTGGAATTGTTTTTGTTTGACAATGAACTTATGCAAATTGGTTTGATGAAAAATTTTCATGTTCTTTCTTCGTTGAATTTTGGTATTATTCAAATCTAATTATTCCCGCAGTAGTAGCCGTTCTTGTTGCCTAAAGTATAAAATTAAGTTCAGCAAGAAACTTTTTGTCCTTGTCGGCTGGGAAAATGTCGGAAAAGTGGGAAAGTTTGAAAAGTGAAAGTTTGCGGCAAAAACCACGCTGACTGTACGAGCCTATCCGCTAGACCCTAGACTATATCGTCTATATACGTTACGTAGATCCGAGAGCAGCAGCAGAGCTAAGGCGAAATTAAGGTACACTGATGATGGGTGATGTTTGGTTGCGGCGAGTGTGTGCATTCTGTCGGTTTGTCCGTCGTTGGTTGGCACGTCGGGGAAACTCGAAACCAAACTCTAGAAATCTCCGTCAAATGGAAGGAGAGGATACACAGCCGCAGACGAAACGAGTCGACGACTCGCCGGAAGTCATCGGCGTTAAGTTTAGTCCTTCTATTATAACTGCGGCCGATATTCACCCGTGGGAAAAGAAGACATACGTACACGTACGTGGATGGATCCTGAGTGTCATGTCGCTTCTGCACACCCTAATGTCTATTACCAACCCTGCCACGACATCCGAGGGACAGACAGACGCCGGGGTGGCGCTGGAGTGGTTTTCGCTTCCCTTTTCTCTCTCTCTCTCTCTCTCCCTCGAACTCGAACTCGAACTCGAACTCGAAGCTCTCCGACTCGAATGATGACGACGAACGCGTCAAGGTCGAGTCGACCCTCGGTTAGGAATATTGCCTGTAGACTAGAGTCGTTCCTTACTCCGAGTGGAAATATGCGGGGGGGGGGGGGGGGGGGGGGGGGTGAAAAATTAAGTAGAAAATTTCTTACGGATACGAAAAGCAACAAGGCTTAGGTCGGTGTCCGAAATCACAATTGAAGTGAGTATTTCCTCTCGCAAAGTTCAGCTGAAACTTTAGGGGTATTGGTATGTATATAACTACTCGTGGATAATTTCGAGGATATATGTTCTGGCATAAAAGATATACGATCAAAGAATTTGGTAGTTATTAGAAGAAAACCTGGAAAAAAAATTTATAAACTATTCGACGATTTATGGGAAACCTTGATCTTTAATAATGAAAATAAATGAGGAAATGAATTTATTCACAATCGCAACACCGCACCAAGTTTTGATTCAAATTTTGGAATCGTGGTTCGATCTGACGACGTCAGCTGATTTTTGACCTACGCGCCGGATAGTACTTATTGTTTTCATCTCACCACAAGTTAGCGGGCGCTCCGAGATTTTGCGTAAGCGTGTAACCACCCTCGTGAAACCAGATCCTGGATACCATTCACCAGCTCCGTGGATCGTGGGATACATGTGTATAGATTCTATTAATAATCCCGAAGCCCCTCGATGACCTAATCGCAAGTAAAGTAAGTTTATCGAACGTATGCAAATACATCCAGTGCCATATACGTATATATAGCATTGTGCTACCCAATACAAGATACGGAAGCATCGACGTTGTTCATTCGACGAGGAAGAAGACTAAAAGAGAACAATACATTTTGTATGTATCTGTATGTGTAACGTCTCGTTATCGCGATTTTGGTCTACATATATTGTATGTAACAGGTAGCGAGGGAACATTTGATCTTATTTATCATTAGACCGTGTGTAATATATCCACCCACGCTCGTACGTTATACGTGTGCGTTGCCTATAATTACATACGTTGCATGCAAAGGTAAATATACGAGTATCCGAGGCATGGTATTGTTGTTTGTCTGCGCGTATGAGAGACAATCGCGAGGCGGCTGCTGATTGTGAGATAGACGCCCGATTGCCGTTGAGCTTTGACATCATCGTGAGATCGAGTCGCGGCGGCGTGCCGCTGATCTCGCGTTATACGTGTACATATATCTCGACCTAATTCGAGCATTCGGCATGACGGCATTCGAATCCGAAAGATCCCGGCCGATCTGCGTCTCGAGCAAGAAATTTATTGCCTTGCACGAGTGCGATGTAGAATTATTTAAAGAACGAAAAAACTTCGTCACGTTATATCGTCGATTCCTGATTCTAGCATTCTCTCTTTTTCTCTTTCTTTCTATTTCTCTGTCTCTTCTCGTGACCGTGCACTACTGAAATAAATGTTTACTAGTCGTCGTTATCTGCAGTTCGGCCTTGCCGGCAGGCGTGTAACGTCACTTCGTGTAATCGGCCTCCTGTTTTGTAAACTGCAATAGTCACGGGCGTAGCAGCGAGGACACAGTAGCGATAGAGCATCGCGATAAAAACTGGACTCGGAAGTTTCATTCTAATGACTGCTGAGATTTTTCTTCCTCCACGTACCTAGTCATTCAAATTTTTTACGCTATCGCGGGTGTATTAACGATTCGTGTGTATGTGTGTAATCCATTTCTGAAACCTTGTGTAAATACATTTTTTTATTGATTATTTTTTCCCTGTCAAGTCACATATGCGCAACTCCACCTTGAATTCTTCGCACGCTATCGATGCCTCTCCGTCTATAACATGCGATATATTTATCTGGGCGTTGTCGCGCCCCCGTTTCTGTATAAACACGCACACACATATAAATGTACCGTGTATAACACTATATGATACACCGAACGACGAGGAAAAAGAACTTTCAAACTTGAAACCCTGGTTCGAGGCGCATATTACACTACCTGGAAACCCAGCCTTGGATAATGTGCCCTGCTGCCTACTTGTACCTCCATCCATCCATCCATCCGCTACAGCTCAGAACTTCGTATAGTATTATTTGTAATTATAAATAATTGCTGTACCGCGTAGGCAATTCGATGCAATCGTCCCCCGTACGTGCGTGTATAACCGAATATAATGTTTGCTAATAAACGTTATTCGCGCTGTTCGAATGTTCGGAATTAACACTGGTTCGAAAGTGTTGGAATTGGAATAATAATTTCTAAAAAAATGGACCCCATTTATTCGTATTTGTGTATTATATGTATTTGTTTTAGTAACCAATTCCTTTTCACAATGGTGCAATCGTTTCGAAAGATAACCACTATGCAGGTTTTTTTTTCCCAGCTTTCGTGTTTTCATTGGCACCGCGAGTTAGATTATAACGCTGATTCTTATAATCACCCGATATGTTACGTTATATAAAGATATCGTGTAGATTTTGTCCTCCGTATAAAGATAAAATTCTTTTTCTAATTGCAGTGTATTTGCGTCTTGTACGTATACATGTGTGTGTTTATAATACATTACGTTACGCATCGAGTTCTGTTTTTCTTTATTTTCAACAATTGTGCAGCCTTGATTTATACACCTTACAATTAGTCTTGATGTCCGCCGTTCTTAGTGCTGCTACAGGTTTTTATCCGGAACAACGTCAAAGGCTGTAGAATCAGACCGAAAAAAGACATTAACCATTCGGATTATATTTATTTTACCGCTGTCGTGCGGTTATGAGTAATCATTTTTTGTTCGCGAAATGACAAAAAAAAATGTTGACCGCCTAAATGTACATATAAGTGTATACTTATATACTTTATACCGTAAATTACAGGTGTGAATTTTCTCTTGGCTTACGTACGTCCAGGAATTCGTTGTAGCACTTTTCAATTCTCACAATATCGTCGCTAATATCATTCCTCGAATAATTATCACCGCGTAAGCGGCTATAAATGACAACGCATGAAAGTTTTCATAATTTTCGTACCGTGTTCAACGGCACTGTGTAGAATCGGAGTTCAAGCTTTCTGAAACCAATCAATTGCGTACAATCGAGCATGGGATTATTATGAAGAGATGAAGAGACGACAAAAGATTTCGACGATGTGACTCGTTGTTGGATCGTTGGTCTGATTTTTCTTTTATTGCATTTTGAATAAGAGGTAAAAATTCGATGGTCGGAGAATGTTTATTTACACTATCAACAACAATTATTCACGCATAACGTAAACATTAAGACTAAATACCGAATTGAAATAATCGATCTCTATGACAACTTCTTTAATGGGGTACCCTGGTCGATTTCGTTGTTATTGAAGTGTCCACGTATTTCAAACGCAAAAATGGGCTTAACAGTTACATTCTATACGCAATTTTGAACAAAAATACTCCAATAAATTTTCATTTAATAAGCCCCTTTAAGACTGGCAATGAAATTTTGTTTGTTTTCTATCGAAAGTTGAGGCGATTTTCTGCGGATTCGTTCAAGTTCATCAAAGCTATACATTTCTGCAGCAATTTACATGCGCGCAATTCACCATTAAGCAAGAATATACGAGCTCATATAATAACTGCGCGGCGCAAGCATGCACAGTATTCATACAGACACGTGTGTGTACGTCTACACAACGTGTATGCTGTGCATGCGGCGTGGAAAAGATAAAGAGAGAAAAGGGTCGCTGGAGTGCGTACGGCCGAGGAGAGGGACAGAGCCGATTGCACATGGGAGAATATATCTGCTCGTGTGTCTCTCTCTTTCTCTCTGTCGTGTGTCGTTTGCGACTGCAGGCCAGTTCTGTCTCTGTGTACGTGTGCGGTCGTTCGGAGAATTGAGTAGTGTCGTAGGCTGACTTTCACCGGCTGCAGCAGCAGAACAGAGAACAGAGACTACAGAACAACCGAGCCGAGAACCAGAGGCCGAAGCTACGTCCCTTTCTAAAAACGTATTACCAGGGCAAAACCGAACCAAATTCATCAACGTAAGGTGGATGGATGGGAGGAGACTGAGACTGAGACGTGACGAAGAAGAAGCCTCTCTGGCGCAAAGAACAGTAGCAGGTCCAGGGACTCGCGTCCTACTCTTGCACGGAGGAAGTGCCGAATACGACACGCTTGTCATTATATCTTAAAACTGGATTCGAGGACAAAGAACGGAAAGAGAGACTTTGTCTTCTCTCCCCTTGTAACCACTTGACTACGCTTCTCTTCTTCTCTTCTTTTCTTCTCTTCGCTCGGTGGTTTCGAACAACGCAGTTTCTTTCCCACATTGCATGCTGCGCCATTAACGTAACCTAGACGTTCATACGACTATATTTTTCTGTAACAACTTACTTTAACGTTGGAAACTCTTGTCTCTGGGTGTAGAATGTAACAATAATAATGTTGATAGTACAGTTGCTGCGGGAAAAAAAACAATTTATCTCGTCATAATCGTCTCGCAACTGATGAAATTAATAGGAAAAATAAAAATTGTCTTTGTTATTAATTTCGAATGATATCGTGCAGTTTATTGGAATGTTCGCGAAGAAGACAAGAAAGTGAATGAAAAACAGAATTCTTCAGAGCGTTGAAAAAAAAACACCTTTTATGCAATTCGATTCTTTACAAGAAATGACTGGGTGCGCTATTCATCCATTGTGTATTATGTAGAATAACGTATACTGACAATGAGAGAGAAAATCTCCCAGCTGCTGCTGCTGCTCATTGTCATAGCCATGCTTCGTATCTTGCGCCATGCGAAATCTTGTTCCCCATTTATGCTAATGCAATTTAGCCACCCAAATGGGCAGATCCGCTTTAGTATACGTAAGTCACCAGGTAATCCAACATTGAAATAAGGTTTAAACAAAAAAAAAAAAAAAAAAAAAAAAGAGAATAAGAAAAACGAAGAACGAAATACGCTCGGGAAAATCCGGGATTAACACAAATACATAAAAACATGGATTAATTAGACGTCGTTTGTTGGAATCTACGACATAAAACGAAATCGATAGATTACTCGTTAATACTATTTCTACTTCCTTTCTTCATTTGTATGAAGTAGCAGTCATTTCCTCTTCTACTCAACACATTGCACAGTTGCCAATTCTTGATGCAGACGGTGAAACCCCGCGAAAAAAGTAACGAATAAACGAATGAATATAGTTAAAATATAGCTCAGCACGTACATCGCGAATCACAATTTCCCTATTACTTTTATCGTTACAACTCGCCGCATCGGTGCAATTTGTTTTTCCTTGTTGAACGGATATTATCGCATCGCTCTGAGTGCACGATATACGTTTCTTTTATTTATTTATTTATAAATGTATCGTGGCCACATTCTGACCACGCATTTATGTGCCACCAATCCGTCATTCTCCTTAATCATTCCACTGCACAGCCGGATTAGACCCGATTCTTGACCCCCGCGCCTATTTTTACTTATTTGCAACCGCCGTCCCCGACACACTTAGAGTTCATTTCCATCTCTGAACTCGCGAGAGCCTCGCGTCCGAACAGCGGGCCGAGTAAAAGGAAAGGAGAACTCGAAGTTCGTACATGCCGATCTGGAACAACAACGTAACCCTCAGCCTGCATCTCTTCATCAATTATTATATTATCCCCTATCAAATTTTCATTCCCGTTAAACCATCATAGTCCATCCAAGCCTACCACCTGCATACTAACAAGGATAAAATTGTGCTATTTCTATGCAAGTGTGAGTGAGCTGTGCCAGTTAGTTTAACGCTAGTTCAACTACCCACCCTCTCCTTCACTCCCTTTTTACCTTATTGTAAATGTTTGATCATGTTGAATTAGCCGTAATAGTCTTCTCGAGGGGAAGGAGAAGGAGGGGGGGTCCAGGATACCTAATTGCGTCTCTAATATTAACGCCACGAACTAGTGTAGTGGTAGAATTGTTCGTGCCGGATATTTTCGCGCTCCAGAAGACGGGCAAAAGACGTACGACCGATTCGTTTCGTATTCTCCTTCCAGGAGCTGCATCTTCCGGAATTAATTTATCAGTTTTACGACAGGCGTATCGGGATCGGGAATCTAACTCACCGTTTCAAGTTATAATTTTACGTCCCTCGGGATACCGCCGCGTTCTGTAATATAACGATTTTCGTTGCTGTCTAATGGAATATCCATTATTTACTTACGAGTTGAAGTATGTATATTAATTGATATTTCGACACCTGCAAAATAAAATGAAATTATTTTTCTGACAAGGTTTATCTTTGTTATGTTATAACATGACGATGTATTTTTTTCGGAAAACTTTGTCAATTTCACAACTTTAAAATTGTCGGAAGAAATTTCTGCCACAAATCGTTATGAAGTGAATTATGTATGATCGTTTATCAACAAACGAAATTCCTTCAAAGTTATTCGTAGACTTTTAGAATGGTATGTTTTTTTCCCTCCTATTCTTTTAGTATGATTTCCTTACCTGAACGTTACAAATTTCTACCTTGAATTCATATAATCACGACGCATGCTCAATCGATTTTTATGATTTTCGCGAAAAAAAAAATAAAAAATAAAGTAACCAAAAGGCTCGACCAAACACACACAAAGTGTGATTAATCACTCTCCATTCACGCAACTATCGCAAAAAAAAAATAAAAAAATAAATAATTATAAAATGAATAATCAATTGGAAAAGAAGTGAATAAGTTTAAAGATAATTATTTTCGTCCGGGTTTGGGCGAGGCCGGAAAATAGCTCGCGTTGTACATACACACGCTATGTATACATGTATATAATTATATCAAGTCCCGACGACGACGAAGACGAAATTCTGCGTACGGAACATGCGCGCTCTTTCATTCATTGACCGAGAGTCGAGTTTGTGCCGTGCAGCTTTCTCGTCTCGCGGGGCTCGGTTGTTCGTTATCTCGGTCTCTCTCTCTCTCTCTCTCTCTCTCTCTCTCTCTCTCTCTCTCTCTCTCTCTCTCTCTCTCTCTCTCTCTCTCTCTCTCTCTCTCTCTCTCTTTTCGCCGTTGCTCGTCGTCTCAGCAACCCCGCCAGGAGTCTTCCGAGCCCGAGAAACGAGCCGCCTCATGAGTCAGGGGTATCCCGACGTCAGGGGACGACCTCCTCCTCCTCTTCCTCCTCCCTCGTCTTCGTCTTCGTCTCCGTCTTTCCTGCACCGCGTCGCGCGTGCATCTTTTCCCACAACCTTTGGTTAATTCTATATTCCCATCCTGTATTTCAAACCATGCTTCAGAACTGACTAACGCGTTTATCATCATCATCATCATCATCATGATTGTTATTATTGTTGTTGTTGTTGTTGTTGTTTTCGCTGTCGTTGTCACTGTTGGATTACTTTGCGTTTTATTTTAGTCATATATACATATCTTCTTTCTTCTATCTCTCCTTTCCTCACTCTACTCTACTCTACTCTACTCTACTCGTGCCTACCTTTGATGTCAGTCTTGTCTACTTGCATTTTTGCCTTTCTCGTTTATAATTTTTCACACAAGATAATCCGTGCCCAAGAGACTAATGCTTTAATTTTAAACTTGTTTTTGTTACTCACTTCTCGTAATCATAATTGTAGAATACTGTTTTCGTAAACTTTGTCGAAAGAATGCAACGTTTAATTCACGAGGGTTGTACGAATTTCCATTTGGTAAAAAAAAAAATTCTGCAACTGTTTTATAGTTAGAGGAAATTTATGTTTTGAATTATAAAATCAACGTACATTATATAGTGCAAGAACCAATTAAAACTGTTAGAAATACTTTTCATCAAATTTTCAGTTTTTCTATCCTGACTTTTTTTTACACCCCAAATAATTTTGCAAACGGAGTTTCTCGATGAACGTCCGGTGGAAAGTAGGCAATAATACCGGCATGGGGGCTGAGGACTACCTGGAACAGGAAGGCGCGCCTTAAAACTTAGGTCAGCAAACAAAGGAGCACCGAGCATAATGCAATTAACGGACGCAATACGGAGTCCTCGAGTTCCGTTGCTTCTGACGCTGAATGCCGATGCTGCAAATGGTTTTGTGCTGTTTTCTTCACGCTGCAGGAAGCCAAGACAACCTCGTCTTGGGCGTTGTAAATTTCATTTTAACGATTACTTCATTTCTACTTCACGTTTCCGCCCGTTTTTCACAAGGTCAGGGAAATGCTGTATTTTAATTTATGGATATTTGTAAGCGAATGACCGGAACTTGCGGATCTAGTGCGCATAGTCGTTATTTCGACTATCCGTCTTCTTCCCTTCGATGCGTCCATGGTTGGGTGTTGATGCCGTTGAACAACGTACACCGCGTCTTTTCAAACTCGTTAACAAGTTCTCGAGGGTCCGGAGACTTTTGGCACTTCGTCACGTCGCGATATTTATACCGTCGACAACTTGGCTTCCTGTTTTTCTCGGTTAATTTGCATGTCCGTGCTTTTCCCGTGTATCATCGATTCAAACTTTGCTTCACAAGCTTACGACAAGAAGATTGATTATTTTCGAAAGAATGTAAATTCGAAAAATTGGTGATTTCGAAAAATTAAAGACGGAGCCAGAAATCGAACCTGGCGTCTAGAGATGCTTGACCGGAGCCTTACTCCACTAGACCACCTAGCCGCCCTGACTCTGTTGTCGTTAATTCCTCTCATCACCAGTGAGTTCGAATTTGTTTTCCGGTTTATTTGTGAATAAGAAGTTTCTTCTCTTCAAGCACTGTGATTTGCGTAAAGTGCATAGTGGGTAAAATGTTTCTTTAATCAATTGTAAATATCTTGCAGGTATCAATTGCATTTCAATAGATATTGCGTCGTAAAACTGAAATAAGATATTGGCTTCTACGTCGTCGAAAAGTTCAATCGAACGATAATAATTCTATATTTCGTAACAAGGAGGCAAACTCGGTCTTTTCGGGCCGGGCGTAAGTTTGCAATATGAGTCGTAGGTGAGCCCGAAGACGAATATTGCAAATACGCGAGGCAAATACATCGAGTTTGTCTCCTCGTTGCGCACGATTGTTTATACAACAAGAGCATGTTACGCGTTTTTTCACGAAGCACGAAATTGAGGTTAGGGTCGCGTAGTGTCGGATTAGTCGCGACAGCGCAGGCGCGCAATCGAGAAAAGACCACTTTTAACTCCTAGGACTTGAAAGTGGTCTTTTCAGTACTCCGCGCACGCGCATTCACAGATTCACTCTACCGTCATAGAAACGAGTACTTTGTGTACGAAAAATATGCAATCAGAGATATATTTACCATGAGAAATATAAGGGGAAAAGGAAACTAGTGAAACAGGGAAACTGGGAAACTGGAAAACTATGACCATTACATGTAATGAGTAGAAAGTCCGGTGTTGTAAACAACTCTGACAGGCAACAAACAGAATCAGCGGGTGTGTGTTATGCGGTGCACCAATTTAGACGTGCAGGAACGGAAACGAAGTTACTCGTCGTGATTCCTTGTGGATATTTTTAGCACTCGACGCGTCCTTTTACAGCATTTCTCTCTCTTTCTCTCCCCGCAGCAGCACGCCTGCACTTGAGTTGGTGCCAGTATTCCGAACGCGTTTGAAACATCCTCGTGATCTCTCGCGTCCATCGCTGATGAGTTTGATTGACATTAGAAACGGAGTCACTATCTTCCCGTCCGTATCGTTGAAAATTTATGTCCATGTATAATTGTCAGAAGTTCGTCTAAGCATGGTCACATCGTGGATCGCCGGATGAGAAAGACGTCAAGGTGACCGCCCTTCGTCATCTCATTGCCTAAAATTACCGTTATTAAATATTCCAACACCGGTGGGTACCGCATATATATCAGCTGAAGTTGAGCGGTGACACGGGTTTACATGAAAAAAAAAAAAAGAATAAAGATGAAAAATTTGAATCTATTAGAATAACAAAGAAACATACATATGCTTTGCAGGAATAAGCAAAGAGAAAAAAATAAAAGATGACAAAAAAAAAAACGAAAATGAAGAATAAAATGACAACTTTCCGCTAACGAGCCTTTTTCGTTATACGGCGTATATACTTATTATACCTCACATAGGGATATACCTAGGTAGATTATACAATGTGTAACTCACAAAAGTGCATACCTACATTGTACCTATGTATTCGTCCATCCAGCTGCGTATAGTCAGCGCGTGCGTATAATATCCGGTCTCTCTTTCTCACTCTTCCTTCCTCGTGTTCTATCCGTACAATTTTATTCAGCTGCAATGCATCACGTATGTAGATGAAAATGGAAATATGTATATCATGCTAATCAAGTAAAGAAAGATGCATGTACAAGTAGGTATAAGAGTTTCTAGTTAGAGAGCGCTTTCAGCGAAGCGATGTACTTGGTGTACTTCGTGTGTACATTGTACACACATAACCTATACTCGGCACCACCTTACACATCGTGCACCAACGATGACGGGTATCCGTCCAACATAACGAGCTTTGCAATCGCATAGTAGTGGGCATTTACGTAGTCAGCCGTAGTACGACGGGCAGACTCTAGGAAGGAAGTTCGCAGCGGTGATCAGGATCGATCCGGCAACGTCGCAACCCGTCCCTCGGCGAGGAGACGGCAGCGTCGCCCTGCCGCCGTTATGTAACACCCGGCAACGTCGCCGCGGTGGGGGAAAACCGGCGTTGCCAAGAAGATGCGAGGCGGGGGAGGGAGAGGAGGAAGGTTCGAGCATCCCCGTACGTACGACTTACTGCGTCACGCGGGCAATCCCACCAACCCCTGTGCAACGTATAAGCGTCGTTGTTACTACAACTCGCCGATGGCCTTTCTCCTTCATTATTGTGTTCCTGGGTCATTATTATTTCCATGACGATTATCGTTATTTTTATTAATGCTGTTGATGGTGTTGTTGTTGTTGTTACTGTTATTTTTTGTTTTTCATGCAAGAGGGAAGTAACAAGCGCTGAGGTCAAACCAGTTCTTGGATTTTCTTTTTTATAGTCCTCGTTTTATCTGGACATCCCTCCCTCTCTCTCTTTCTCTCCCTTCTTGGATATAACGCAAGATCATTTTATATCATAAGGTATCCTACCTACAACTATTATTCCAGAAACGAACTGGTTGGACGTTATAAGAAACGTAAAGCATTCTTGGTATTCTATCTGTGTACATAATACTGTACAGACTGTGTAGAAGTGAATAGAGGAGACCTTGAAATTCGATGGCGTCCAAGGCAGGGAGAAGAAGAATGAATAGATATACTCTCCTCGCCGCATCACATTCTCTTGTAGGCGGCTTCCTTTCTTGCGTGTATCATTGGTGTGTGAAATAATGTGGCTATTATTAGGGACTTGTCAAATCTTCCTCGTGACAAATCCGACCTTAACAAAAAAAAAAAGTAATAGAAAAAGTATAAGCATCGGTATCTTTTATTTTATTTTTTTTATCCTCCACGAATTCGCCACCGCAAGGAAGTGACGGAACCGAATGCGTGAGTGGTACGCCGGTACAAAGCTAACAATAATACGACTTGTACATAATGTGTATGGATTTACATACTATAGCCGACTGCGTCATAATGTGCGTGCGTGTGTCTGTGAGATGTGTATCAGAGGCTAAGGCATGCAAGAGTCAACTGCGGATTTGATATGTGGGACGCATTGTTGCGTTTGTGTGTACTGTGTTATATAGATCTCGGAAGAAAAAAGAAAAAAATAACAGCCGGTGTTTTATTCGCAACGTTTTTTATTTTCACATGTAACAATGATATTTCATGTGAATTTTAATTTTATCTCAACTCAGAGGAGGGAGATATTGTCGAACGAAGAGAAACCGGAACTTTACCGCTTGTATAAAATTGTAAAACCCTTCTGATATTTTATCTATTAAAGTTAATGAGGTGGACGGTCGAAGCGGGACGTAAAAAATTATTTCTACGTTGAATTGCGAAAATTTGCGTGTCTTATTTTGATTTTCAAACCGTTCTCTAATCGTCGACATCCTCTCGCTGTCGCAACGCGTTCGGTTGGACGGGAAATTGTTTCTACTTATATAATTTACGCATAGAGACGAGACCGTATGGACATGTACTTGCAAAGTCTAGGAAATGGATAGAACAATCGAAAGATTGCTTAACGACGCTTCGCTGGCGCATTGTTTGATTTTGCGATTTTCTACGGTAGGGTAAGCGCGACATTGCGAATAACGTTGGCCGCAATGACTGGGCGAAATTGTTCGTCGTCAGTCAGGCGTCTTTGATATCTCGCCACGTTCGCAGATCGTATAATAAGTTCAATACAACGCGGCCCTCGAGTCATCTGTGCATGGCTATTTAGGTTCGCGATCGTTATATATTTACAATTAACGTCCATTTCTTTGATAGATCGTTTCTCGTTTGCTCATTTTTGTTTGCTCGTTCTTTTTCCTTCTTTGTTTGTTTTTTCGACTGTTCGTTTTATCGCTTCCTTCTTCTTCGTATTACTCTTCTCATTTTTTTTTTTTTTTCTCTTCTTTTTGTTTTCCTTTTTTCTCTTCCATTTCTTTCTCTCGCCGACGTTTCCCAGTCCCCATAACAATTCCATACCTCTCACGTTACTTATATACCGACGCCCGTCACTCTTCCGCCTAGACACGTTGAGCTATAACTGTAACGGTACTCTGTTATAATTACACGTCGCTTCTGCAAACGCTTTTCGTTCGCTTCTTATTTATGTATATTACATGCAGACAACTTATATCGTATACATATATTTATGTATATTTGGTATATGTATTTTATGACAAATTGCTGAGTCGCTTATTGTTAACAAACACAATCTTGTGATCGATAAAATTAATAAGAAATTTAAAATTTGTTCCAATGAAATTTACAATCACTACTGTGACATGTCAATTTACGTAAATTACTAGCTGTATCACAATATTATATTGCAAAAGTCGTGTAAATTTATACAAATTTTGCCACTTCTAGTGGAATAAATTACAATGGAAGTCATTGACATCGCAAGCATTGCGCGGATTTTAATGAAACTGTAATACAAGGATACGGATCGTCCAAGCAGATATCAGAGCTGGTACATTATTTGTACCCGGCAACACCTTGGGGCGTTTGGTACCCATTATACACGTGTGGCATGACGGCAAAGAGGCGCGGCGTTCGCGACGATATCTGCAACTATAACTGCACCCACGTTTAAAAAGGCGTACGGGAGATCGCGGAAGGCGTTCGCCCACCGTCCGTTCGTTCCTTTCTACCTGTATAATGTACGCAGGGTTACAAGAAGAGAAGTAGATGGTAAGAAGCCACAGCAGCAGCAGCAACAGCAAGAGGATGGAGTTATACAGAAGCGGAGAGCGTGTCCCGGCTCCGTTCGGCTAGGCAAGGCCTCAGCGCCTAGCTGCCGAGAGATCTTCTCGATGTTTTTAGACGGTCACGGTTCTTGTTTTGTAGTTCAACGACACGAACCTCAGCGACGTTGTCGCCGCACCTCCGTAGTCTTGTATCTAGTAGGATAGATAGGCGAGAGCCGCTGCTACTGTTGCTGGGCTTTTACATGGACATTAAAAAGTGCCTCAGAGTGCCCGCCCAAATTTCTATAATATTTTTCAATAAATATTCATTGGGGTCTATCCCACTTTGTGTGTCGACGTCCACGTATCCACCTATATGTATAACTGTCGCGAGGAACGACTAGAGAGAGATCCGCTAGATTTTTCACATGGAGTTTAATCCTGAGTTACGACTTTGAGAAGAAATTCACCGGACCGAGTCCTCGTTTTTAATGGATCTCGAACTGTCCAACAGTTTCTTCCCAATTATTCCATACCTACCTACATTGTATGTACTCTTCTTCTTTCAGCGATTATAAAAAAATTTTACCTTTCCGCGAAAAACTCAATTTTTGCATCATTGTTCGTTTAAAATTGTATTAGTCATAGTTTCTGTTCTGGTATTGCTGCCACTGTACTTGGTCTCCGTCGTTGATAATTTATTAATAATCGATTGGCACCATATAAATGGGAACGAATAAATAATTTATTATATTCCGGGTTGTGTTGTTGTTCGTGTTATTTATCTCGTTTCGTGTCGATTACGATTTGTGTTATTGCCATGTTTTTCTCCTGCTCACCTCTCGTACCTTTTTTTCGTGCCTCGTACGCCTGCATTGCAGTACGCAAGTATAAAACCGAATCGAATTCATGCGGACCGTTATTTAGCACTGTCATATTTTAACAGAATCGTACTCCTCCTCGGCTCGTATTATTGTAGGCACCACTCATTTGCCCAGTCATTGGAACCGTTGCAACGTTACATCTCACGAAGCAGGTATTCACGACCCGAGATGTATAATTTATTCCACTGCTTACCGAGTCGTAATATCCTATCGTATGATGCTAACTAACCACGTGTAAAAAATTTCTGTAATCACTATCAAAAAAGTAACAAAAAAAAAATACTAACCTAACAAATGAAATAGACCCGCTGTTCCCGGTCATTCCCAATTCTCGAATTCTCGATATATTTGCGCTACAAGGCCCTTGGGAGGCAGTATAATGGCTTTGTACATACGACGTACAGGTATTTACATACACAGGTATCCATATGAGAACTATAACGCGTCGTAGTGCAAACATGATTCAGCGGTAGCAGAGGTCTGCTGGAGATAGCGGATAGAAGCTAGCTAGGTGCTGCAGTGTTGGAAGGAGGTAAAGGTTCCCTACGTTCCTATCAATCCTGTCTGCCTGCCTGCAGGGATTTTAATAGCGCTGCAAGAATAGGCTGATGTACAACGCGGGGCGAACTAGGGCGTCTTGCCTTGCTCTGCCTCTTGTTATTAATATTATTATTGTCGTCATCATTATTATTGTTATTAAACGCATGCCTGCACGCTCGAGAGGTATACCTCACGAAGACGAGAGAGAGGATTGATGGCGGTGATGTGCTCAAAATTGACTCTCAAACCTCGTCGTGCACGTCGTCCGTCCCACCATCCATCCATCCATCCATCCATCCATCCATCCATCCATCCTTTCGTTCGTTCTTATACATATATGAGATCGTGTTGCAGCGGGAGTCGTTGGAAATATTACGTACCTTAGCTACTCACCTCTAGGCATGCTTGTGCTCGCGGAGGATAACTTCTGCCCACACGTATGAAATTCGGGGGAGGGAGTTACATGCGTGCCGCTGTGCCATAACGATACAACAGAACGCCTAAAGCCTATTCGAATTCGACTCCGCGTATGTACCTCACAGCTCACGCTTTGCCTGTTCTTGCTGGTCCTGCTGTTGTTACCCGCTGTATAGCAAGGTCAACAGCATTGGCTAGATACTGCGCATTATTTTTTTCACCTGGCCGGTTTACTTGCTAGCCGGATACACATTTTACACGTTTGGGTTTTCCAGCGAACGGTGGGATTTGAAACCTGAGTAATTGTACCTAATAATAACCGATTGAAATCGGGGTTGAAGCTAGTAACGTTATTGTAATGAAACATTGGGGGAAAATAATGACTATTTTTTTATTTTCACAATAACTTTGAAGGAACGTAGATTTCGAAGTACGCGTATGTTATGTTTTATTACGGTTTACCGAATTTCAAACAATTCAAAAATCGTGAGATAACAGTTTTTTTCCGAAGCGTGAATCGTTACGATAACGTTACTAACTTAAATATGGTGATTGAATTCGTTTTAAAGATCAAGGCACTGAATACGACGTGTTAAACGGCATATGAAACACATGAAAGTTTCTAGGTACCCTAACGGTTGAATTAACCGTGGCAATGGGATTATATAATTTTTCTTTCTTTGCGGGAAAGATTCTCACGACGTTTCTGTTTCTTGCTGAATTTGGAGCTGGTTCAGAAAATAACTGTTCATTAGAACCGTACCGCGGGATATTCTGTAAATGGAATAACTTGATAGTCGAAATTTATGACATGTCAAGTATTATGACTTGATTACACCGAGGTTAGAGTAAAAACGGTTACGGCGAGGTACCGTACCTGCAACGACTGATTAAATTTCCAGCCTTGATGGTTTTCACGGTCTCTAATTACAGATAATGACCCACCTAAATAGCCCAAAATACACGCGTGTAAGCTCTCTTACCGAATGTAAATATAACGTATAACGCACTTTGACGAAGATCGTATACTTGGCTTCAAATTCTAAAACTCACTCATCTCCTAGGAATTCATGGCGATGATTTTTTCCGTCTACTAAAAAGGAGGTAACGAGGCATGTTTAGAAGGCGTAACTCGCTGGCGCAACCTTGTAATTATAAACCATTCAGAGTAATATACCAGCCTCTGTATAACGTATACACATATTCAGTGACATTAGTGCGGTACGCGGAATATATACGAACACTTGGAGGAGAGCCCATCACAGCCTTTAATTGTCTCTTTCTCTCCTCGTTCCTTCGCCCTCTCTTAAACCTGCCCCAACAATTGATGTTAACACTCAACTCCACTTCACGTCACAGTGGTCCTGTCCAATCGACGGAGCACGCTGTTAATGTGTACAATTACGTTGACGCGCCATGAGTTTTACTTTGTACATACGTATTATTGTCTGGTTGTGCACGCCTGCTACACGGCTCTTGTGGAGAATTGAGAAAAGAATTTATTTTCTGAATTGATCTTGATTTTTGGGCCTCGTAATTATGGGATTCGTGCTGGTTTCGGTACGTCAACCGTACTTCGCGGGTGGATCCAACTATTGTGGGGAGGAATCTTCTTCCGTAACCTTCGCGAATGTTGGCCTGGAAATATGAATCGCATCACGGTCAGCCAGCAGGCGGCTGCTGCTGTTGCCACAGAAACGTGGAGAAAAAGTTCTCTCTGAAGAAGGAGGAGGAGGAGGAGGCGAAAACAGCTGGTTACAGACTGACCAACGTCCCGATCTCCGTCCGCGCGGCAATAAAACGTGTGTATATAGGGACATTGACTGGATCTGCGAACGGGAAAACACGCGAGCTGGTTGTGCCTCCTCCTCCCCCGCCTCCGCCGCCGCCGTGTTTGTAGGTAGATATAGAAAGGAACTTGGAAAACCAGGTGCGTTTGACAGCCGCGGCGGCTGTGCACGTTTAATTGCCTGCCCGTGAGCAACCTGCGATCGTACTGCTGTTGCGTAGAATAAGAAGAAAGAATAGTGGAAGAAGTTGAGGAGCCTTTGGCACTGTTTTATCGTTCACAGTGGTGTCGAAATAATGATGATTCTTATTTTTTCCGTCTTCTCTCTCTCTCTCTCTCTCTCTCTCTCTCTCTCTCTCTCTCTCTCTCTCTCTCTCTTTCTTTCTCTCTCCCTTCATTCCTGCAGCTGTTTATTTTTCTTCCCTCATCGCAGTTAGAAACGACCGAGCGTTTAAATCACCGACGATTTATCCATCTGCAACAGCTGCCCACGCGATTTCTCTAACGGATAATGACAGCCGGTGAACAGCGTTGCCTATATATCGAAGGTTAAAGGAGTAACGAACGAAGAAGGTTACGCACGCATACACCGATGTGTACTATATTTATGTAGCAACAATCTCGTATACCTCATACCTGCGCCTAATTGTGAAATAAATATCACGCTAAAACACATCGTTACTAATTATCCTCCAACGCACGGTATGCTGCAATTCGAAATTTCTATACTCCACTCGGTTCGCAGGATACGTTGGAATTGTGTAACAGGTTGTTTGTTTTATTTATTTTTTTATCATTATTATCATTATAATTTTTTTTTTCTCCTTTTTAAACACATACGACTTTTACACGAGGCTCTAAACGGTCGAACTATGAATAGGTACATGCATGTATACAAGAAAGTAAAAGATTCTTTTAGCTGTGTGAATCAATTGCTGTTGCGTGCTTTGCTCGCGAATAACTTTGGCGGTGACCTGCTTAAGGAGTTTATTCACCTCGGTTTACTGATGCTACGTACGCTAAAAAAGAAAAAAAAAACACAGAGAGAAAAAAAGAAAGCTATTGAAGTAAGAAGAAACGACGTCTGTGTACATAAATGTGAATACGTAAGTCTCTTGCGATAGTTCAACATCACTGGTATAACGAACGATCGCGCAACTCGCGTCAAATCTCTACTCGACTGATAGAATTTTGGTCCAAAATGAAAATTTCATCACAAGTGATCTACAAATCGTTACGCAGGGAAAATTTAAGGTGAAATGTATAAATCTATCGCCGGTTCTCTGAATTTAAAACATCGGAAGCGTGTCGCCATGGAGATAATTCGAACACATGTATACGAAATTTCAGTCGACTACCGGTTGGTTTATTTTTGGCCAAATTACTAAGCCGCGTGGCCTGTTTTCCTCGTCGCTGGCATCCACTTACAATCAGAGTTTGACCGGCGCCGCCTGATGCAATTGTGGAAATCGTTGCAGCTTGTTACCACGACATAGAACTCGGTATATGTGTAAAACCTGTCCAGAAAAGTCCCGGCTTTAGCCTATGACCTACCTCAATATATCTATCGTTATATTACGAGCTGCACACACAAACACACACGTTCTTGGTATGTCTCCCTGCTTGCCTGCCTGCCTTCTCCTACCGACCAGCTGTGCAGCTCACCTTGTCAGGCTAATAAAACATTGCAGGCTGCCCCGCTGTGGACGTCCGCGTCTGGCCGACTCTCTTTCCTTGGTTGTTGCAGCCTAGGTTAAGTAATTGCGGTTCCCGGGGTTTCGGATATTTGAGATCGTTTTATTTGTACTTATTTTTTTCTTCCTTTCTTCCTTCTTATTATGTTTTCCGCAGCATCGCGTAATCAAGGTTGTGCAAATCTGCGAAAATAGGAAAGGTCGGGGACTTTTACTTTGACTTGTTGAATACACCGAGTCGCGAATAACGCTCTTCTTCATTCCAATCAAATTTTTTTGTTTTAAAAATCTTTGAACCTGAGGATAACGTGAGAAACTTTTTAGAGGCAGACTTATGCTCAAGGAGGAAAATACTGATATCGAGAGTGAAGGTATTTGGTCGTTGTCGTAGCAACCGGATCAGCGTGTTCGGTGTTTCGCTGCAGCGGAAATCGACGCATTCGACTGCGAACGACGTGGAAGTTGTGTGTCCGTGTGCGTGCTCCGGTACATTTCCTTCGCTAGCGTGTTGAAAAGTAGAGGCGAGGGCCGTGAATTGGGAGGTCTCGAATCAGCGGGAAAGAAGGGTCGGACCTCGTCGGAGGATCGTCACACCCCCCGGGGAGTTTTCCTCAACATTTCCATTTTCGAGTCGTTGCGTTCCGCCTCTTGTTCCCGAGCGGAGAGAGAGCGGAGAGAGCGAGAGACTGATTGTGCGAGACTGAGAAATTACACGGGGAGAAAGGCCGAAAGCGGGCGGCGAAAGCGAGACAGAGAATACATATTCAGCCTCGAAAATTTCCCTTCGAAGAAACCCGTTCGCTCTCCTTAGTCGCCCGGACCTTTGAGAAGGCTGTTCCCTTCTCTCGTCTCTTCTCTTCTCTTCTTTTCACTTCTCTCCTCGTCTCGCGGACAGCTTATTGTGCGACATTCGGTTAAAACTCTCTTCTCTCCTCTCTCTCTCTCTCTCTCCCCCTCCCTACCCGCGGGCTTTATATTCGAGTACGTTACCTTCACACATGCGTCGATGTCGCATGTCGTGAGGGAGAGGCGGCGGTGTATCTCCTCCCCGTCGTCTACGTCGTCTACGTCTACGTCGTCGTCGTCGTCGTCGTCGCCGTCCACGTCTCCGTGGCGGCTACCAATTTAGGTCGCCGCGTTCGGAAACCGGTATGGTAATGCATGACGGGGAAAGGCGCGGGGCAGGGGGGGAGGGGGAGGGCACACATCTTGTGGTACAAAAAAACATCCCCCACCTTACCCGCCGGCTCCTGGTGCACAATCGTCACCCCGAATCCTCCTCTCTTCCTCCTTACCTTTTTTTTTTCCACGCTGACGTCGTTGTTGTGTAATATATTCTACTATTCTGCTATCGAGCACGTTTTCCTTCCTATCGTGGAACCGGTCCCTCCCTCCCTCCCACCCTATCTTCCTCCCTCTTTTTATGTTATACGAATCGAAATTCACGGGAAAGTATTTTTTTTATTTCTGTTTTTAAACGGAAAAACGCTCTCGTCAGTTTCGATAACGTACTTCTTTTTCGCGTTAAAAAAATTCTTTCGATGATACTTTTCCACCGGCTACTGTATAAGGTGTGCTGCGGGTAATTGGATAAATTTTGATAATCGAACAAACGTTCGTTCAACGATAAATGGGAATAAAGACGTGGAAGAAAAAGAAGACGCTATGAGGTGGGATTGAAGAGGTAGAAATCTGCGGTGCAGGGATTTCGGAGAAATTAAGTTCAGAAATATCGCGGAGGGTGGGGAAGAAGCGCGAACCCTACGTAAGCACGACAAATGCTTACCTGGCACGAAAAAAGGCTTAAGGCTTTCGCTACTGAGCCCGTAAAAATACGACGCTGAAGATTTAACGTCAATATAAAACGAAGAGGAGGAAGAACGGGAATAGGAATGGAAATAGGAACGGGGATGGGAGATGGGAGATGAACGAATCGATCGCATAATTGCCTGCTTACTGTCGTAAGCTCGGCAAGATTGAAATCAAAAACTCATATAGGGGCAGAGAAAAAGAAAGAATTTCATTGGAAATGAGTAATCAGTCTGCAGGAAATAGTCGTGTCGCTATATGTGGTCTCTTACTGTTGCGAGTCCTTCGGTTCGAAACGTGCATTCGATGTTTCTGAATTAACTTTAATTCCTGCAATTCATTTCAGGATATGGAAAAGTGAGGCACTGCACCTAGTCACTCGCACTCGGTTATAAGACGTATCGTAGGTCCACGGACTGTGTCTGATTACCTAACGCGAGTCGAGTATAGCGGCGCAAAACGCAAACTGAATGAAACTGGCCTCCGTCCACTTCTCGGAATGAAAGCAAACCTCCTTCCATATTCCTTAACTACTGATTTCACACGAAGAACCGAACGGTATTCGTCTGTCGAGGAGCTCGCGAGACAAGTTTTGACTAAATTCGCACGACTCCTGCAACTGCTGTCTTCGGTAATCGTTATCGGGATTGATAAAGCTCAAAAATTTCTTCTCTTACGAGAAGTTCAAGAGAAAGACGACTAGGTAGTTTAGTGCTGTAGTTTCTGCCTGTCCTCCGTTCGTCATCAAGCTAACGAAAAGATATTAAAAAAAAAGAAACCTCAAAAATCCACGATATTTTTACAAAAAAAAAGAGAACTATGTATCAACGTACTATGTTTGTACATGACTAGTTATGTGTGTACCTACCACCCTGCGTAGTTGGTATGCTGCCAGGTTACGGTATAGCTTTAGCACACAGGCTCTTGTTGACTTTCGAAAAAGCTGTCGTGGTGGAATGTAGAAACGAAAGGTGGTGGATGAGGATAGGGACGAGCTGGAGCTGAAGGTTTAATAAGTTGAAACTCAAGGTGGGCGCAGGGCTAATCATTGTTTGGCAAATATTTTTTTCAACTTCCGAGTCGTTAAGTCACCTGCCTTGCAGCTGGTAGCGAATATGTTATACGCGAGGCACCGAGGAACGGGTATACGTATAATATCGATGTTATCCAAACGGTTAGTAGAGTTAGCTCCGGATACTTTACCCGATGCGCAACCCTGCAGGCGTTTGCTACTTTCCCCGTATTTTACATCGATCGTAACGCAAACCGCCGCCTATAATGCACTTCCTCCTACTGCGGCTACCAGCTTTACTACATTGTGTCTAAAATACCCGTCTTGCGATGCAATATCCTTGCGGTTGTGGTGCACAGGTATCCGTGTTGTGAGATCCGAAACTTACCACTGCTGTCATTCCGGTTGTACACTGTACAGGGTGTCCCACTTTGGAAAATACGGTCAAATGTTTCCTCAATTGTCTTGAGTGAAATTCTCAAAATTTTAAGCCATTCGCACTAAATACCCCGGTGTATCGGTTTCACTGCGAAGTCGCACGGTAATTTCGAGAAATAATCATGTACCAGGGACCAGGTTCACGAAATGGAGATCGAAATCCTCTTTACTTTTTAATACTTCCGTTTGACCTACATCGACAAGTGACGCAAGGCCGACGGTGAATTCCTGATAACTTTGTATCGCGGAAAATTTCTTTTATATACTCAAAAATGATGTACACAGCCAAAATCTTATGCTACGGTACACTGACGGTGAGGGCAAAAAATCGTTGAATCAACTAAATGTGCGGTCACGGGCGGTGAAATGCATATTGATTTGCGGCAATTCAAGATCTGTTGGTCTGACGAAGTGTTTAAATTTGTAATGATGATGTCCAGAGTTTTGAATGCTTAAATAACAAAATGTACTATCCAACACAACTAAACATTTTGTTGGACCAACAGATCTTGAACTGTCATAAATACATATTTATTTCGCCGCCCCGTGACCGTACATTTGGTTGATTTAGCGACTTTTTTCTTTCAGTGTATTATTTCATTTTTTCCCGTATTTGAATATGTTTCGAATTCCGACCATCCGATTTACGAGAATTAAACACCCTATGGCACCCGCATGATGATCTTTATCATATTATTATTATTGTCGTATCATCTATAGACAGAATGGCCCGTCGCCTGATACGGTTTAAAGCGCATGCGTTAAAAACCAGGGTGACCAACCATCGTGAACGTAACGTCAAAAATTTTGACAGTTGATGCGAATTCACGACCGTGGGTCACCCCGACGGGACAATTGCTCTCGGATTTGAGCGCATGCGCGCTAGATCATTTGGTCGTTAGCAATTCGTTTAAACTGTACTACTTTCTAGGCAGTGTGTTATATACGTGCGTATTACTAATGCAAATAATTTTTATATTTGACGTGGAGGGAATTAAGGCTTGTGTGGGCGCCGTGAGTAACACACCGATAATTTTGTCGTTTGTGTGCGCGTACGGGATGTTATAACACCGATGTGTCGTCGCGGCGAGGTACCTAAGTAGGTAGGGCACCGCTTGCTTTCTCGCATGCAGCGTGCGGTGTGTTACACGCAAGCGCACACATGTGTCATGTTTTGCGGGCAGAGACATGGATGGCGGGTATGAGATGTACGTGTTGAAACGCGACGCGAGTAAAATTCAATGACCTCGACGTGATCATTTTCTAAAATCCAGTTTGGCCGATGACAGTATGCTGATGCTGCCCGCCCGCCTTGCTTGCCTCTGAGAAGGAACAGGTTACCGTTTACGTGTCGAGCCTTGTGGGAAGATAGTCGAGAGTCCGCCTCCAGCAGCTCGCCGTCTTCTTCTTCTTTCTCTTTTCCTCCTCCACGTCGCAAAAGAGCCTCGTTCCGTCTCTATCCAGCTTCATTTCTCTCTCTCTCTCTCTCTCTCTCTCTCTCTCTCTCTCTCTCATCCTCTTGATTCTCTTCTCGCTGTGTTTTCCTCTTTCAGACTTCGGCTGAATCGACTTGCTCGAAAAGAGGAATAAGAGTAAAGAGAATAAAAAGAATAAAAAGAATGAGAAGGTCTCAGTAAGTCTCGACACTTCCATCTTTGATGCTGCTGCTGCTGCTGCTGCTTGGGCGTTTCGAGATGCCCGCGAGTCAGTTTTATCCCGAAGCGCGCGGGCAAGACTCGTTACGGCTTGCCGGTGCTATAATTATCCGTTTTACTTATCTTTTTCTCACTCTTTTTATGAACCAAGATTTTCCTATCTCATTATAGTCGGCGTTCACAGAATTGTCCCTTCCTTGTTTGAATTTCGCTTATTTATCTCGCGGACGATTCTTCCTTGTCGTTTTTTTTTTCTTTCTTTTTTTCCATCATCGTTCTACCCAAACGACGAACTCGATGCATGCGGCGGATACTTTTTTTTTTTTTCTCCACCCTTGAGAAAAGTCAATAATGTCGTCTCGAGGTACCGTTGCCTTCGTCATTGTTTTACGTGTCAGAAAGACAGCTCCTTTCATTTCTCTCGAGATGCAAATAAACCCAATAACGGTTTTCTCCTCAAAGTAAACGCTCGAGCTAAAATAAAAATAAAACTGCAGCTGTACCAACAAATAGTAATATTATGCACTCTTCAGCGTAGGTCATGGTGCGCGGTTTAACATATTATAATATCCGGAGACGCGAGGATCATTCTGGGATTCTAAACAGCTACGACGAATGCGACTTTTTAATCGACACCGCAAAGTGTCGGTAAATATAACGAAGGCAGTCGGTTACGCATCATCCGACTTGAATCTCACGGTGTCTTATTACAAGTTTGTTTTCTTTTCTTTATCACGACGAGGAACGCTCAACCCGTCGATTGTTCCTACGCACGGTGGCGAGACAGATCGAAAAAACCGGGAATAATCAGCGAATTTCGTCTATCGGGAAAATTCAGGGAATTATGATGGACCATTGGGAAGATAAACGTACTTTTTTTTATAAATCGTTTTCAAACTTCAGTTAAGCTAACTTTCGGAAATGGTATTGTTCAATTTCTAATTATACGTGCGAAACGAAGCAATATTATTTGTGTTTTTTAGATCCAAATTTATGCGTTGAAGGTGCACAACTTCTGGAGTTTTTGGTCGTAGAAGCTGCCCAATATTACATAAGATTCGTGGGAAGAGTCAGGGAATTCTGAGATTTGTTTTTAACAAGATTTTCGCAACCCTTATAGATAACAGGTCAAATTGGTATGGACGTATTTTAAGTTCGTCCCGTACGGTCGAACGCTCTTTGAACTGGACGTTTATCTCATATCCGGCCAAGAAACGAGACTTAGGTAGGTACCAAAACGCTCTAGGCACGTATCGTCACGGATATCTTTAACCGGTTGATCCGTGAAGACGGTTTGGTAGCTTCTTCGTCTCTTTCTTCTTAATCTCCCTCTTTACCGGTCAACGATTCGTACAAAACAACCTGGAGCGATTAATTAGTTTTTGTTCGAGGGTCGCCGATCGAATGGAAAGAAAATCTAACACACCTTTACACAGAAGGAGTGCAATCAAAATGGGATACATGAATAAATTTCACAGCATCTTCCCGGTGATTATTCTTAAAGTTACTCGCACACAAGTTGGTGGAAAAAAAAAAACTAAACTCGGCTCGCGAGGCGCCGCCGTTTGCGTATCTCTCTTCATCTCCGCGTCTCTTTCGCGCCTCCACATACGTATGTGTGCTCGTATACACCATCGGGGAGAAGCGTCGTGACGGCGGCGATGCCGATGGCGATGACGGTGGTACACGGAGAGAGAGCGTGCGAGCAAAGCTGCGCCTCTCCCGCTCGCTGACGATGATCTCGTAGCTCGGAAGCGGTACACCTATCCGTGGAATATTTTACCGGCGTCGACACGCGCTTAACGGGAAAATCCCCACCTGCGGGTTAATTACGAGCCAAGCCAGCAATGCTCTTCGAATGGGTTTTGCGTTTCGCGCCGCACCGCGCCGCGCCTATTCGCCTATTTCGCTTTGTCTATACGCACACATCAACGGCGAGCGAAACTCCTCGTCGCGTTTCGTCCGCATCCGCGATTTTAATACTTTAATTAAAACAGTGGACGGTAATCAGAGATGGTTGTTTTCGTCGGTCGGACTGCCGACTCGAGATACCAATACCGATGTACAGTATTTATCATCCCACCATCGGCACTGCTAGCCGCCACCATTTTCCTTTTCACACTTGTACGCGTATCCGTCACCTTGTTTACTTCCGCCAGCCACCTGCACCGTTAATTATACCCCGAACTCTCCACCTTCGATACGGGATTTCCAGCCGAAAGCTCACTCGAACGAATTGTGCGCTGTTTGCTCGATAGTTGGTATAAACAACTCCCCCTCCACTCTCGATCTGCTTTTACTTCCGCATCGTTGCTTGTACTGTATGTTATAAGCGTACGTATTTTCCTTCTTCGTACACGCTGCTCTGTTAGGATGAAGGAAAAAGCGGCCTCTTTATCACGTAGTGTCAAAATTTATAATGCTAAAATCGTTCGCGACAAATGACCTGTGGAATAAGTAAAAAGAAAAAAAAAATGCTTCACAATCGGTTGAGCCATTTTAGAGATGTTCGAACACGTACGCAAAGAGCGGTGAATCTACTCACGTACAATTTAGACGTGTACGGAGGAGAGAATAAATTATTATTGCATAGTTTGATCACACGATCAATCTACGAACTTGTTTCGTAGCCGTTTCAATCCGTCTTATCCACACACAGAGGCAGAAACAAAAGGTAATAGACAAACGGCATAGAATTGAAGAGGAAAAGTATACATGTATCCATAGAACCTTCTATATACATACATACGTGTGTACAAAGTGCAGACCGTGACGGTCTGCGTGTAACGCGTAAATTGGGTTGAAGCAAAGTGGCTGCTCGGAGGTTCAATTCGCCTCGCAAAGAAAGCGGGCCCGGACGGACCCAGAACGAACTGTCTGTCTACGTAAATTTAAGCCCCCGCTCTGCTCGGCTCCGGAGGGATATAGATTGGAAAGGGGATGAGGATGGGGATGGGGGCGCCCCGAGGAGGAGGACCCAGCAGTCTGCGGCGGGTTTGGGTTAGGAATTCTGCCTGCGCTGGTGGCTCGGTGGCTCGGCCGGGTCGCCCGAGGTCGGAGGGCGAGTTCGGGGGAGGCGAATCCATTCTCGACCCTTCCACTCCCCCCGAACCACCGTCGGCTCTCTATTCCCTAGCTGATCAGGGACGTCCCACGCTCCCGGCGAACCCGACTCCACGGGATAAACCGCGCGTTCTACCTACCCCCGAATTCCTTGCGGTTTTGGGTAGGTATTCCACGATCTAATTTCATCGGGCTCGGGTTCGCTCTTTCTCATTTCGCAAGGCCTCGAAGATGCTCGTCCGTAATTTTCTACGGTACGAAACTTCGCGATTTTATTAACGCAGGTTTGAAAATGTAGCGTGGATTCGCACGTGGGAATTATAACCGTGAGTCGTGACGTTGGGAGAGTAGCGAAATTTGGATAAATGCATATTTGGAATATATCGTGTAGATTTTGAAGAAGTTGCGAGAGGAATCTTTGACGAAAACTAATAAACGCAACGTAAAAAGTGCAGTAGGAGATTGCAAAAACATTGACGCAAATGGTTTTCGATATTATAGTTCGATGGAGACAGTTGAGTACATATTATGAGGTTGAAATTTGTAAGGTTACGATTTTAGGGAAAAAAAACTCTATGGGATTATCTGAAATTTGGTAAACCGTGCAATAACAAAGCGAAACGTTTCATAACAAGCGAAGTTACTGCGAAAACTTGCATTGAATCGAAATTCTTTTCTTTTACTCGTTTTTTCTTGTAAAATTGCAACGACTTAACCTTTAGAGGGCCGATATTTTCATGTTGAAATTCGATATTTTTTAGAGGTACGCTTGATGTATACAAATAGTCGACACGTCCGATGGTGTTTCCGAATTACCTGCCGACTTCTAAAAAAAGCCGCACCGGCCCTCCAAAGGTTAAATTCGTTGCTGACGTACCGCATTACGTAAATTATACGTACGTCGACGAGGGGTCTCTCTTTCTCTTTCACCTGGATATAACGTATTGATCGTAAAGAAACACGAGGCGGCGGTACGTCCGCGTCGTACGGAGATAGTCGGTCGGTTGATTCTCTCTAGGAACAGTGGCTTAATACACCGATATGTAACATGGGTGCAGCGAATTCTACCATCCTCGGCACCGTGCACGGTCTGAAAAGTCGTCGGGCCCCGTTTCGGCCAGGCGCGGCCCTGACCACCCACCCCCGACCGGCCGGTCGATATTCCGGCGTTGCCGTTTCAGCCCGCACGCGCTCTCCCTCCCCCTCAGCCTCTCGCCCCAACCCCCAAACCCCCAAACTTAAAACCCCGCGGCCCGGTTGCCCTCACCCACTTCAATGTCTCCACTTGTCTTTTCTACGCGGGCCACCCAGTGCCACGAGGACAGTAATTTTCCCTCCTCTATCCGTATAACGCGGATTAAACTTTCCAACCCTTCCTCCCTTCCTCCCACCCCGCGATGCATTCCCTCCTAGCTATACGGAGGTCCGCCTCGTTTTTCACGCGTACGTGTGTGAGTGGAAACTCCGGGACCCCGCCTACGGCTCGATCTGCCTCGTTCTTTTCCACCCTACCGAATCCCTTTTCTGTCTCGCATGTTATACGTATGTATGCATGCCTAGGTACAAGTGTGCACGATGATCGGTTGGTATGCGTTCGAACGGACAAGGCCACCGGCGAAATTCACTCGGTGCCGCTGCTTTATCCTCTTTCTATATACATTATACATGTATACGATAAAAATCCCACCCTAGCTTCGACGACGCTGTGCTGCTGCTGCAACACTGCTTTGTACCCGAGAGCATACACGCATACGTATATGTATATTTTATATAGATGTGTATGTAGTACATAGTGAAAGTCGTGAATCGATGCTGAGGGATATTGTTTAATGCGTCTCTTGAATTCGTTCGTTCGTTCGTTCGTACCTTGTTACTTTGTACATACATTGTTATTCTCGTTACGTCGTCTGATTTGCATTCGTTATATTTGACAATACGTGTATAAAATCTCTCTATGCGAGTAATGTACACTCTTCGTACAATGTAAATCAGCGTTACGTGTCGGGTTGTTATAAACACGTGGATGTTTCACAAAAATGTTGAAAATGTGTGAAAATCCACAGATTATACCTTATTGTCTAAAACAGTCCATTCGAATCCTGAGGAAAAAAGCTAATTGTTTAAGGGATATTCAAAATTACGATAATCGGCGATGAGAATTACAATTGATGGATAAATAAAAATACGCCTAAAATTCGTATTCAGAACACGCGCAAAAACACAATTATAGTAAGTCAACTATAATCGTTCAGTTACGTATGTTAATACCTTTCCATTGCGGATCGGTTCAGAATATCCGCGCATTTATCTCGGGTTCTTTAATTGGCAATGACAACCGCGCATGATCCAATTATAATCGATGCCCTTCTGTACCGTTGTTATTTATTATAACGTGCATCGAGTTGGTATACCCATGCGTCGAATCCTTCCGTGCACCTATTTTCAACTGATTGGCTGACAACCCGTTCCAAATACGTTTTTCTCCCCCCGCTCTTCGTCATTCCCGATTGTCGCACCGTGTATTATCGTTATTCCGATGATATCCCGCCACCTCGGTGTCTCTCGGATGTTAATAACATAATGTATATTTTTACTCCATTTCTTTTTTATGTACCCCTTGAACGACTGCGCGGTAAAAACTTGTGGAACTTTTAACGTCTCATTGTGTAAGTTACATTTCAGATCGTCCACTTCGCCTTTTCTCCGATTAGTTGTAACTTTTTACCGTCTCAAGAAATCTATTTACTTTCCACTAAAATTTAATCCCCGATCAACTACTTATCGGTTTTACAATCAACTATTGCAGACACCTTTGCGTTGCTTTCCTTTTTTTTCGTTTGCTTTCGTCTTGTAAAACGGTGGAAAACGGAAACCTGGCGGAACAATTGCGAATTTTATAGCAATCCGTACACGAGCATACGTACAGTGAGTTAAAGCATTGATGATTGTATCGTGAAAAGTGCAATAATGTTTAGTGGTACTCGAATACCTGTCGTTTCGATTTGTCTGTAATACTGTTACTTTTTTTTTATTATTATAAGAGTGCCCAGCTTTCAGCAATGGTGGTAAAATTATTCGACGTGTACTTTTGAAACCGCAAAATCACGCGGTTTCAAAACCGAACGGACACATATTGCGATGTTTGGTCAAGGAATATCACTGATTTATACGATCCTGCGAAATCACTGACGTGCTCATATTATTACGTTCTAGACGACAAGGTTGCTGCAGTGGAAAGTAGAAAGTATTTAAATAAACGACGGTAATGACAGATTACAGTATCTTTTTGAAAATAACGAATTATGTACTCACGAAATGTACGTTAGAATTACATCGTGACTAGAAAACGAATGATATCGTGCTGGGATTATTGTTATTATTATTACCGTTTAGTGGATACTATCCATATTTTCTAATCTACCGCGCAATACACGCGAAGAGATCGATTAGTCATTTGCATTTATTCTAATTCTTATCGTTAAATTACTTACAAAATATAAATCCAAAATTTTCGTGAGAGAGTAAAGTTGCACAGAGAAACTGGATATTATGAAATTTGGCAAGAAAAGAGATTCACCTTGACTCTCGTCGTCCAACGTCACGAGAAGCACGAGAAACGATTCTTTCCAAATTTAGGTCTTTTACTGCAAAAAAATAAAACGTTCTTTGTGCGGTAGGTATTCCTAAATAAATACCGCGTGGCCGTTGTAGGTCCTATATAGCCTACCTTATACATACCTGCAAAACGCGACCGTTATACCGTCCGACCTAGTTTCTGCCGGAGTCATAAAATTGTGTTATGGTAGTATCCGGGACTACAGGTAGTATAACACAATATGCGTGCAGAGGCAACACGGGCGTACAGTCTGCCACAGAGAGATAGAACGTTTGCCCTGCTTGAACCTGGTGCTTCTCATCGCGTCTTGTCGGTGCTGACGAGAAGAGTCCGCCTTGTCATCCGTCGTGTCGTATCGCATACGTATATATCCGTATATGCGTGTGTGTACGTATAGTAAGTCCCCGGCTTTGTGCTCGTTTTCATCCTTTTGTATCTCCTTTCATTTCCCTTCCGTAACCCGCCTCTTCCTCATCCTCGTTTCTCGTCCGGCTTTGGCTTTGGCTTTGGCTTCGCGGGCACAGAGACGCGAAGGAGTAAAACCATATAGAATTCATCCAGCGATGGAGAAGCAGCGAGCACAACGACGCGTTCTATTTCTATATTATATATAATATGTATATGTGGTGTGGGTATATACCGAACTCTGTTGCGCCTACCTCGTACACACGTATGAACGAATGTCCCACATATCTCATACCGTATTTCGCGTTCGTATATTACAGCCTTTCTTTTTCTTTTTCTATGTATCCATGTCCTTTTCTCTTCTTCTTCTTCTTCTTCTTCTTCTTCTTCTTCTTCCTTTTTTCATCATCTATTTTATCTGCTTCTTTTTTCTCTACCCTATAAGATAGATTTTTCATCCTGCACCGCAGATTCAATAAAAGCTTCAACAGGCCCCGTCCCGCGTCCCTCTCATTCCATCCACAAATTCCAATATCCAATCTGAAGTTAACACCGAGCGGAATCGCACTTTCATCCTCCTTTTCTTCGCGCTCAGGTTTCGTCGATGAGACGAATTTTTTATTCTTTTTGTTCCTTTATTCGTTACTTGATATATTTTCACCCGGTTATACTCGATATTATTTCCGGCAATTATTTTTGTTAATTAACAACTACGGCGACGAAAATCGAAGATCCAACTTGCTTGCTGCACCCCTTTCACTTTCCCTTTAACTTCCAAGATTTCTACCCTCGGATGGCGTAATATAAAAGCGGTGGTGCGGTTCATGGTCAATTAAAATTTTTTACCCTTGGATTATTACGCGCAGGTATAACCAAAGAACGGTGTTGCTTTTGTTCTCTCGCATCGTTCGAAGACAAAAGACTATTATTATATGATGTTCGAGCTCGTGAGAAAAGAGGAGTAAAAACACTCTGTGGTTCTTTGATTCTAACGAATATAATAAAAATATTCGATATATATATAAAATAACGATCAAGATTCAGGGAGAGTGTCGAAAAAGAAGGTGGGATATAAAAGAAAAGAAAAGGAAAAAGAGAAAGAATAGAAATTATACACCGCAGGCGAATGAAGATGAGCTCTAAAAGTGGCAGTTGGGTGCAGGCAGGAGCTGCTCTCATCTTCTTCGCCACCGTCGACGACGACGACGACGACGACGACGACGACGACGACGCGATCAATTGAATTCCGACCGAGAGAGAAAGAGCGGGCGGGCTGAAGGGGGTGGGGAAAGAAAAGAAAATAAAAGAGAAGAACAGAGGCCATAAAAAAACGAGAGAGGGGAAAAAATGAGTTCCTGATTACCAGGCTCCCCGTGGCACGCATTTGTGACTTCGGAACGTTCAATTCCTTCAATTTGGAGGAGTCCTGTATTGCTCCTAGACCCGAACCTCCGCATTACGTATAAGTGTGCATGTGGAGCCTGCGGTGGTAGTAACGCGTCGTATGTACGCTCGTATACTACGAACTCCAATTTTCCTTGTTCGGGGAAATCCCTTTCTCCCCTGCCGCGCCCCTTCCACGTCGGCTGATTCCCCCTCTCCGTTCTATCTCGCTTCCTTCCTTCCTTCCTTCCTTCCTTCCTTTCTTCCTGCGTGCAGGCCAGCAGCGTGCGAGCCCGGCTTCGTGTGCGTGATTCTCTGCACGAAATCCCCCGAGTCTGCGCGCTGCGAACCCCTCTTTCCGCCTCCCCCTCAACCCCGTCCCAACATCGACCGAACCGTCCTCGACGTCGTCCTCCCTTCCTCTTCCTTTCGCTCTCCCTCTCTATCTCTCTCTCGTTATCTCTTTCTTTCTCTCCACCCGGTTGGTTCCATCAACAAACCCCTACCATCAGCCGGTGCTCCCCGCGGTCTGGGATGGGGAAACGCCTCCGCGACCACGTCGAGGACTGCATCGGGGACGAGGACGACGTCACTCCGGCATGAAGTATAACACGCGGATACGCGAGGGAGAATCATTCGAAATGTTTCTGTACCTATAAGGGGATGATCTTTTTACTTTTTTTTTTTTTTTTCTTTCGCTAGGAATCTTTCCCCATCAGTATAGACAGATACTGCGGAGTCACGCTTTCTGAGGATAGAGTGCTTTTTTTTGCTACTGACTCTGACTTATGGCAGTATCACGTAACGTGCTTATGCGCCTAAGCTCGCGATGCTGAATTATATACCTACACACACACACACAGGCACGCATGCATACGTGTAAAACTGAGGATGAAGACGAAATTTATATACGCCTATTAATACTGTACGCGGAGGATTTTCCACTTATCGCCATGCAGGCTCCATGTTTATTGATGTGTGCGTGTGTGTGTGTTTGTCAATTCTCCAGATAGAATCGACGAGATGAGTATTTTTCGAAGCAAAAAAAAAAAATTAAATAAACAAATTAAGGTACATGATACTTTTATGTAGTAAGTTGTTCAAACTTTAAGCCTGTACAGTCGGTTTTGCAAAAATGAGAAATGTAACCGTCGGAAAGCTTGCTTGAAGTTAACCGTGCAGCTCAGTGCTATTCGAGTGCAAAGAAAAGTTTCGATTCAAAACGACCCCGCGTGCGGACGAAGGGTTAAAATTAAAATATCGTATCGTATCGACTGTGTGGTAGAAGATTTGAAAAATGGGCAGAATCTGCAATTCTACAGCTGAATCGTTCCGCTGGTTAAACTTAGAGCCCTATCCATAGAACGAACTGGTCCAATTATCTGTAGTGTATGTACCTACGTACACGGTATGTATACGTGTGTATGATACCCGATTGTTGAAGACTGTTTTATTAACAGTAAACTAACAAACCGAAGTCGCCTTCCTGTGTATATATACGCGGGTATAATATGCTGTATGCCGTGTGTGCGTGCGTGTGTGTGTATTTGCGTATGTGTGCGGCCTAAGCCAGCTCGGCGGAATATAAGCGCTCTCTCAATGTCCGTCTTATACGCGCAAATATGAATATAGTTTAAACGTGTGTATACATACATACATACATACATACGCATATAAATATATATATTATATACGTATGCGAGGCGGACTGGCTGACACGTCGTGAATGCAGATCCCCTCGTGAATGCGGTAGACTCATTCGTACACGTATCTTGTGCAGATATGCGTGTACAAATGGTGGATAGATTATACCCACACGCGTCGACGTAAGCCCGCGTATCACACACGTACACGGGTGTTGCGGACGCGGTATAATGGATGGACCTCATTCAGTCACCTCTGCACACTGACGAGATAAGGCTTGAATTGAGTTAAATTGGATCTTTGGCCTGCTCGGGATGAAATATAGCAGTGCGAAATAACCGAGGAGAACATCTTGAATCCCAATGTACGAAGGGTGAAGTCGTTGTTTGTACTCTTTTATTCCACCACGCCGCGGCGCGCCGTGCCATTTACCTAACGTACGTTCTCGTGTTACACGTACGTATAATATACATATATATAACCTGCTGTATTTTTTTCCCTGCAAACGAAATCATTGTTTCGCTAATTCGTGTTTTTCTATTGTACCTCCTGTTATACCGGTCTTGTACAACAGCGTCGTGAATTCACGAGCCGTAATCGAGAAGCGTCATCGCGTAGGACATGTATTTCATTTTTTAAACGATCCCAATTTACCCGCGGGCAATAAATGTCAGTGTATTAAAATTATGCCCCTGGAAGTTATTAATAACAAAATAAAATGTGCTTTGGGGAATTCTTTTACGTGCCTTACGTGTATCGCATTACCCTCGTCTGTTGGTACGCGTACACTCGTGTAAAAGGGGGGATGAAACCTAGTTTACCTAGAAACCGGATATTAGTGGGGAACTTTTAGCATTAATATTTAACTCATTTACATTCCACGCGCCTTATGTAACCATATGTAGTATACAAGCTAGGCGGAGAACCATTCATTCTTCTTCATCCACCGTCGTCCGACGTCGAGAACTTTACCGCGTGCATGGGGGACCCCTGACAATGTGCTTCTTCCTGAAAGGTGGTTGCTGGTATATCATGTGGTTTGTCCAGCATGACGCTCGTGCAGAAAAACCGCGATTAATAATTCATCGACTGCAACGCGTTTTTCTCGGTGATATTAATGTCATCGCACAATATGGGTGCCGATCACTAATCGCAATGGAAATGAATTACATATTCTGAAGTTACGAAAAGAGTTGATGTGTATTGTACGTATCATTCGTACGCGTTACTTGATATGTTTTTTTAGGGGCATAGGTTATATATATATCTGCGTTATATGTTTGAAAAAAGATAAAGAAAAGAAAAAAAGAAACAATTCAATGCCAGCCCAAAGTTTATAACTACCAAGCATTAACGAACCACGTGCAGTCTGCGTAGGTGGTTCGAGAGGTTGTTGTCTCGTTATTCTTATTTCTTAACTTGACGATCTGAAATATAATCGGAGTCTCGTTGAAACGATTCGATTTTAACGTGGCGATGAAATTATTCCTTTATACCTGTTACGCGGAATGCGTATACACAAGTGCATAGATTTTCTTGTTTTGAGATAATTCAACATCTGTTTATTATTCGTATAAATGGTATTACAAAACAATCGGTTGTACAACAAAGTCGTAAGTATAATATGTACGTACACCGAATTTCGCCGATTATGCGGATTTGATTTTTCACATTGAAATCGGTATTTTGTTCTGGCTGATTATCTCTTCGGTCATCGCGCAACTTGACCGTGAAAAACGGAAGTTGCCCTGCGGGTTGGATGCACCGATTGCACGTAAAATCTCCGGTTCTTTTCCCCCCCGAATATTCCGTCGTTAGTCAAAATTTAGTAAACCATGATAAATAAAACATACTCATATTTTACAAAGCCAACTCGTTGTAAGTCACTCTCTAAAATTGTGCAACAATCATTCTTTCACCGATGTTTCGTTACGTTAACGTTACTAATTTCAGCCTCATCGTCAGTTCGCGTCCGACTTGTACTAGTCTTCTTCTCTGCCCATCGGGTATAATGAGAAGGACACGTAAAGGAAAGAATCGTTAATTTTTAACGAGCCAACCCATGGCTTATTACTCACACAGACGGTATAATTATCTCTTGTTATAAAACAAAAGGCTCGTTTGCCTGCATGTGGCTCTGTTGAAATGTGTTTCTCTCTTTCTCCCTTTCTCCCTTTCTCTCATTTTCTCTAGCTGTCTCTTTTCTATTCAC